>NC_056751.1:63014398-63376065 GCF_019279795.1 Protopterus annectens
GTTTTTAGCCTGCCGGTCATTCTCACCTAACTTATGCACCTTTCTGATTTAGGTTTTGGTTGTTCCAGTCATGGTGCTTGCATGCTTGTTACATTTCTGCCTCATGATCCTGTTAAGGTCAGGATTGTGGCCCACTACTGGCTGGGTAACAGTTCCTTACAGAGGGTTCTATATCTCCATCCTGTGAAGAATGCTTCTCCTACTGCCTTGAATTTTATGATTTACAGGCTTGCCAATCCCATACTTCTGGCAACTGTTTCTCACTGCCATCTGCTGACTTTAAAGAGGTGTTGGGAGCTGTGGGAAGCAGCTGAAAGAACGAGGCTAACTGGAATGGGACAGGGCTTTATTATGGCAAATCATGAACATGTGATCAAATGACCACTGAAGTGAGTCACTTTCATCAACAGATTACCTTAGTAACCACTCGTTCTCATGACTTTACTGACTATATACACTTAAGATATTTGATTGTGATCAACATGGCTTTCCTCAGGTGAAATGGAGCCTTAGACAAAGTACTACATTGTGTTTCCCACCTTGCAAATATGTTCCCCATTGCCCCAGTGGTTTCTGCATCCTAATCTGCCTGCACCATCCAAATTACTTGTTTTCTCACACTTTATCTCATTCAGCTCTGGCCAGGACTGCGTAGTAACTGCAGAGGATATAATTGAATTAAATCATGGAACTGGTCGTTACTAGTACCTCAGAAGTCATAGTATTCTAGATGACCTGAGGTATATTTTACAGATTATTCTCAGCCATTTTTTTCTTTTTCCCAACCTTTTAATCCATTGATGGTATGAACAAAAATAACGAGTAAGGAAATAATTCAGTCTTTATTTTTTATTTCAAGGAAGAAATTGTGTCCAAAGCTGACTAAATAGTTGTTGGCTCCCAATAAGTTTAGAAGGTAAATGCATGCAAAGATGCATAAATCACATTTGGGAATAGTGCTTGTCTCCTTACCCCCCAAAAAAGAGAGTCATCTTTTCGGTGCCTGTCTGGTGTTTAGGATGAAAATAAAAGGTCAAATGGCCACAGAAACATATTTCAAGTTGTTGCTGTCATACATATAGACAGCATGCTTCCTCATCCCTATCCCCAAAAGGTAGTCACTATCTGTTTACCACTCTGTTAGACTAGGATGGAAATGAAATAAAAAATGACCACAGTGAGATACTTCATTGTGGTGTCAGGTGCATATACAAAGCATGCCACATTATATTTACCCACCTATTTACATGTCTGATGTTTGAGGAATGTGGGAAAAAATTCATAGTAATGCTGATAGTACATAGCTTTCAGCAAACTGTAGTAAACTTGTGAATATTTTTTAGAGGTTTGATTGTGAGGAAAGTTAAATAAATAATGGCAACATTTCCCCAAGACCCACGCAAGCTATAGTAATGTTCTGTGCACACCTCACTGCTGGGATGGTTTTAGATGAGTGGTGAGGCACAAGGCAGGGTTAAGGGTGGAAATCCCTATACTAAGCCAGAATCTTTGACCCTGATTTCCTTCCATATCACTTTTGCAGTATTCTTCACAGAAGAGATCTCCTGCCAGAGACAGCCCAACATACGGCCAGTATACCTAAGCATTTAGATCTTATGGACACTTCATGTCACCCATATGTTCCCCGTATAGGATGTTGGGCATAAATGTAACATGCAGATGCAAATACTCAGAACTGAATTGCTACAAGAGGAGCCAAAACCCCTCAGGGACAAAGAATATGTACATCCAGAAGAAAAGGGTCAGAAGGAAAAGGAAGTGAGGGTCTCTTGGTAAGGAGGGAAACAAAACACATGGGCAAGAGCTATAACAGAGGTGGGGAAGAACGGTGGAACTGAACACTTCCACAGTGAGGGGGAGATCTACTGTTATGGTATACTGATTTTTTACAACTGTACTATGTCCTTTCATATCACTGTTCAGTATTCTTCACAGAAGGGAGAGTACAAGAGCTAAGAGGAAGACTAGGAGGAGGAAGGCACAGAAGAGCCCTCTACAAATCCATGCAGGATATCCCTGGCAAATCCTACCTTGCATAAAAACAACATCCAGTTTATAATGCTTAGTAAAAATGTAAACAGAAGTCCAAGTACCAGCCTCAAAGGTGGAGTTATTTTCCAAACCTTTGAAAAAGGCACCATAAGAAGCAACTACTCTAGTAGAATATGCCTTTACAAACAAAGACAAACATTTGCCATGGACCAACTTTGCACTTCTCAAGACTGAGGTGGAATCCTTCAAAGCCTCTGGGCCAGAGGATAATACAGCCCAATCCGCAGAATCCTTTACAAATGCATTCTATGAGCACCTGCAGGAATGCATGGATTGTGTTATCCCAAATAAAACCAAGACTCACTCCTCCAAAAACAGGAGACCGGTCTGGTGGACCCCAGCCATAAATAAGCTATACAACAGAAGGAAGAAGCTACTACATGACAGAGCAAAATCCCAAAAAGGGAAGGCATCTCTGATCAGTATTAGCAAGAAACTTAGATCCCTCATAAAATCATCAAAGGCCAGTTTCGAAAGAAAAATTGCCCTAGACACTAAAGATAATCACAAGGCCTTCTTTAGTTATGTCAGGAACATGGGCGGAAACTCCCAGATATGCTCTGAATTGTTGCATGACGGTACAAAATATACCAAACCTACAGACATAGCCAACATCCTGGCAGACAGATTCAGTGCAAACTTCTCCCCCCCAAAGGAGCAAATGCCTGTCCCAACTGAATGTAACCTCCCTGACATCACAGATGCACAGGTGAAAGCTGCCCTCTCCAAAGCAATAAACACAGCATCTATGGGACCGGACGGTGTCCCAGGCTGTGTCTTACACGAGCTCCAAGAAGAACTGAAACCTCACATTAAGTCACTGTCGAAACTTAGCCTTACTACAGGATATGTACCCAAAGAATGGCGTACTGCTACAGTAGTCCCACTCCACAAAGGTGGTGCCACAATGGACCCTGGAAACTATCGCCCCATAAGCCTGACTAGTCTGGTCTGTAAAGCTATGGAGCGTATTATCATGGAACTCATAAACAAAGACATTGGGAGCCTCCAGACACTGGACCCTACCCAATTTGGCTTTGTTAAGGTCAGATCTTGCCTCTTAAACCTGGTTGATTTCTTTGAAACAGTTACCAAAGAGGGCAAGATAGTCCACACAGCCTACCTGGACCTCGCAAAAGCCTTCGACACAATACCCCTCTCGGGCATCATAAATAAGCTTACCAACTTAAATATCAACCCCTATATCACAAGATGGGTTGCAAACTGGCTCAGAGATAGAACCCACATGGTCAGAATCACAGGTGCCATGTCCGAATCCAAACCAGTTACAAGTGGCGTCCCAGAGGGCTCAGTTCTGGGACCTCTCTTGTTCGCTATATACTTCTCTGAGGTTCAGGCTAACATGGGGGGATTATGGCTGACAAAGTTCGCAGATGACTGCAAATTGGGGGACATAATCGAATCTCCAGCTGACACAAGCATCCTCCAAAAGGGTCTCACAGAGACGGATGCTTGGTGCCAGAGCCACGGCCTCAAGCTAAATGCTAAAAAGTGCTTAGTCATCCCCTTTGGGAAAACACAAATTACCACATAGGTGGTAATCCATTAAGTACGGAAGAAGTAATTAGATATTTGGGGACCAACGTAGATAGTAATCTCTCCTTTGATAATCACATTGCCAAAGTGGTTAGAAAGACCTTCTATATAGCCCACCTTGTCACGAAAGGGTTCGCATCTAGATCAAGAGAGGTCATTGTGCCCCTCTACTTGTCACAGGCCCATAATTGAATACAATGCCCCTTTTGGGATGTACCTTACCTGACACCTGCAGCAACTGGAGAGACCCCAAAAGTACCTCACTAAGAGGATCATGGGCTACAAACAGATGTCCTATGCAGCTCGACTAAAGAAACTCCAGCTCTACTCATTTGCTTACTCAGAGGCGATCTATGCCTGACGACAAAGCCATGTCAAACCCAGAATTAATGGACATGCTCCACCTCAAAATCCAAGTCCCTTAGAGCTACAAGCTCCAGGGACCTAAACCTCAGCACAAAAATAAATAGGACATGCTGGAGGGACAGATTCATTTCCCAGAGGCTCCCCTCACTCTGGAATAGAATCCCAATTTATGTTAGACATAGCCCCTCGCTCACCCTTTTCGAAGAAATCGGGCGTGGATGGGAAATCGCAAATTCACCCCTGGGATCTCTTCTGTGTCCCTGCTAGACAGAGGCACAGTAAACTAATCTTAAAAGGGTACCTTCTGTGACCTACTTTACAGAGACACAGTAGGCTAATCTAATAGGGAGGCGGAAGCCAAATACACTCTGGCTAGGCTTATAAATGCCTTAGGGAAGATAGCCTAGTATCTACCTATGAGCCTATGAACCTAATAGAATAAAATGAAATGGCCTTAGAAATCCAAGAGGAGATGGTTTGCTCGGAAACAGCTAAACCAGATAAGATTTTTGCCCCACCTAATAACAGACTCCCTGCTAGATTAAGGGACCAGTGGTTGATACTATTGTGGTTGCGACCACCACAAAAAAAGACATTTTGAAAGAGAGTTTGTTGGTCCATCAGCCCAAGATGGAGTCTCAAGCTCTAGACCACTTGGGAAAGGGAGCTTGCACTTCACTAACTTTCTCATTGTGTGCACTTTTTACTATGCTCATTTGACAAGATTTCAGCATAGTGTCTGAAGTGTCAAATGTGATAAAATCTCAACAGTGCCGTGAGACACTAGAGGTGCATTTCCATGTGCCACCTTTCCTGGATGTGTTTTTGCTATTTTGTGGAGTGCTTTAAGGTGCTCTTTGTCAGTGCCCCATTTGATGGGTCTTCCCCTTCTGGCCCAAAGATCAAGGAGACATTAAGCAAGGAGTGAGCAGGATGGAAAGGCTGCCCTAGAAGTGCACTTTGAAACCCCTCAGCATTCCTGCTCCAGGAAGGAGAAAAGGGGCAAGCATCTCTTTTTTGTAAAGAACAGCAGCATTTTCAGGACACTTCTGGGGAAAGTTATCCCTGCAGCAGAGGTGGTAACCATAATGGACAATGCCCATGAGGCAGAGGTAAGCTGCAGAACTAAGGCTTCTGCAAAGATTTCTTAGAGAGACCTTTTCAGAGCATCTGAAAGGTTGCCCAGCTATTGCTCTCTGGAGGAAGTTGGGGGTTGCATGGCTTTCCACCCAAAAGACTGGGAAGCCATCAACTCAGATGCATGGGTGTTGAGTCACTTCCTGTTACTATATAGTTCCCTTTCTTACTTACTCCAAGGATTCCCAATGCCACCCCCATTAGAGAAGCGACATAGTGATCAAAATCCAAAAGCTGTTAACCAATGAGTCATTCAAGATGTCCCACCAGAGCAGTGAGCATCCAAAGTCTATTCCAGATTATTTTTTTGTTCCAAAGAAGAACATGGCCCTCAGACCACTTCTGGATATAAGCAAACTGAACTGCTTTGTCAGACATACCAAGTTCCAGATAGTCATGGTGCAGTCTATTCTACCTCTCCTGAGGAAAGATGACTGTGCTCTGTATATCTCAAGGATGCCTGCTATCACATAAGGATAAGGCACTCCAGGAGTTTTCCACTTTCGGCTGGGGGTTAGTCATTACCAGTTCTAGCTCTGCTTATTGATCTCACCACAGCTCCTCAGGTGTTCACCAAATGCATGACAGTAGTGGTAGCCTGTCTCAGGCTGCAGGAGTTCCAGGTGCTTCCTTACCTGGACAATTGGCTCCTCACCACTTCTATGAAAGTATCTCTCATCAAGGCTCAAGACTGTTTATTCCAGGTGTGTCTGTTCTGAAGCATTACAGTTAATCATGAAAAATCCTGTCTAGAACCAATACAAGTATTGTAATTTATAGGCTGCCATTTGGATATTGTCTGCCATATAGACAGACTTTGGTTACCTGGATGATCTTCCCTTTGCTAGCAGGCATGTCACATTCTTCAGTTTCCCAAACCTCTGGTGGCTGCAGATCTATGACTCCTTGAACATATGACAGCATTTATCTTCTAGTGTCTCTGGCAAAGTTCCATATGAGAGTGTTACAGTAGACTCGCAGCTCAGTTGGCTTATCGCAGACATCCCATGGACTTTCCAGTATCCCTAATGAATATGGCATTTTTATATTCAGTTGTGGTTGGACTGACCACTGGTCATTGCAAGGAGAGCTTTTGTTCTTCCCAAGCCTCAGACCATGGTCACAGTGGATTCTTCTCCTCTGGAGTGGGGAGGCATTTTGAAAGGAAGGTGGTCCAATGGGAAGACTTTGAGCTTTGAGTCCAATTAATGTCTTTAGAGATGAGGGTGATCCTCCTAGCATTGCAGGTCTTCCTGGGCCTTTTCCCCAAAGATGTGATTGCTATTCAAATGGACAAAACTTCTGGGGTTTAGTACCCAAGAAAGCAAGGATGAACTTGTTCCTTCCCTCTATGTTGAGACACCATGAGAGTGTGGCAATGGGCAATGTTCTCTCAACAGTTTCTGATTGCAGCACATATTTTGAAGAAATTCAGCATTCTGGTGGACAGTTTGAGCCTCACTAGTGGTCCCTTAATTCAAAAGTGGAGCTGCTCAGATTTTCAGTTGCTGGGGCACTCCCTGCTGTGATCTTTTTGCCTCCCGGTTTAGCACTTAAGTTTAGCAGTTTTTACACCCTGCTCCTTACCAACAGATGTTCATCAAAAGATGCTCTCTGCATGTTTTTCCCCTGGATCTCCTGTATGCTTACCCACTGATGCTCTTGATAATCAAGTTTCTTCAGAAGGCAGCCCACTGCAGAGTGACTGTAATCCTTGTTGCCCTCTTCTGACCCAACAAGCTTGGTTCCCCTCTCTTTGGCCTCACCTACATCACCCTTCCCAGGTGCTGGATCTGCTCCTGTAATCTGATTATCCGTCCTACAGGGGTGCCTCTAGCTAACCTCTGCTCACTCAGACTGACCACATGGTTTCTCCAGTTTCAGCGATGACCAGGAATCCCATGTTCTCCGACAGAGTTATTCATATGCTTTCACCTTCCCAGGAGCTTTCCACTAGGAAGGCATGTGCTAATGGAAATGTTTCTCTATTTTGGTTTCTTCTAGAAGCTTGGATTCTTTTTCGCCTCCTTTGGATGCAATCCTGGACTTATTTGGTCTTTTTCATTTTGGCTACTTCACTATTAAAGTACAATTAGCAGCCATTCCTAATTTATTTATTTTATTGATTGATTGTATTTGTTAACTGGGAAAGTCTACTGGACCTAGGTGAGCCCATTTACAGTAGAGGCCCAAGGAGAAACGCTCCACATAATATTAATAGTGCATACAAGAAAAAGCACAATATACAGTCTCAATGCATGGAAATAAATATTAAACACAAAAGTTATTTACAAACATTACACATCAACATTGTGTACAATTTGATCATTGAGGATGGAGTTAGGTAGGGTAGCACTTTTGATTGTTACTTGTTGGAGTTTTGTAGATATAAGCAGTTGAATTCAGCAAATCAGAGTGAGCTCCTAAGTAGTGATATTGTAGAGGGATATAGTAATGTATCAGGTGTTAGGAGGTACTATTTCGCACAAGTGCATTGCTAGAAGAAGAGTGGTGTGATCTGAGAGACTTCTTAAAGAGAGCAGGATTAATGATTGTTCTGATAGAAGGTGGTAGGGCATTCCATAGTTTTGAGACAGTAAAAGAGTATAGCATTTGACCAGCTTCAAGGTTAGGTTTTTCAACTTTCAGCGTCATTGTGTTTTTGGATCTTAGTGGTCTGTTAGGGTGGTATGTAGTCAATAAGGAGGAGAGGGAGTGGCAAGTCGAAGGCTTGTATATGAATTTATGTGCAGTAGTTAATTGTGAATAAGTGAGGTAGTGTGAGAATTTGAGCCAGTTTAGCTGTTGTAGAGATAAACAGTGGTGTACTGAGTTTTTTGAACTTGTTACAAAATTGGCAATCTGGTTGTAACATGAGTCCAGTTTGGTTTTCAGGGAGGACTGGATATTGATGAGGATTGCGGCACCATATAGTAGAGATGGCAGCAGGAAGGATGATACTAGTGCTTTTTTAGCAGTAATTTTAAGGTAATGTCTGTACCTCAATTTGATGTTTTTTTTATGTTGCCATGGATATGGAGGTCGAATGTTAGATTTTCATCAATAATAACTCCTACCAGTTTGGTACTCAGAAAGACTTCAATTTGAATATTATGGGACTAGACAGAAAAATCATTCTTGTTCAGAGCGGTATTTTTTTTTTTTTTTGGAGGGGGGGATATTAGAAGTTTGGTTTACTGGGATTCAGAGCAAGATGGTTGTTTGACATCCAAGTTTTGGTTGAAGTGAAAGTATTATTGGGTAAGACATTGTAACTCAGATATAGATTTGGTAGTACAGATGATTGTAGCATCATCTGTATATTGGACAACTGTGCCATGGGTAAGGGTGGTGTGGAAGTTGTTAATGAATATACTTGGTAGGGGTAATACACCTTTTGCGGCTCTTAAGTTATCTAAAGCCTTCCTGAAGGGTGCTTTTTTTATGACCACCTATTTGAGATCTGGTCCCACCACAGGATCTTCCTCTGATTCCACAAGTGCTTGCAACACCATCTTTTGTACCTTCTGCCATGGTATCCTTGAAGTTGTTTTCATGGAAGACCCTGTTTCTGGTGGCTGTTACTTTTGTCTGAGGGGTATCTGAGCCTCAAGCACTATCCTCCATGCCTCCTTACTTGATTTTTCATAAGGACAGCATTACCATTAGGACAAATCATTAATTTTTGCCCAAGGACACCTTCAAATCTACTGTAAACCAGACTAGTCACTTACCAGTCTTCCAAAAATCAGTAACAAGGGTGAATATTTGCTTTATTGTTTGAATGTGCATAGACAGCTCTGGTTCTATTTGGATAGAAACCAAAAAATTCCAGTAACCTTGAATTGTTGGATATTTGCATAAAAGTGTTTATTCCAACACAGGACCAATACAAGAACCAACAAAATCTTCACCATGGAACTAAGCGCTTTCACCCTTTCGTCCTAGGGCATCATCAGAGTACAAATTTTAGTAAATTCATCATCCCTTAAATACAGATTCTACGTAATTAGTTAATTATACAATAATCTAATTGAAATGATTAAAACCATTGTCTTTTAAAGTAAAAGGTTTGATTAAGATGAACATTTAAAAGTCATAAAACATGAACTAGAGCATAACATATAGAACTAAAAGTATTGTACATACTATTTGGATAGAAGTAAAAGTTTTAAAAATCCGATCAAGTGTTTGTTTTTCTAAGTCAAAGCTGGAGAAGCCTGTTTCCAAAGTGGCCCTAACCAAATGGCTGTCCACCTGTATATCATTTATGTATTCTTTAAAGGGAATGTCCCTACCTGTGAAGCCTAGAGATCATTATTTATTTATTATTTATTTATTTATTTTATATTTGTTAACCGGGGTAGTCTAGCTGGATACATATCCTTTTTCAGTAGAGGCCCGAGGAGAAAAGCTCCAACATAAATGGTAAATCACAAGTTGAAAAACAAGTTATAAAAAATACAGGTTATAAAAAAGTATAATCAAGTTGACGTGTTACATTAGCAAGATTAGTAAAAAAGTACGATTTTATATAGAAGAATTATGGGACTAGAACAGTGGCTACTTCTGTTGCCTTTTTCTCACAGGTCTCTATTAATGATATTTGTGCTGCAGCTACCTGGTCTAGCACTCATACCTTTGTCTTGGATGTTCAGTCTAAGTCAACTTCTTCATTTGGTTCCACCATTTTGTGGAATGTTCTCCCTGTTTTTTTTTTTGTCTTTTTTTTCCTGGTTGTGGAGTCTGTCCCTCAGGTTGAAGCTGGATGGAAAAGACATTGGATATGAAAGTTATGTACTTAACCATAATGATAGCTCCATCTTGTCTTTTTCCATCTGGTTCAACCATCCCTCCTGACCCCCAACAAATTTTGATGGTTATTAACAGAGTGTTTCTGATTGATCCAGTGGCATGGTTATGTTACCCCTTGTACCTGTTGTTTTTTGGTAATGTTAGATTTGAAATTTTTTTTAGGGGAGTGGGCGGGGCAAACTCACCCTGAGGAGAGACAAGAACAGAATATTATGGGTATTGCAGGCAGAACTCTCAGGCTGAAGACTCTAGTATGGTTGACATCAGATCTGAGTGGGATCAGATACTCCCAGGTTGAAGGCAACATGGCTCTATCATTATGGTAAGTAAATAAGTTTCATTTCCCTAAATGGGTGCTTGTGACTTTCCTGCTGTTTCTCTACCCTAGTGTTTGGATTACCCACTATTGAGCACCTGCTGTATTGGAGTTTCCAGTAGGTATGACAGGCATATTTCTTGCATTTCTGTAGTGTTTGTTTCTTGCACGTTATGCTTACTGGATGAGAATTAATTGGTAGTTGGAGGGAATGGGCATACTTTCTTAGTCCGGAACATGCTGGAGGGACCTGCAGAGGGCTCCAGTGTGGTGGCCACAGCCACTAAAAAAGTAACTCTTGGAGAAGAGTTTGACCTTCCACCCCCCCACCCCCCAAACACACTTAAAGTGTCCATGGCATTGGTCAGTTTTGGGAAGCTTGTGTATGCTTCAACAACCTTTGCATTGCAGGCATTGAACTAACATGACCAATTTGTCCATGTTGCAGGGGGATGTGACAGAGGAGCTTTCTAAATCCCTGGTAGGTCTCATGATGGGGGAGACACATGGGTATTTGGAAACCCAGTTGGTGACCTGCAGACTATCACCAAAATATTATTTTGTCTAATGCAGTGGATGGTACAGCTAGAGAAGCAGGCACTGGGCTTACTATTCATTGTCATGCCTGGATGTGACTCTGTGACTTGAACGTAAGTTTCAAGATTTCTTTCTTGATTACCTCTTTTGATGGGTCCACATTATTTGGACCCAAGGTCAAAAATATATTAAGTAGGAGTGAACAGGGCAGCAAAACTCTTTCTACCATTGGAATCCATTTTTCCACTCCACAGAGGTCCTTCTCTCATAACCAGAACTGGGAAAATGTTTTTGATTCTGAAAATCCCAAGGTTTGTCCATGATACTTTGGTGACAGGGGTCCTCTGGGACAGAAGGAGGAAGATGAATGGACATCACCCTAGGGGCAGAAGGAAGAGTTTAGAGGTGCTTTTGCCAATAAACCTGTTTGGCACTCCTAAGCATTTGCCCAACTGTCCTCTGAAGGCAGTCAGGGGTGCTTAACACCCCATCTTCAAGCCTGGAAGGCCATCACCTCCAGATTTTTGGGTTTTTGAGAATTATAACCAGAGGCATCCTTTCCAAAAAGATCAAAAAAGAGTATTCTAGACATTCCACCCTGACACTCAAGGGCAACATTAGCTAAAAAATAATGAAGGTGTAAGAAAAAGAATAATCCATGAGGTTCTACCAGACCAGAATCTGGAGTCTACTCCAGATCCTTTTTAGTACAGAAAAAGAACAGGGACCTAAGGCCAATTTTGGACCTATGCAAGCTGAATTGTTTTGTTGAACAAATGCCATTCCTGGTGGTCACAGTATAGTCTATATAGCCACTTCTGTGGAAGGATGACTTTATGTACTTGGTGGATACAAAGGATGCCTACTATCACATCAAGATAGCCAGGAGATTCCTACTGTCTTCTGGCTGGAAGCCAGTTACTTCCAGTTCACTTCAGTGCACTGCCCTTTGACCTCACCACAGTCTCCTCAGGTGTTCACCAAGTGTATGGCAATGATAGAAGCCAAACTCAGGATGCAGGGGTTCTGGGTGTTCCCATACTTAGACGACTGGATCATCATGGTCCCCACAAGGGATTCACACAAGAGACTCCTTACTCCGCTTGTGTTCTTAGGGATTACTGTAAATTTCAAAAATTCCAAGCTGAAACCAGTTCAAAACTTAGAGTTTGCAGGTTGCCACCTGGACACTAGAACACAGCCAGGTTTCTTTCATCCAGACTGTTGTCTGTGCATCTTCAGGCTTCCCAGGTCTTGCATCAGCATAACCCACATGCCTGCCTGATTCTTTGACTTTTAAGATCCATGGCAGCTGCTATCACTTTAGTACCACATGAGGGTACTGCAATGGACACTTTCTGTTCAGTGGTCCATGATGTCTTAGTCAATGCAGCATTGCATCAAGTTCACTAGGATCCGCAGACAACACATTACATGGTGGATAACTTCACCATTGGTTCCCCTGGGAAATTCCTTAGTATTTTTACCACCAAAGGCAATGGTAACCATGGATGCCTCCCCTTTGGGGTGTAAAGGGCAATTTGAAGGGAGGATGAACGAAGGTGTCTGGTCCCAGATTGAACCTTTCACATCAATGTTCTGGTGATGAGGGCATTTCTCCCCATGTTGCAAACTTTGCAGGATTGTCTCTCCAGGGGTGTGATAGCTGTACAGATGGACAACATGGATGTGGTCTGGTACATCAACAAACGTGGCAGGACCCCATTATACACCTTATATCAAAAGGCCTTGAGGGTGTGGCAGTGGGCAATGCTTTCCCGTCACTTTGTTATTGCAGTGCACAGCCCGCACAAGTGCAATACCTTGGAGGACAAGTTCAGCAGTCTGTTTTCTAACAATAGTAGTGGTCTTTCAATCAGTTGGTGGCATCCAAGATTTTTAGCCACTGGGACCATCTTGCTGGGGATCTGTTTGCAACCCTGACCAGTATCAAGTGCACCAATATTTTTCACCATGATCCCTCAGGAGAGACGGTCCTCGAGGGGCACTCTAGTCTGTATCCGGTCTCCAGAACCCCTTTATGCTTACCCTCCCACTCCACACGCAGTCACATCTTTAGAAAGTGCTTTGGTGAAAGGCAAAAGTGATTCCCATTGCCCCGTTTTTGGTTCTGACAGGTTTATTTCTCCTTCCATTGGCCTCACCTGATGTACCAGCACTGGGTCCCAGAACCTCTTCCATATCGGATATCTCACCCCTCTAGCATGCTTCACCGAAACATCAAATCCTTCAATCTGACCACTTGGCTTCTCCACTTCCATTGATGGTCAGAATTCAAGACTTTCTAGTAGAGTTTTGCAGATTCTCACATTTTCCTAAAAACCACTAAGAAGACCTACTGCAGTAAATGGAAAAGGTTCACTATTTTGGCTACTTGTACAGGCTTTGATCCTTTCTGTACCCTACTGGCTTCCATTTTGGACTTTTGGTGTTTTTTTTCATTCAGTGGATAGTTATTCTTTGATTAAAGTACATTTAGCTGTCATTTTGAATTTTCATGTGGGAGAACAACATGCTTCCATAGTTTCCCTGAGGCTCTTGAAAGCATTCATAAGAGGTGCATTTCTCCTGCAACTGCCATTCAGAGATCTCTTTCATTCCTGGGACATTGTTCTTTTGTTACAGAGCTTTATTATGGCATTGTTTGAGCCTACATAAATAAAATTTGTATCATGAAAGATGATGCTGGTGGAGGTTACTTCTGCTAGGAGAATTTTGGAATTACAGTCCTTTACATGCAAACCCCGGTATTTGATTTTCCAGGGTTTCTTTCAGGATGAATTCAGCCATTATCTGTAAGGTGGCATTAGAGACAAATTTACGCCTGGCTATGCATCTACCAGTTTTCTTTCCTATTTTTTTCAAATAAAGGAAAATATGTCCTTCATTCTTTGAATGTTTGCCATCAGCTTAGGTTTTATTTACACAGTACGAAAAGCTTTATAAAAC
Source organism: Protopterus annectens (assembly GCF_019279795.1). Classification (NCBI taxonomy): domain Eukaryota; kingdom Metazoa; phylum Chordata; order Ceratodontiformes; family Protopteridae; genus Protopterus; species Protopterus annectens. The sequence goes on from NC_056751.1 coordinate 63,028,170, forward strand.
TGAAACTTTTCATTGCCTTTTCTATGACAAAGTTAGGTTCTAGGGTGTCTAAGGTTATGTTGTTAAAATGGCTACTTGAACGTATTATATCTGTCTATAAGGCTAAGGAATTGGCATTGCTTTCAAAACCAAAGGCACATTCTACCATTGAGGTAGCAACATCTGCAGCTTTCTTTAACCATGTCCAAGCAGATGACATCTGCGCAGCAGCTGCATGGTAGACAATTCATAAGTTTGTGTCTCATTATAAAATTGACTGGCAACCCAGGTCTAGAGCTGCTTTTGGCTCGACAGAATTTCCTTCCTTAGTGCCTCCCAGGGATTCTCTAGCAGGAAACTCTGTCCCAGCTCTTGGGGCAGATGAAAAAGACATCATCAGATATGAAAGTTGTGTACTTACCATAATGATAGATCCATGTTGTCTTCTTTTGTCTATCTCAGCATCCCTTTCCACTGTCCCCCTTCCAACTTGTCACACCTTTATTGCTCTTACTGGAACACACTGAACCTTTATGGAGCTTTTCTTGGTAGCAAACCTGTCTGTTTGCTATATGGAGTTACAGTACTTCATCTAGTAGATAGTATTTTGCTCATATTCTGGTTGATGATAATTTATTTGGGGGCAAGCTTGATCTGAGGGTAAAGTAGTTGGTGGTGCATTATGGAAGAAGGGAGGAGTGTAAGCCTTAGATATGAAGTCTAAGTAGCTAACCTCTGATCTGATGTACCCAAACACTATGATGGATGGAAGAAGAAAGCATGGATCTGTCATTATGGTAAAACATAACTTTCATTAATTTTCCTTTGGGGTCTGGAGTTAGTGTGTAAATGCTTTTTACTGTGTTTTATTTGGGAAATTGACGCATTTTTTGCTACTTACCTGTTTTAGAGTACTGCTGCCTGAATTCCCAAGGAATCAGGCTTTTTGTGGCCTAACCTACTGGTTCCTTGTTTCTTCCATCTTCTAACCACAAAAAGAAGAAAATTAATAAGCAGCCTTTGCCAATGTGGCAGGCTGCTAATGTGCCTCAGCCACAAATAGGTAACTCTTCTGTGGCCATTACTTTTTCCTCATACCATTTAACTTTTTCCTTGGCTTCCACTAATGTCCCTACAGCAACCATGGACCAGGGATTAGACATGTCCACTGCAATTGTTAGAATGCTTTTTGTGGACAAGGGAGAGTCGCTGTTGTTTGTCCTGAGTTAAGGGGTAAGGAATCCCTTGCCGAATGTTATGCCTATCCCTAGAGAGAATTTTCTCACCAAAAGAGGATCTACTTCTTCAGAAATTCCTGTCATAAAAGAAACAAATTAGACCTTTATCTTCCCCTTAGTTTGGACAGGAGTGATTTATTGGGCTTAGCTGTTGGTTTACTTCAGGCAATAGATTTAAATTTTCTTAGGAATGTCAATATTTTGAAACACAAAATAATTGTGAAGGGACGTCTGTTTTTTTCTCTTCAGGTTTTTATTCTGATTCTGAAGAGAGTGTGACTTCTGCCTGTCCCTTTGATGGATTTTGTTTCTCTGTAATTATTTCCAGAATTAATCAGTTGTTTCATTAGGAACATGACATTCCACTGAATATGAAGCAGTGGCTAGACCAAATGTTAGTTTCCAGAAACTACTTCAGTTCCTCCTGTTTATTATAAGAAATTTCCAGAATGTACTCCAATTCCTCCTGTTCTTTCAGCATTGGAGGATATTTTTGAGACAGCTGTAATTTGCCTGACAGCCAGATTGTATAGAGTTCCTTTATCTTTCAAGTTTTTATACACTAATCCCAGATCAGACCCAGCACCTGCTGCTCTAGTGAGCCTAGCTGCATCTACTTAATTCCAATCCCTTCCATTATGACAAGGATGGGACAGCTTTTGATAGATTTGGTAACAAAGTATTTTCTTCTGCAATGATTTTTTTTAAATTCTCAGCTGTCAGGCTCATATGTTAAAGTTTATGCATGTCTCTTTTGAAACAGGAGGAATAACATCCATCTGTTTTTTTTTCCTTTGGAGGAAGAAAAAACTCCTTTGTGTAACCTAATTGCTTCTGTGGCACAAGTGACTGCCCACTGTTTGAAATGTGCTTATGATTCTGCTGCTGCCACTGGGACTGTCATAAGGAGGTTTCCTTGGTTCATACTCAATACCTTCCTGAAGATATCAAAGCTGAAATGCTGAATTCTCTTTTAGATAGGGAGTTGTTGGACCTTCTAATGCAGGGATCCTTAAAAAATGTGACGAGGAAGGTAAGCTGATTCAAGGAATCTCAGATTTTTCAATCTTCCTTCTTCAAGTTTGCTAAGGGTTTAGTGTTACCCCTACTACCTTTTTCAAAAAGCAAATTAAACAATCACAGCAAGTTGCTGGTAAGCAAATGCTTAGGAAGCAATGGCAGGGAGGTTCAAAAAACAAAGCAGGGTCCCCAGAACAAAGAACAGTCCAATAAGTCCGAGTGACTATCTACAAGACTTGCCTCTGGCAAACCTTTAATCCTTCCAGAAAGCCTGAACCTCCATTTTTCTCTGTGACAACAGATCGTTTCAGACAGATGTGTTCTCAAAGTAATCCATCAAGGCTGCAGATGACAGTAGGAGTCTCTCCCTCCTTTCCAAGGGATTCCCCATCATCTGCTAGACCAAACGCCCCTTTTCTCGCATGTCATTCTGCAACTGCATCTGCTGTCTCACAAGGTGAGAGAAACTGCCCTTTTCTTCAGTTAGGAGAAGGGTTTTATTCAAGAATGTTTTTAAGGTTAATAGGGACCAGTCCTAGATCTTTCCTTTCTAAACCTGTTTGTGATGGTGCCCAAGGTCAAAATGTTATCTCTTCAGCACTTGTTAACCTTAATTGCCCATTTGAGTTTTCTGGTGACCTTGGATTTATAAGATGTATATCATCACAGTCTTATAGATCCAGATTTCAGATGTTTCTTGATTTCTTTGTCTGGATCACATTATAATTTCTCTGAACTAACATTCGGTCTAGCCACTGCTCTAGGGGTATTTACAAAGTGCCTAGCTCCTATGATAGCCTAATGCAGACTGCAAGTTTTTTCATGGTATTACTTGTTGACTTGCTTATCTTTGCAGAGTCTTTTTCAAAGTGTCAGTAATCACTCGAGTGAAGGCTTTTCTGTTCAAACTGAGGTTCCAGGAAAACATACAATAGTCTGATTTGACGCCTGCACACATGATTGTTTGTAATGTTTTATAGATACCTCGGTTCAGAGATTTTCTTTCACAGGAAAAAATAGATCTGTATCTAGATCTATTCCTAAGTTTCAGCAAGGGAATTTCTCAGTATTCTGGATCTCATGGCTTCTGTGATTATCATGATTCCTCTAGCAAGACACCACATGAGAAAATCCAGTTATCTAAAATCTGTATGGTAACATCCTCTGACATTCCAGATTCCAATTATGGGGTATTTGAGAAAGGAGATTTAACAGAATCCAGGTCACCGTTTTTCCTTTACAGCTCTATCACAGTAAAAACAGACACATCAGACTTTGGTAGAGGGAGCAGTGTCCATGGGGATAAAAGTGCAGGGTCTTTGGATTAAAAAAAAGAGCAAAACATAAACATAACAGTGATGTTTGCTCTCAAAAATGCCCTCAACTCTATCAATCATCTGTAGTCCCTAGGTCCTCAACAAGTGCTTACAGACAACACCACAGTGATGTGGTATATAAACAAGCAGGGAGGAACCAGATCTTTGCAGACAAGCCACGGCAGCCTGGGATATAGCTTTTCAGTGCAGTCTAACTCTACAGGCATCTTAAATACCATCCAAGTAGTTTGTGTACCAGGCAAGCTGAGCCAGGGACAGGTCAGACCCTCACAAATGGAAAATGAATTGGGATGTATTCCATGAGTTGATACAGTTGTGGAGAATACATTGAATAGATATTTTCACTTTCACTCACAACAGTTAGTTGGCAAAATTCTGCTACAGGACACCATACAAGAAGGCTTGGAAGACAGATGCTTTTTCTTTTCCGTGGACAGGAATGTTCAAGTATGCTTTTCTATCCTTTCCACTAATAACCAGGGTCATTCTGAAAATTCAGGAGGGCTGTCCAGACATCATTGTGATGACTCCCTTCTGGTCCAGGCAACATCAATTATCCTTACTTTTACTGCTGCAGTTTTCTTAACAGTTGGAGATTCCCTGCCGTGGAAGCCTGAACGTCCGACCAGTCTACCAAAGACTACTTGTTGCTTTTAAAAGGTATGTCAAACGTCACCCAAATGCTCCTTGCATAGCATAGGACATAAAGGTGACATTCAGGCCCACCATAACCAGAACTTCTTTGTGCCAGTCTGAATGCATCTTTTATACAGTCTGTTTACCTGCGCCCATTTTCTGCCAGTTGAACACATTTTCATTCTCCAGTGACTACCTACACCTGTTTGTTGACTTCTGTTGCAGATAAGCGCCCCATTGGGGATTTTGTTTTTTCTTACTTTTTTTGTGCTCCTGGGTGTTAATGTCATCCTGGAATGGTAAATACCAGTTTGGGAGACAGAATCCCCATAAAGACCACTATGATAAGTGTCCTTTTTGTCTAGAAGCTCCTCATCACCATACATCTTGTTCTATTTGTCAGGTGTTCATTGTGAAAACCCTGCACAGTAGACTTTCTTCCCTTTCCTTGTATCTTGAGAACCAGTATTTTAAGCTTCTCGCTAAAGATACAATGGTCTGCAGTGGGAATGACAGATGCATTTAAGGTGGAGGTGGGATTACATCAAGGATCAGCTCTAAGCCCTTTCTTATTTGCAATGGTGATGGCCGGGTTGACAGACGAGATCAGACAGGAGTCTCCGTGGACTATGATGTTTGCAGATGACATTGTGATCTGTAGTGAGAGTAGGGAACCGGTGGAGGAGACCCTGGAGAGGTAGAGATATGCTCAAGAGTGAAGAGGAATGAAGGTCAGCAGGACTAAGACAGAATATATGTGTGTGAATGAGAGGGAGGATAGATGAATGGTGAGGATGCAGGGAGTAGAGGTGGCGAAAGTGGATGAGTTTAAATACTTGGGGTCAACAGTTCAGAGTAATGGTGAGTGTGGAAGAGAGGTGAAGAAGAGAGTACAGCAGGATGGAGTGGGTGGAGAAGAGTGTCAGGAGTGATTTGTGACAGAAGAGTACCAGTAAGATTGAAACGGAAGGTCTACAAGAGGGTAGTGAGACCAGCTATGTTATATAGGTTGGAGACGGTGGCATTGATAAAAAGGCAGGAGTCAGAGCTGAATGTGGCAGAGTTAAAGATGTTAAGATTTGCACTGGGTGTAACAAGGGTGGACAGGATTAGGAATAAGTATATTAGAGGGTCAGCCTAGGTTGGAAGGTTTGGTGACAAAGCCAGAGAGGCAGGATTATGTTGGTTTGGACATATGCTGAGGAGGGATGCATAGTATATTGGGAAAAAGATGCTAAGGATGAAGCTGCCAGGTAACAGGAAAAAGAGGAAGGCCTAAGATAAGGTTTATGGATGTGGTGAGAGAGGACATGCAGGTGGTTGGTGTGACAGAGCAAGATGCAGAGGACAGGAAGAAATAGACATATACATACGTATTTAATTTTAAATATTATTATATTCAATTTAATTGTAATGTGCTTTATTAGATATACCATTAAATATGTTTATGATTTTATTTCATTTTATTTTATATGATGTCATTTAACAAAGGATTTTTTACAGTTAATAGATTGGGTTAATTAATTAATTGTTTTTAATTCTAAGTGTCATGGTGTGAATTTATTTTGTTATTTAATGTGTGTTCAGTATTCCGAAGAAGTCCGAGCTTTGTGGACGAAACCTAGGTCAATCGATTTTACTGTTTGTGTTGTTTGCATTAAACCAATTGTCTTTCTTGGATCTCGTTCTCCTTGTGGTTATTTTTGGTTACAGGAAGAAATGGAAACAGGTGATCCGTTGTGGCGACCCCTAACGGGAGCAGCAAAAAGAAGAAGAAGAAGCTAAAGATACAGTGGAAGGAATCTCCCACCCAGAGGGTCAGCTGTTAGGGAAGAAAAAAGTATGACTGGAATCTTCCACTGTCCAGCCTCTGCCAGGTGTTTCTCCCAAGGTCATTTCAAACTTGGGGGCTCATCTGGCTGTGTTGCCAGATTTCTCTGCCGCGACCTTGTTGAAGGCCAGTGAGGGTCTGGCTGGCAGCACTTCCAAAGAGGCTTTGCAAGCATCCATCTCAGAGACGTTCAGGGGGAGCTACAGCTGACTGTTTCCGAGGGACCTAGAGTGTTTCAAAAAAGGGCCTATGGTACTTCCTCAGTTTTTGGTTGGGAAGAAGTTCCGACTGCTGTCCTGGGTCTGAGCCCTCTCAGTTTTTGGAGGAGGATATTCCCTTAAAAAAGAAACAAAAAAATTAAACATGTTTCTTTGCTCCTAGGGATGCACAAAGTGAGTGGCAGACCTTCACTCAGTGACTGTTTACTGCTTTAATGTCCTTAAAGCCTCTTCAAGGGGTTTTGGTTCCTGCTTCTCCTTGGTCCTCTACTCCCCTTAAAAGGCCTAGAGAACAGGATTCTTCTGAAGATGAGTCAGATTTGGATAATGAATCCCTGACTTATTCTGCTCAAATTCCTTCTCGTTTAGACTATAAGTCAGAGAAGGAGGAATCTATTATTCCAGATGTTTCTTTTGAGGAAATTTCCTTTGGGGACACACTCTCTAGGATGATAGATTCTTTTAACTGGGATTGTGCTCAGGTCTCTGATATCCATAAGAGGTGCTATGATTTGCTGCAGTTGGAGTCCCCTAAACCTGCGGCTATTCCTTCTGTTTTGGATGCTATGCTGGATGCTTTTTCCAATGCCTCTCATGCACCTGATTCTCTGATCCCTGCTCCAAAGAAGCCTCACAGGTTTATGGGGTGCCTGAGGATTGTTCTTTCCTTTATAAATCTCCTGTTGCTGACCCTTCTGTCGTGTCTGTAGCTTCTGATAAGCTGTCTCAATTGCTTCCTTCACCCAAGTTATTCCCTTCTGACAAGGATAGCAGAACTATGGAAAGGTTGGGTAAGAAAGTTTACACTTCTGTTACCCTAGCTTTTAGGGCTATTAATTATCAGACCCATATATCTAGGTATGTGTTAGCTCTTTTTTATTTATTTTACATTTGTTAACTGGGAAGCTCCGACTGGACTAGGTCCATTTACAGCGGAGGCCAGGGGAGAAAAGCTCCACATTGTTAGACATGACAAAAAAATTTTTTTTTTTTTTTTTTACAGAGTAGTACAAGTTAAACAAGAGAAAAATATTTTTATACAGAGTAGTACAGCAATCATGTAGGTTATACAAGAAAACAATCAGATATTTACATTAGAAATGCAAGCAGACAAGACACCTTTCAGTAGTAAGAGAAGTTACAAATAGCAGGGGTAGAAGCTACTTACAGGCTGGACTAATGGCTATTAGAGTTGTAGTCCTGTAAAGGATTTTTTTTGTCAGGCCTGTCAACCTATTTCTGATTTTTCAGACTCTGAGGGTAAAACTTCTGTTTTATCCATTCTAGGGACTTCCTCTCAAGTCATTTGTCATTCTATTAAAAGTAGTTATGGTGCAGTAGATGCCTCTTGTAGGGCTGCTGTTTTTGGTTCAGTAATGAGGAGGTATTCTTGACTTAGTCTTCAACCTCTACCTGATGATATTAAAGCTAAGTTGATAGATGCTCCTCTGGATTCTAAACTTTTGTTTGGGGAAGCTGCTTCTGGTTAAATCCCTTCAGGATAAGGGTAAGGTCTTACTGGAGCTTAAACATGTGATGTTCTGTTGTCCCATCTCGCCTTCATTCTTGCTGTTTGGTTTTAGAGCTGAGACTCTGCTCCAACTTGGCCTATACTAAAGCTCGAGAGCTTCTACTGACTTGAGGCTGAGTCCTATCCCATGGTGCTTAGCGGCTATTCCCAGATCTCATTTGCCGCTTGAAGCTTTGGGATTGTCTTCACTCGCTCAGGCTTGTAAAATTTAATATTTTATCTAGTTTCTAATAGTTACTTTCTAATAATGATCTGTGTTACTTACTAGTTCTATCGTAATAGCCTTGTGCTATTTTAGGCTCTAAACCTTGTATTTTTACCTTTTGCGGCTGTCTTTTTCTTTGGGCCTTGTTGTCTACTCAAGAATCCGTTTAAATTAGAGGATTCTTGCCCCTTTTCTTCCTTCTTAACCCTTTTTAGGAGTACACCATTTAAGTTAGAGGCATCTCCTCCGGTGGAGGAGATAGTCGTTTAACTTAAAGACTTCTCCTCCTCCCTTTCCTCCTCCTCTTATATAAAAAAAAAATATATATATATACATTTTATTTTGGATACCTGTTTTCTGCCATCTTTCTCTTTCTATAAAAGTTATAGCTTGTTCTAATTTTTATTGAGAGTTTTTTTTCCTTATAGCTAGCATGTCAAAGGAACCAGCTAAGGAACACAAGTCAGGATTCAAAAAGTGTAATTCCTGCACTCAAAAAATGTCCATTACTGACGGACACACTAATTGTGTGTACTGTCTGGGTCCACTCCATCTTCAAGACTCCTGTTCCATTTGCCATAGTTTTAGTGCAAGGATCTTGCAGGAGAGGAGAAATAAGCTTATATTGGTGGGCTTATTAAACATGGACGAAGGAAATCAGACCAAAAAATCGGACACGACCAAAAAGTCTGCTTCATCGACTCCAGTGTCTGAGCTGACAAGCAGCACCAAATTGGATACTTCTTCAGCTCTGAAAGTTGTCGGGCCCAAGAAACATGGTTCTCCCTTGGTTCCATCTGTCTCATCGGAACCATTGCGGAACTGAAAAAGGAGCCAGTCACCATCCTTGGAGCCTGTTCGCTCGGTGCTGGTGTCTCCCTTACTACAGTCGGTGACAGGTAACCACAAGTCTTCCAGTCACTCCTCCAGATCCTCCAGGCTATCGGATGACGACATGGAGCTGGTAGTGAAGAGGTTGCTTTGGACCTGAGCCCTAGCAGAAATTCTGTCGAGCTCAGCCCATCAGATCTTGGAGCCAACAATGGTACCCCCTACTACACTGATTCCTCCTCCAACTCAAACAAGTTTGGAGTCAGAGAGTATGGAAGTCGTCGTGTTGGATATCTCAGCTCTGACATCTGCTTCAGTTTCCTCAATTCTTTCGTCCATCGAGGGATCTGGAGGCCGACACTCCCTGGTCAGCTCTGGGGGGGGAGAGTCGAGTTGGACCCTTGTAGGAACCGGCTCTCCCTCTTGGCACCTCGGCTCAGGTGAGTTCGGCTCCCACATCTGCCTCGGAGTCACCCTCCTTGGTGCCCCGGAGATCTCATGGCCTCTCGGGGCTGGAGTCTCTTTCAGCCCAGCACCGCGGTGCCTTTGAGGTGATGCAGAGTGTGCTCTCAACTGAGTCTGCTCCACCTTCAGCTCCAGTCTCTCTTCTCCCTAAGGAACTGGTGTCCACCTCTTCATTACCTCTCCACATACCCCCCAGCCATACCCAATTACTCGGTTTTTACAGAGTTTTGGGGTTCAAATAATGGGGTGCCATGATTCCCGAGTGGCACCCCTTCATTTCCGAATTTTTTTAAAAAAAATTTTTCTTTCAAACTTTTGAGCTGACGTCATCACGTATGCGATGACGTCAGCTCCACCAGCCTGTCGGAATTGAGCTTAAGGGCTCATGTGCACAGATTTACAGCTGTTTGAATGGATCTGCAAGGAAACAACTGCCACTGCAGAGCTCTACATAGAGAAAGGAGTTTATTTCTGAGTTTCTGCTTGGGATTTGCAAGGAGCTCTACACACAGAGAACATTTCTGTGACTATGAACAGAGAGTGAGTTATTTATTTGTGAAAAGAAATTTCTGGTGCTCCACGGAGTTGCTTAAGCCACACAGAGCGAGTTATTTATTAACGGTCCGGAGGTTGCTTTTGCTTTCTAAGGTTGCTTTGGTTAAGACGCACATGGTCCGGTCCTGCATGAAGTTGCTTATCCACAGAGTGAGTGAGTTATTTATTTGTTAATGGTCCGGAGATTGCTTTTGCTTTCTAAGGTTGCTTTGCTTTAGCCGCACATAGTTCGGTCCTGCACAGAGTTGCTTAAGCACAGTCTGCACAGAGTGAGTTATTTATTAACGGTCTGGAGGTTGCTATTACTTTTTAAGGTTGCTTTGCTTAAGTTGCACACAGTCCAGGCCTGCACGGAGTTGTTTAAGCACAGAGTGAGTTATTTATTTGTTAAAGGTCTGGAGCAGAGGTTGCTTTTGCTTAAGCCACTCACTGAGTGCTAGTGTAGAATTAGTGGCATTAAGGTGATTGATCTGATTGGTGTAGCTCTGTATTTGACATGTCCTTATAGAATTCTGTAATGTTTTTATTTTTTTTTTCAGAAAAATGGAAAGAAGCTTTTAAGTTTTGAATGACCAGGTAGATAAAAGTCAGGTGTGATTGCTCAGAGAGCTGGATAGAACTTGTACTGTGCATGCTCAGGAATATGGGTTATAAGGATATCTGGGATAGTGTTTTTGCAGCCTTGAATTTGCTGTGTTGTTCCTTCATTAAATACTTCTGTCAGACTGAAAGAACCAAATGTAGTGTTAAGATAGTGTTTTAATCAATCAGTTCCAATCAGGTCTGGTGTAACTAAGAACAGTTAACTTTTGTGATGCTTGGCAAGCCCTGTTAGCTGCCTTAGTAGGTCTTTTAAGGCTACTAAAGAGTCAAGAGGATATAGATTGCTGTAACTAAGATTTTGTGAAGAATTACCTATCATTATCTTTATAAGTATCCAGTTTGGTCAGTGCCGGTACTTGTGTTAGTTTTAGCAGTATGTCTTGGTGAGAGGTTGGAGGCTTTTTCTGCAAGAGTTCCTCAATCCTGCCTAGATCTTGGCTTGTGGTCTGAAATGCATATAATTTGTTGGTGTTACTGAGAAAGCAATACCTGTAATTGTACCGATAAGACAAGCTATTGAGAAGAGTGATTTCCGGTTCGATCCTCGGCTAGGGTGCCTTCTGTGCGGAGTCTGCATGTCCTCCCTATGGTCGCGTGGATTTCCTCCGGGTGCTCCGGTTTCCTCCCACATCCCAAAGACATGCTGTAGGTGGATTGAACACTCTAAACTGGCCCTAGGTGTGTGTGTGTGTGTGTGTGTGTGTGTGTGTGTGTGTGTGTGTGTGTGTGTGTGTGCACCTTCTGTGGAAGGTTGGGCAGCTCGACACCATAAAACTCCACTGCCAATCATGAGTGGACAGGTGATATGCTGTGGCGACCTCTAACCGGGAAAAGCCGAAAGAAGAAGAACATTTGCCAAAGTAATGTTGTAATTGGGGATTACTGAGTTTGTGTAAAATGCAGAAGCTGGAAAAGTGGCTGGCCTTGGATTAAGCCAAATATCACCTGCCAGTAGTCCCAATAATGGCTAAAATTCATGTTTAATTTATAGTGTTATTGTTATTTCTGCAGGAGACAGAAGTTTTTCATATATCTTAAATTATGTTTAAAAGTATGGCTTTGTGTACCTGTCACCTAGTAAATATTTGAACTGGAATAAATGGCTATCTGTTGTATGTATAGTTCTGCAAGTACTGTATCATGTTGACTTCATATGCAGTTTTGTAAGATTTACAGTTAAGCTCTGTACTAAATAATAAAAATAATATACAGAAGATAACAGCATATTTGAAACTATATTGAGATGTGTAACAGAGTACTGTCAGCTAAAATATGAACCAGAAAAGAAGTGAATGAGTTGATGTGAAAATGTAAAAGAGTGGTTGATAAGGAAAAATATGTGTTTAAGAGGGTGTGATAAAGGCAGGATAGTGGGTGTGTAGCACAGCAAGTAAAAAAACAAGTATTGCCTCCTGGGGTGGCTTGGGGATGGCTAGTGACTATGCCCCTTTTGGACAGGGGCAATCTGTAAGATACTCAATGCCTAGGGACACATCCATGCCATCCTCTTGCCTCTAAGGGCCATATATTGGGTAAAAATCAGGTTATATTGGCTAGTCTTGTTAGGGATCTTAAACTATTAGCTTAGTAATATCCTATGAACGGATGCAAGTGAGAGGGTAGAGAAGTGGGACACCAGTCAGATCATATCAAAGTAATCAGTGTATGCATGGTGCTTGTACATGCCATGAGTAAACATCTTGAAAAGGTAGTTAGGTAAGTAACTAAACATTTAATGAACCCATTTCCAATGAAGTTAAAAGAATTACTAAATACTCTTCAAAGCAGCTCAGGAAGCTCATACACAAGCCTAATAATGTTGCCAAACAAAAGTTAGACCAAAGTACTGTGGGGCAGAATAATAAAAAGAAAAAATATGTATGTTGAGAGGGGTACAGTTCTGTATAAATAGTCTAATAGAACACCGCAGTCACATATGCACAGGTAGGGAGAAAGAATAGCAGAGCAGTACCACAGACGTCAGCGGACAACCACACTTTTGTAAGGCACTAAAGATTAAACTGCAGCCATTTAAATCAACAGTGTCCACAAGCAATGTTAAAAGTACTTGCATATAAAAGGTTGGAGGTCACTTATTAAATGAGAAAATGTGCAGAGGACATTAACATAAGCTGAGTGACAGTTGTCATTAACTTCATCTTCCTGTAAGATGATTTGTTTGACATTTGACAATATTTTTTGTGATGCAGCCAGCCTACATGGAGTGAATTACAAGGCGGTGCAAAAATCAAATACATAATTAAAGGCAGCAGAAAGCATTCGGTGCTAATTGGCAGAAACAGTGCACCTGCTGTAAAGGGGAGCATGGCATTCAACCTTCTTACAATAGTTTTAACCTCATAAATCATTGTATAGTCTTACTCTACTAATACTTTGAGTACATGAAAACAATGAGTAAAAAGGTCACACAGGTTCATAGGTTCATACTAGGCTATCTGCCCTAGGGCATTTATAAGCCTAGCCAGAGTGTGTTTGGTTTTCGCCACCCATTTTAAATTAATTTTGCTATGCCTTTTTTTGAGGTTAGTATACTGTGCCTCTGTCTAACAGTGACACAGAAGTGATAGCCGGGGTAAACCTACGATCTCCCATCCACTCATCAAGATTCCTCTTGAAGAGAGTCAATGTGGGACTCTGCCTAACCTGGACTGGGATTTTATTCCAGAGTGAAGGGAGCCTCTGGGTTATGAATCTGTCCCTCCAGCATGTCCTATTTATTTCAGTGCTGAGGTTCAAGTCTCTCGAGCGCATAGCTCGATGGGATTTGGATTTTCTGAGGTGCAGCATGTCCATTAATTCTGGGTTGGACATGGCTTTATCGTCAGGCACAGATCGCCTCTGAGCAGGCGGTATGCCACTGAGTAGAGCTGGAGTTTCTTTAACCGGGCAGCATATGGCATCTGTTTGAGCCCTTTGATCCTCTTGGTGAGGTACTTTTGGGGTCTTTCCAGTTGCTGCAGGTGTCTGGTAAGGTACATCCCAAAAGGGGCATTGTACTCAATTATGGGCCTGATGAGGGATGAGTAAAGAGGTATGATGACCTCCCCTGATCTAGATGTGAATCCCTTCATGATTAGGTGGGCTATATAAAATGTTTTTCTAACCACTTTGGCCACGTGGTTGTCAAATGAGAGATTGCTATCAACTTGGGTCCCCAGGTCCCTAATGACTTCTTCTGTACTTAATGGATTACCACCTATGTGGTAATTTGTGGGCACTGTTTTGCCAAAGGGGATGACTATACACTTTTGGCGTTTAGCTTGAGGCCATGGCTCTGGCACCAGTTGTCTGTTTCTATGAGGCCCTTTTGGAGGATGCTTGTGTCGGCTGGAGAGTTGATTATGGCGCCCAGTTTGCAGTCATCTGTGAACTTGGTCAGCCACAGTCCTTGCGTGTTGGCCTGTACCGCCGTGAAATATATACTGAACAAGAGAGGTCCCAGGACTGAGCCTTGTGGGATGCCACTTGTAACTGGTTTGGAGTCTGACATGGCTCCAGCAATTCTAACCATGTGGGTTCTGTCCTTGAGCCAGTTTGCAACCCATCTAGTGACATAGGGGTTTATATTTAAGCTGGTGAGCTTATCTATAAGGGGTATTGTATCGAAGGCTTTTGCGAGGTCCAGGTAGGCTGTGTGGACCACCTTCCCCTCGTCAATGGCCTTGGTGACTGTTTCAAAGAAATCGACCAGGTTTAAGAGGCAGGATCTGCCCTTAACAAAGCCAAACTGGGTAGGATCCAGTGTCTGCAGGTCCCCAATATCTTTATTTATGAGGTCCATGATGATCCTTTCCATAGCTTTGCAGACCAAGCTAGTCAGGCTTATGGGGCGATAGTTTCCAGGATCCGTTGAGGCACCACCTTTGTGGAGAGGGACCACTGTTGCTGTACGCCACTCTTTGGGTACATATCCTGTAGTAAGGCTAAGATTGAACAGTAGTTTTATGTTTGGGTTTAGCTCTTCTTGGAGTTCATGTAGGGCAGCCGGGACACCATCTGGTCCCATTGATGCTGTGTTTTTGCTTTGGAGAGGCGGCTCTTACCTGAGCATCTGAGATGTCAGGGGCAGCACTCTGTTGGGATAGATATTTGCCCTTTTGGTGGGAGAGGGGAGAAGTTTGCACTGAACCTGTCAGCTAGGATGTTGGCAATGTCTGTGGGCTCGGTGTATTTTTGTCATTTTGGACTAATTCTGAGCATATCTGGGAATTCCCACCCAGGTTCCTAACATAACTAAAGAAAGCCTTGTGATTATCCTTAGTGTCCTGTGCAATTTTTCTCTCGAAGCTGGCCTTAGACGATTTTATGAGTGCCCGTAGTTTTTTGCTAATACTGATCAGAGATGCCTTCCCTTTTTGGGATTTTGCTCTATCATGTAGTAGCTTCCTCCTTCTATTGTATAGTTTGTTTATGGCTGGGGTCCACCAGACAGGATGTCTGCCTTTGGAGGATTGGGTCTTGGTTTTATTTGGGATTGCATGATCCATACATTCCTGAAGGTGTTCATAGAATGCATTTATAAAGGATTCTGCGGTCTGGGCCGTATTTTCCACAGGCCCGGGGGCTTTGAAGGATTTTGCCTCGGTTTTGAGGCATGTGAAATTTGCTTTAGAGAAGTTTTTCACTGTGGTTTTCTGGGCAGGGGGTGGGGTCGGGATGTGAATATCCAGTGAGATTAGTTTATGGTCTGATCTTACCAGTGAGGGATACACTTCTGGTCTGGAGCATAGTGTCCCCATGTTGGTGATGATCAGGTCCAGTATGTTTTCCCCTCTTGTGGGAGTGGTAACAAGTTGTTCCATAGCATGTGAGTTTATAAATTCTAGGAACCTTTGGGCTAGGGTGTTGGAACTAGAGTAATGCTCCCAGTCTATGTTTGGGTAGTTGAAGTCGCCCAATATAATGGTGTTTGGAGAGACCTTCATATTTTCCAGTATTCTCAGGAAGGCCAAGTGGGGTTCCTGTGTTTGGGAGGGTGGTCTGTAGCAGGCTATAAACTGGAAGGCAGTTTTACCCACAGTTAGTTGCACATGGATAGTCTCTGATGCTTCGTGCTGTGCCACCAACCTGGAGGTGTGGGTATCTTTGTGAATATTGATACTCCCCTCCTTTTGTGGTTCAGTCCAAGTTTTGGGGCGAAAAGCATGGTATGAGGTATAACCTGGTAGTGCTGGGGTGCTCTCGGGAGCCTTGAACCAGGTTTCTGTTACTGCACAGATATCGATGTTCTCCATGCTAAGGAGAGTTTCGAGTCGTGCATCTTGAGGTTTAGACTTCTGGCATTGAGTAGCATTACTCTTAGTTTCTTATCCCTTGTGATACCTATGGAGGTGGGTTTGTCTTTTGAGCCTTGCCTAAAAAGGCACTATGGGGTAGCAAGAGCCTTTGCCAATATCCAAAGCCCAGGGTGACAGGTGCAAGCCGTCCCTAGCAAAGCATCATGGCTTGTCGAGCATGTCATCCCAGGCTGACAGGCATTGGATCCCCTTTGAATGACACCAACACTTAAGCCAATTGTTGAAATTGATCATCTTGTCTTCATATTGTGGCATCATTCTTGGTGAGGGTAAGATGCTACTCAAGGTCAGGGTCATACCGGCCTGGGCTACATGCTCAGAGAGCTTCTCTATGTCTCTTTTCATGTAGTCCAGGGAGGTACGTCTCAGGTCATTCACACCAGCATGGACAATGACTGAGTCATATTTGTACTTGCCTTGGAGTGACCTGAGTGCTTGTGTTATGTGGCGGATCCTAGCGCCCGACAGGCAGCTCACCGTGACCTTCTCCTTGTTCAGCCTGGTGAGCTGGACGTCAGTGTGCCTGACGATAGAGTCACCTATTACAAGTGTATCAGGTGTGTTGTTTAACCTTAAGGGCTGTGACTGTTCGGCATACTGGCTTTGTGAGTTATGTGTTGCACATGTTTTGTTTTGGGGTAGCGGTTGCTTGGGTGTCTGCTTTGGAGGTCTCTGCTGCTTAGGCAGATTTTTATTTAGAGCCTCCGAGTATGTTTTTGTGTGTTTATGTGTTTGGTTTGTTGTCGTGGTAGGTCTATGTGAGACTGGAATTGTAGTGAGTGTGGTTTCCTTCTCCTCCTGACTGGTTACGCCAGTACTGAGTTGAGAGAGCTTAGCCTCCGGTTTGGCTATATGGTTGCATCTCTCACATGTGTTGGAATTTGTTGGGAGGAGGAGAGGGTTGTCTGTGTACATGAGGCAGTTGTAACATTGCCTCAAGATTCCCAGATTCACCTGCTGGACCGGAGAGGAGATTGACAACTGACCTTTGGACATGCTAGAATAGTATTGGGAATTCCTTTATAATTGAAAAAAGGGCCAATGGGGAACAAGGTACTCAAGGGGAGTTTGTGAGGGTGTAGTGCTTTTAATTTTTAGTGCTGACTTATATAATTGCTTTAGTGAGCAAGTGCCAGGTAACTTAAATGCAATGTGTTACAGGTAACTTAAATGCAAAATGACAAACAGTAACTTTCTTTCAAGTGAAACAAGGAAATAAGTACAGTAAGCAATGCAGATATCACTAGGGATCCACAGAAGTGCTAAAAGGCCGCGTTTTAGGTGGAATTAGCGTTTCAGGAAATAAACAAACAACAAGCATACAAATAAAGCTAGATTCAGCAGGCCTGGATCTAGTCTATGCTACAGCAAACAAGGTGTACCAATTTCAGTAAGAAACAGTTAGAATATGCAGGCACTATAAGCCTTTAACCAGAAATTCCCTGCTCAGAAGGGCAGAGTCCAGCCTCTCCTCCCACAAGAGTGCAGACCGCAATCCTTCTTAACGTAAAATAACTGGCCTGAAGCCCAAGTGCTTAAACCAGAACTAATAAACTTTTAGAATAACAGACACTGAGCTCTCAATCAGCAGTTCCTAACTTAGAAGGATGTAAGCTACCTGTCCTGCCACCACAGTGCAGGCCACAAACCTTCCTAATGTAAAACAACTGGTCTGAAGCCCAAGTGCTTAATCCAAAAGACTTAGAAATGATAGCTACACTTTAATCAAGTTACTACCAGCAGTAATAAATACAACTGAATACTTTAAAGAATGCCTGGATTAGTGCTCAAGTTATACAAACAAAGCTAGATTCAGCAGGTCTGGATCTAGTCTATGCTACAGCAAACGAGGTGTACCAATTTCAGTAAGAAGCAGTTCAAATATGCAGGCACTATAAGCTTTAACCAGAAATTCCCAGCTCAGAAGGACAGAGTCAAGCCTCTCCTCCCACAAGAGTACAGAACACGAACCCTCTTAATGTAAAATAACTGGCCTCAAACCAGAATTAATACACTTTTAGAATAACAGACACTGAGCCCTCAATCAGCAGTTCCCAACTTAGAAGGATGTAAGCTACCTGTTCTGCCACTACAGTGCAGACCACAAACCTTCCTAATGTAAAACTGGTCTGAAGCCCAGGTGCTTAAACTAAAAGGCTTACAATGAGTTACACCAAGCAGTAATAAATACAATTGAGTACTTTTAAGATGACGCAAAAGCAAAATAAAGTAAGAAAAAACACAAATACAGTAAAAGCAGATAATTTTTTTTTTTTGGAAAGAGAGAAAGGAAAGAGAGAAAGGAGTAGCAGAAACTAAGCTGATTGGCCTTTCCTACAGGAAAGCCAATTGGTTAAAAAACACAAAAAGAAAAATCTAGCAAAGCTAAACTTTCCACTGTGTGATACAGTGTGTGTAAGTAGACTTTTATCATGGAAATGTTCTGAATAGGGCAGTTTTGTCATTATTGGTTCATGCATTTTGTTTCATTGCCTACTGGAAAAATGTTTAAACAGTAAATTTAAAATGCGCTCCAACTTAAGTCTAACAAATGTGCTGTATTATACAAGGAATATAATTTAATAAAGTCAGGAAGGTGTATCAAAGAATGCATGTATGTTTCTTGTTTTGTGTGCAAGCCAAGGGGCCTGTGATTTGAAAACAGCCCAAAGGTAATCTTTATCCACCAGTGGCCAGATGCATTTTCTTTGGATATGGTGTGGGTTTCAATGCTGTTTCAAATGAATGTGAGTTTCAAGGGCAGAGAAGTTTTAATGCCAAGTCTATTTTCATTGTGAGACAATATTGCTTTGTTTAGGAGATATCTATTAATGTTTGTGCATTGTTCTATAAAATGTAAAAATAAAATCTAAATAATCATTGTAGAAGTAAAGCAGTATGCACACATTAGTGTTTATGGTAAATGGGGTGAAAATGCCAGATAATGGGACATTGGAATGGCTGCAGGGGAATCTGGTGCTATATTTTGGTTCTGTTCTTCAGTTTGCATTTGAAAGCTGGTATTCTACAATTCCATTGGAGTGGGTGGTGTTATGTAATTATGTACGCAAATATTATGTTAATCAGTGTACAGATTTGTACCTATTTTTCATGGGCCTTGTCCAGATTTTTGATGTTTCCAGGTTGACAGGTATGTCTCTCCATCACCCACAGAGTAGAGAGCCAGTGCCTTAGGAAGCCACAATGGGTGGATCCTCCTCTTCTGATACCTCCCCAGAACATCCCCCGAGGACGTCCGTCAGAAGAGTCTGTCACTTCTGATACCAACTTAGAGGATTCAGAAGGGGCCCCACGGTCACCCTCTGAGGATGTCTCTTTTTCAGACATCCTGGAGATCCTTAAGCAGAGGGGTGGCTGGAAGTCCCTTTCTCCTTCTGGAGGTGAGTCGGTATTCCTGGAGGCATTTGGCTCTCACCCCTCCACCTCTTGGGTGTCTCCACCTTTCGACCTACTCCTGGGTTTGGTGAGTCGAAAGGTGTGGGACTCTCCGGACCCCATTCCGCAGAGGCCTAATAAGTTTATGATGGCCCCAGAAGATAGGGAGTATTTAACTAAAGAGGTTCCTGTAGATGCAATGGTGGTGGCAGCGGCCACAAAAAAGGAGTTAGCTGAAACTTCTGTATCTGTTCATCCACCGAACAAGGATTCTCGTATGATGGACAGATATGGGAAAAGTATGTTCTCCTCAGTGGTCTTTACCTTATGGTCACTGAATTATTTGTCACATTTCACGCGACTTCAGAGGCATCTCCTAAAAGAGCTAGGAGATACCCTGCAAGGTGCTACAGCGTAGGACTTATCTGATAAGGTTAATTCCCAGCTTGAAACCTTAACCTCCATATCTAACTCCTCCATGCACCTCATATCTTATGTAGCCACTGGAGCGAGCAGGGCAGCAGGCACAGGAATAGCTCTTCATAGACATTCCTTGATGTACCTTAGCCAAACCCTTCTGTTCTTCCTTTATTGATGCTCCCTTTGATAGCTCGTCATTGTTCAGGCCGAAAGTGGAAGAAACTCTCACCAGGAGCCAACAAGATGGTAAGACTCTGTCTGCCGTTGGAGTCCGTTTTTCCACCCCCTACCAGACCTTATCCTAAAGGTCAAAAGGGTGGAAAAATGTGGTTCTGTAAATCCAAAGGAGCCTTATCTGACACTCATGGTGATCCTTCCCCCAGGGGCAATGAGGGAAACAATGGAAGACACCATCCACATGGCAGAGGGGGTCCGCAAAACCAGGGCAACAGAGATATGTTCTCTGGTAGGCCCTTCCAGTGCTCCTGAAAAGAGGGCCCGCCTGTCCACCTCTGGAGCCAGTCTGGGGAAGAATGTTGCTGTACCCAGAATCCTGGCTGAATTTGACTCAAGACAAATGGGTACAGTCCATTATATCCAGAGGATACTACATCCCCTTCCAATGTCCACCTCCTCCGCCAAAGTCTATCCCAGACATTCCACCTGGTAAAAGAGATCAAGCAACACTAGAAATACAAAAGTTGCTAGAAAAAAAAAGTCATCCAAGAAGTCCCCGCAGACCAACTAGGATCCAGAATTTACTCAAGGTTCTTTTTAGTTCCAAAAAAGACAGGGGACTGGAGACCCATTTTGGATCTCAGCAGACTAAACAAGTCGGTGAAAAAGTCAAAGTTCTGGATGGTAACACTGCAGTTTATACTCTCGTTTCTGAGAAAAGACAACTGGATGTGCTTGTTAGATCTTCAGGATACATACTACCACATAAAGATGGACAGGTGCTCAGGAAGATTTCTACACTTCCGTCTGCGAGCCAGTCATTACCAGTTCAGAGCTCTGCCCTTTGGACTCACCACAGCCCCCAGGGTGTTTACCAAATGCATGGCAGTAGTCACGGCTCATCTGAGATGTCAAGGATTCCAGGTGTTTCCATACTTAGACGAGTGGCTCCTAACTGCCACCACCAAGCAACTACTGATCAAAGAAAGAGACTACACCATCCATCTCTTCTCAAGACTAGGCACTAATATAAATGCAGAAAAATCTGCCTTGTTGCCATCACAGCAATGATAACACTACTTCCCATGGCACAACTTCACATGAAAATATTGCAGTGGCTACTCTTCGCCCAATGGTCCATGCAGGAGTTACCCATATCTCACAAAATTTTCATAACTCACTCTTGCAAGAAGGACCTACTTTGGTGGGTTCAGTCCACTCAGGTAACAATGGGCAGACCGTTTGTACTTCTCCAACCTATCCCTACAGTAACCACATGGGTGGAGGGGCATTATCTGGGACAGACTTCCCAAGGGGTTTGGAAAGATCATGAGTACCATTTGCATATCAGTGTCCTAGAGATGAAGGCCGTGCTTCTGGCATTGTAAGCACTTCAGGACTCTCTTCCTGTGGGGACTATTGCAATTCAGACAGGAAGTATGTTTGTGGTATGGTACATCAACAAACAGGGGGGAACCAGATCCTACCCCCTATGTCGAGAGGCCCAGAGAGAGTGGCAATGAGCGATATCTTCTCATCACTTTCTGGCAGCAACGTAAATCCCAGGGAAATCCAACGTTATAGCAGACAGGCTAAGCAGAACAATTCTCATGCCTCACGAGTGGTCCCTCAATCAGGAAGTTGCGAATCAAATTTTTCATAAATGGGGCCAGCCTTGCTGTGACCTTTTTGCCACTCCCTTCAATACCAAATGCAGCAAATACTTTGCCCTAATCTCCCCTCCAAGAGAGAGTCACCGAGGGATGCACTGGTTCACGATTGGCCCCTGGGTCTTCTTTATGCCTTTCCCTTGATTCCAAAGGTTATACAGAAAGCAAAGTTGTTGAGATGCAGGTTAATTCTCATTGTGCCATGCTGGCCTTGTCAGATTTGGTTCCCCTTTCTTTGGCCCTACCTTCAGGAGGATCCATGGATCCTGGACCCAGTGCCGGATCTTCTGACACATCAGTCAGGACTGCTCCATCCTGCACTCTACACCCTCAAGCTGACAGCTTGGCTGGTCCACTTCTGCTCTTAGCCAGGCTTCTGGAATTGTCCCCTGCAGTTTGTCACATTCTAGTCTCCTCGCACAAGCAGATGACTAGGAATCTCTATGCAAGCAAATGGAAGAGGTTCTCTTGATGGGCTCATAAAAGACATATAGATCCTTTTACAGCATCTATACCTGTAATTCTGGAATTTCTAACAGAAACCTTTAATCAAGGGGCAGTGACAGCCACTATTCGAGTTCAATTAGCTGTTATTTCACATTATCATGTGGGAGAATCAGGATCTAGTCTAATGTCCCATAGACTATGCAAAGCCTTCCTCAAGGATACTTTTCTGTTAAGACCTCCCTTCAGAGAACCAACTCCTCCTTTGGACCTCAGTCTAGTATCTTTGATCCTGCCCCCTTTTGAACCAGCATCATCTTGTTCATTAAAATTTTTATCTTGGAAAACACTCTTCCTAACAGCAATTACTTCAGCCAGGAGAGTATCAGAGTTGCAAGCCATGTCTATCCATCCACCTTATTTGATCTGTCACAAAGATAGAGTTTCCTTCAGAACAAATCCTTCCTACTTGCCGAAAGTTTGTTTTCAAGTGAATTTAAACCAAAATATAGGATTACCAGTGTTTTTTCGTAACTATGGCAGCAAGGCAGAGTATAATCTCCACCAACTGAATGTGCATAGACAGTTGCATTTTTACTTGCATAGAACCAAAGATTTTAGAAAGTCAGACCAATTGTTTGTCTCCTATTCCGAAAATAAAAAAGGTTTGGCAATCTCAAAAGTTACCTTGTCCAAATGGCTTACTGAGACCATCACATATGTCTATGAGTCCCACAATAAAGAACCACCAGGGAAAATAAAAGGGCATTCAACTAGAGTGGCATCTACTTCCATTGCCTTTCAATCCAGACTTCCATTGGATTCAATTTGTGCTGCTGCTACATGGGTTAACCCTCATACCTTTATTACTCATTACAAAGTAGATGTGGCCTCCCGGAACAGGGCATCCTTTGGTTCCACTGTCCTGAGGAGTTTATTCCCTTGAGCCACCCAAGAAAAAGGTATTGGGGACTCTATCTCAAACAGCAAGAATGAAGGCAAGATGGGACAACATAACATAAAGAAGTTATGTACTCACCATAACGTTCCATGTTTGTTGTCCAGTATCTCCCCTTCAGTCTTGCATCCATCCCAGCCACCCCCCTCCTGGGGGATCTAGAGGAAATTTCTCAGAAATTGACAGATAAGGTCTGATTCCCTTCTTTCGTTTTCTTGTTAATCTTTATGACAATATGTTTTCAGATATCCCTTTGGATATTGAACATATGAACATATAGGAACGTTCTTTCTCAAATGAGATCTGGGGAATAGCCGCTAAGCACCATGGGATAGGACTCAGCCTCGAGCCAGTAGAAGCTCTCGAGCTTTAGTATAGACCGAGTTGGAGCCGAGTCTCGGCTCTGAACCCAAACATCGAGACTGAAGGTGAGATACTGGACAACAAACATGGAACGTTATGGTGAGTACATAACTTCTTTTTTATTTCTCTTGTGCCTGAATTTCAGAGACACTACCTCTCTAAACTTGCCTTTGTTTGTAGGCAATCCCACCTGTCTACTAATGGTAGGAAGAGTGGCAAATGGGCTCCTCCTGCTAAGGCTACTCTGTTTTTAGGGACTCCAAAGCTTTCCTTTCCAGACAAACCAAGTGTTCTCTATCATTTCCCAGCCACATTCCTCTGTCTCTTTACCTTTCTCTTCCTGTTTGTATTCAGATCACTCTGGATTTTTGGGTTCTGTTGATTATTTGTCAGGGGTACTTCATGGTGTTGAAATCCCATCCTCCTTTTTTGGGCATTCTTCAGACTTCTTGGGAACAACTTCCCTTTTTCCCTGAGATTCTTCAAAATCTCTTGACTCAGGGTACTATTCAAGAGGTGCTTGTGTCCCAAATGGGGAAAGGGTTCTACTCCAGACTGTTTTTAATGCCCAGGAAAAAAGGCACTTGGAGACCTATTCTAGACCTCTTATCTAAACACTTCTAAAAATACCTTTGTTTCAGATGTTGTCCCTTCAGATTCTGTTTCTTCTTTTGCTCCCTCAGGCCTATATGGTGTTTCTGGATCTCTAGGATGCTTATTTCCATATTCCAATCCATCTTCTTTTCAGGATGTTTTTGCATTTCTCTGTTGCTTCCTGGCATTTTCAGTTGCCTGCTTTGCCCTTTGGCCTTTCTACTGTCACACAGGTGTTCACTAAATGCCTTGCTGCTGTGATTGTTTTTTGCAGGCTTAGAGGGATCCAAATAATTCCTTACTTGGACAACCTGTTGATTTAGGCATCCTCTCCAGAGACCCTTTTGCAAAATCTTCATTTTGCCATTTCCCTACTTCAGAGCCTGGGGTTCACTATAAATTTCAAAAAGTCTTCTTAACTCCTTCTCAGGATCATGTTTTTCTGGGTTGCAGGATTCAAATGGTGCCAATGCTTGCATCCCTGCCCCCTCCAAAGGCCTTAACTCTTATTTCTTTCTATCAAACTGTTCTTCCTCTGGGTTCCTTTACCACCAAGGAGTTTCTGAGAGATCTGAGTTTCATGGCCTCCACCATTCCAATGCTCCTTCTGGCCAAACTTCACATGAGAAAGTATCAGTGGTTTCTGAAGTCAGTGTGGCTCCAACATGCACATCCTCTAGACTTTGTAGTTCCTCTTCTTCCTTGTCTTAAACAGGAACTTCACTGGTGGATTCAGCAGTTTTCTTTGAATCCAAGGGTCTCTCTTCATCACCTTCTTCCCTCTCAGGAGTTGTTCATAGATGCTTCAGACATGGGATATGGAGGTGACATTTGGCTCCCTAAAAGTACAGGGGGTGTGGTCGCCTTGTCAGCAGAAGGAGCACATTAATATCAAAGAGATGAGAGCTCTTCTGCTGGCTCTTCATGCCTTTCACCCTCTTTTCTTTCCAGGGCCTCCCAAGGTTCACAGACAATACCACAGTGATGCGGTATATCAACAAACAG
Source organism: Protopterus annectens (assembly GCF_019279795.1). Lineage (NCBI taxonomy): Eukaryota > Metazoa > Chordata > Ceratodontiformes > Protopteridae > Protopterus > Protopterus annectens. The sequence continues at coordinate 63,052,964 of NC_056751.1, forward strand.
GGATGAATGATATCTCATCTTCTTTGCCAGTAAGCACTTCTGGCATGGGACCTTACTGTCAAGTATCAAGAGACTCTTCAGGCAGTTTATATCCCTTCCAGTCAGAACATTGTGGCAGACACTCTGAGCATGTCCTTAACTCAGTCCCATGCATAAATGCTTCATAGGGATGTGTTTCTGGACATTATCCTCCAGTGCGGTACTCCTCAAGTGGATCTTTTTACCTCCCCTCTGAACAGACAACTTGCTCTGTTTTGTGCCAGAGTCCTAGGTCCTGTGGTGTGGAAGGTGGATGCTGTCTGTTTTTTTTTAAAGAGGGTGTTTCTTTATGCCTTCCCTCCCCTACTTCACATTCCAAATCCCCTGTTCAAAATTCAATAGGATGCTCCCAAAATCTTGGTGACTCCCTTTTGGCTGCGACAGTACTGGTTCCTTCTACTTCTGTATCTAGCCAGGGACAATCATCACAAATTACCTCACAGGGTGGATCTAATCACACAAGACAAGGGATCTCTCATCCATCACCACCTGTCCACACTTCAGCTGACACTGTGGGCGATAGGACATGCTGCAAGTCCTGCAGGAGACCAGGAAACCTACCAGTAGGAAATCCTACTTAATCAAATGGAAGAGGTTTTCTATTTGGTGTGTCTCTCGTAATTTGTACCCACTTACTGTGGATGTTCCTTTGGTTCTGTCTTATTTGTGTGAGTTGCTCAATGCTTGTTTGTCCTATTCTATTAGGGCCCACTTATCAACTACCTCTGCTTGCCTGCCTTTTTCTCCTCCTTTAGCTTCTAGAGTTGAGGTTGAACAATTTCTTAAAGGTGTCCTTAATATTAGACCTCCCAGGAATCCTGTTACTCCTCTCTGGTATCTTAATTGTGTTTTGGAGAAGTTGACTCAGGCTCCTTTTGAGCCTGCTACTTCAGTTTCCTTGCTACATTGCTCAAGGAAGACTGTTCTTTAGTTAGGTCTTACTTCTGCCAGACTAGTGTCTGCAAGGGCACCAGGACCATAGGGCAAGGAGGGGTGCCTCCCCACTTTTATAGCTGCAAGACCATCTTGTCTCTTGGAGAAAAAAATAAAAATTAATGGCTAGCCTGATCCAGCACTAAGCAACATAGGCAATTACCTAGTACCCCCATGGGGGTTGTACCCTGGCCATGAGGCTTCAACAATTAAAGAAAAAAAACTCCATGGTGGCAGCATTTTCTTTGCAGAGGACCCAGTCCACACTTACACGTGGCATTTAAACTAGCTGTTTTGTTGAGTCAGGTAAGTGTGTCAGCGAGTAAATTTTCTGCTCACATATGCTGCCCTATCACATTTATTGTTGCCCGAGTGTTTTTGCTGATTTGTGTTTTCTTATTGCTGCCAGAGTTACTTAGTTTTGCTGTTCTTATGGGGTGGGAGTTGTAGCTGCCCCGAGTGTTTTCTTCTTATTATTAATATTATTGCTGCCCTATTATTATTGTGTATGTGTGTGTGTGTGTGTGTGTAATTCCGCAGTTAGGTATACATGGTGGTTAGTGTTATTCAGGCTCAAACCCTATACCTTAGGTACAAGAAACAACAGCCTGAATTCTATATCCATACCACTACTTGTGATTCAAGGAGCTGAGTCCATAGCTCTCAACTGTCCAGATTTTCACAGAATATTTGGCTCATACTTTTGGTCTGTTCCTCTTAAAATTTGTGATTTTCTGGCAAATCAGAGAGAACTGAATTCACTAAATAATGATAACTCTTTAGGTTTCAGTCTTCCTATCTTTCAGGAAACACATGGTAACACAAAACACTTTATTTTAGCAACTTTCTAAGATTATACAAGCAATGTTTAAAATGTGTCCCTGGTTTTGGGCCTTTGCCCCCCCCCCCAATACATTTTGGCTTTTTTCAGATTTCTTGTGCTGCAATGTTGAGTGATTTAGTTGTGTCAAATGAATTTTACAGGGAGCTGAGAGCTTCAGGGAAAGAGAAGCTTAGTGCTGCTTATGCCAAGTCTGTTTGCATTGGTAGTGGCACAACAGGTAGTATACTTGCTTTTGATGCAAAAGGCTGTGGGTTCTACTCCCACAATATGCAGATGGATTGCTGCTACTGTACTGTGTTGTACTTTAAAGGGAGTGGATGTTGCAGTCCTGTGAATGTCCTCCTTTGGAGGAGTTACCTAGTAACTATGAACCTGTTATCAGTTTGCCATTCGTTCCCTATTGCAATATTACTAGCTTATCATTTTTTTTTTTTTTTTTTTTTTTTTTTATGTAACACAGGCAATTTATTCTTCAAGGGTAACAGGCACGTTATTTGTAGATGAAATTATGAAATCTAAAGTTGTTTGCTAGCGGCAACCTCTTCATTAGTTACAGATGCCTTTAATGTGGAATTATTTAGATGACTATTACTTCTGCAGAGATTTTACATATTTACTGATATTGGTGGAACTGCGATGGTGGTACTGCGGTAGCATTGTTGCCTCACAGTAAGATGTTGTCCTGTTCGATTCCCAGCTAAAGCATCTTCTGTGTGGAGACATGCGTGAATGGGCGTACCTTCATTTGAAGGTTGTGCATCAGTGCTGGCAACTCGGCACGTAAAAGTCTACTGCAAATCATTACCGGACTGGAGTTCCGCTGTGGTGACCCCTAACTGGGTAAAGCCGAAAGACACAACAACAACTGATATTGGTGGATTGTAATGACAGAAGTCTGAGTGGCCTTTTATGGTTGAAATTTTCTGAAATGGGTAGTTTTGTCATTATTGGTTCATACATTTTGTTTCATTGCTTACTAGAAGACTGCCCAAAACTACAAATTTAAAACACATTTTAACAAGTGGTGCTGTATTATACAAGGAATATAATTTAATACAATCAGGAAGGTGAATCAAAGAACGCATACATGTATGCATGTTCCTAAAAATATGTAAGGAGCCTGTGGTTTGAAAACAGCCCAGAGGTAAGCTTAGTCCTTCAATGGCCAGATGCAAAATAAATGTGGATTTTCATGCCATTTCAGTGAATGTAAGTTTCAAGAACAGAGAAGTTTACTGCTGTTTTCATTGTGAAAATGTATTGTTTGTTTAGCAAATGGCTATCAGTGTTTGTGCTGTTTTATTTAAATATCTGTAATCATTGTTGAAGTGAATAAGAAAACAGTATGTATGCTGACAGGTTTGAACAGTGTTTATGGTAACTGAGGAGAAATAGCCAAGTAATGGAACACTGGAGTGGCTGGGCTCAGGAAGAGGTTGTTGCAGGATGGGCTGCTCTTGGGGGGGGGGGCAATTACCCTGCCCATGGCCCCATTTAACCATGATCCAGCTTTGGTATTTTGCACTATTTACTAAAATGATCAGAAGTTGGAATGAAATAATGAAGTGTCAGTTGTAAAAAATAAGCACTTTCATTCTGTGTTTGACAATAATGGAAAGCAAGCGCTTATTTTTTTACAACTGACACTTTGTTGTTTCATTCCAACTTCTGATAGTTTATGGTTTTCACTGTTATTTAATAATTAATAACAGTCATATTGTTGAACATGTAAGTACAGCTCTGAGGATTGTGAACCTCAGCTGAAGTGGCAGCAGCCCACCCAGGTACATTCTGGGCTGTCATTTATGAAGTAACAACAGTAAAAGTAATGATGATGATGATGATAAAATAAGAGTTAATGCAGGCAAGAAACTGGAATAGCTTTGCTGTTTACTGTGTTTTGTGAAGTTAATACAGTTTCTTTCATGCCTTAACTCATTTTTTTCATTAATGCAAGTTGGCCCCAATTTTGTTAGATTTTTAAAGTCTTGCCAGAAACATTAATTTATTTAAAAGAACAATAAAAAAAATGTGTGATTTTTTTCCACTTATAAAAACATTATTAAAGCTTCTGCCTGACTTTAAGCCTTCAGTTAGGTTATTTATTATTGTTATTTTTCAAGTTGCCCAGTTTTTGTTGTACTTTTTTTATTTAATTGAACAAAAGAAAAAAAATGCACCAGGTTGAGCTTGAAAGTGGAAAACAGCTTTTGCTCCCAGTTCTTATTTAAACTTCAAAACCTCATAGTTCAAAGGTTAAAGCCAAAAACTTAATGGGTCGGGATAAAGATCAAAGGTCCGGAATCAGGGACAGATTTTAAATTTAACATTGTTCTTGTATACTTTGTTTCTAGAATAACAGGTTTTGCATTACCCTGCATTTTCTGAAGGATATGAAGTCTAGAAGTCTGAAACTCGTGTCTATCATTATTTAAGTTTTGCAATCCGCATAAATTTGCCAGAAAATCACACATACTATGAGGAACAGACCAAAAATATGACACAAAATCAGGGACAGTCAAACATATGCTCTGATCTCTCAACCTGTTAGGGCAAGAATTGGGAGAAAGAGTGTGAAAGGCTCAAAATCATGGGCAAATTTTAAGCTTTACTCTTGTCACCAAAGCAATGGATGATGGTAAAACAGTTCACACCACATTACCTTGACATGGCCAAGCATTTTGACACAATCCCCTACTCAGGTTTAGTACAAAAGATGAATAATCTAGGAGCAAACACTTATATCACTAGCTGGATTGCCAACTTGCTCACAGGATGCGGGAGATCAAAGTAGGGGAAGTTGCCTCTAGAAAGAGACCAGTCACCAATGAAGTCCCCAAAGGTCAGTGTTGACACTTTTTCTATTTGGCATATACATCTCAAAAGTAAAAGGAAATACCAAAGGGCTTTGGCTGACTAAGTCTGAGATGACTGCAAGCTAGGAGCAGTTATTGAATCCCCAAATGACTTAACCATCATGCAGGAAGGTTTGTCCAAAACAGTAACTGGTGCCAGAATCATGAATTGAAACTAAACTCCAAAAAATACATTATCATATCCTTTGGGAATTCATTTACTCCAGGGAACTGCCAAATTGACAATACCCCCTGAAAACTGACCCAGTTGTTTGGCATTTGGGAACGTGTGTGTATAGTGCCCTAAATTTTGACCAACATGTGCCCAGAGTCATAAGAAAGTCTTTCTATATTGCACAGCTTACAAACAAATTGATTGCAACTAGATCTGGAGATGTTATTGTCCCCCTTTACAAAGCCCTCATTAGGTCAATTATTTTGTATAATGCCCACATTGGCATGTATCTGTCCAGACCTGTGCAACAATTGGAATACTCACAGAGATACCTTACTAAAAGGATACAAGTCCTAAACAATAGGTCTTGCATGGACCACCTCAAAGATTTGTCACTATACTCTGTATCCTACAGAGTGCTTAGAGGTGACCTGTGTCTGGCATGCAAGGCATTCTCCAACCTAATACTGATGTACCTACTGAACATCAGCAAGTCAAATTGCATCATAAATACTCAGTCCAGGTATCTAAACTGAATGCTCTGGAGAGATGGATATATATCACAGAGGCTATCACTGTTCCAAAACAGATTATTCATTCAAGTAAAACAAAGCTCATCCCTGTCCATATTCAAATGCAACTTGGATCTAAGGATGGGTAATAGAAAATGTACTCCAGGATTGCCCCTCATACCAGTAATGGGTAGAAGCAGTTCCTAAATGCTGCATCCCTTACATGAGTCCCCCTCAAATTATCTATGGTATGATCGCAGTTATTCTCACTAGGGCTAATATACAATTATCAGCCATTGGATAGGCAAGACCAATCAGAAAATGTTAATTCAAGCACCAAATATGTCCTCCATGTGAACCTATGTTGTGGTAGTAAATAGTTTTAAGAAAAATGGCCCTTTTTGGATCACTAAGTGCCCTTCTCACCCTCCACCCCCCCCCCCCCAGCCTTCAACACCTTCAGGCGCCTCTGAGTGTCTAGTTGCAGACCCATATAGCTTGTCCTCCTTTTTTGGTTTTTCATGAGGACAGGGTGTCCTTGCAGATTACCCCTTCTTTTATGCCTAAGGTGGTTAATGAGCTGTTATGGAATAAGTCTAGTAATCGGTTTATTTTTTCCCCTGTCCGCAAACTGACAGTGAGCGGGTGCTGCATACTTTGGATGTGCATAGGCAACTCAAGGTTTATTTGGATAAGACTCAGGCTATTAGAAAATCTGATCAGCTGTTTGTTTCTTTTCATCCTAGATCTTTGGGTCTTGCTGTATCCAAGCAAACTATTTCTTCTTGGCTTTCTAAGGCTATTTCATTTTGTTGCACTTTTCATGGCAAGAGCCTTCCTTCTTCAGTTAAGGCTCATTCTGCTAAAGCTGTGGCTTCTTTGGGTGCTTTTTTCAAGGGCTTCAATGCTAATTCTATTCTTGAGGCAGCTACCTGGACTTCTGTGCATACCTTTACCTAGCACTGCAAGTTGGATGATATCTCTAGAGCTTGGGCTGGTTTTGCCAATCCTGTTCTTCATGGCTTTTTCGGGGACTCTTCTGCTCCTTCCCCCTCCCGAGTTTCCTCTTGAGTTTTGGCACTCTCCCATCTGTTAAGAATACTGCAGCAGTGAATGTAAGGACATAGTACAGTTGTGAAAAATCTTACCATAATGGTAGATGTCCTCGCCTTCTCTGCTGCAGTATTCGCTTTCTCCCTCCATCCCCTAGTCTTTCACCTTACTTGGATGTACATTACCTCTCTGGTTTCTTGGAATGTGTTCCTACTGGGACATTCAGTTCTGATTGTGGTAGTCCTAAATGTCACCTATATGCCCTACACTACATAAGGAGCATTTGACTGACATTCAGCATATCTTTAAAAGCAACAAGTAGTTTTTGATAGACTGGTGGGACATTCAGGCTTCCATGACAGGGAACCCCACCTGTTAAGAATGCTGCAGAAGTGAAGAGAAGGACATCTACCATTATAAGATTGTATAGAACTTTCTGTATTGTTTTAGAGATGGCCAGGGCAATTACCAGAAGCTTTCTCACAGATTGGACCTACATCCTGACTCCAAACAACTTGAACTAACTACTTGGATGATATGATTTTAAAACCTTTAAGGCAACTATTTTCTGAAGACATGCAGCAGGCATCAATATAGGCAAGAAAACCTGCTACTAGTAAATTATATATTAGTAACTGCAAAAAGTGTTTTCTAGTTGGTGCCAAGAAGAGAACCAGCACCCTTTTGGGGTAGTGTTTCTCAGGTTCTACATTGTTTGTATAAATTACTGTCCTCTGACCTCTTTTACTCATCCATCATGGTTCATTTATCAACCATTAACAAGTTTGTCCATGAATCCTCCTCTTTTAATGCAATCTTATGTAAAAATATTTTTGAAAGGGTTGATGCACACTAAGGGCAAGATTCTGAAACATTTGCTCTTGTTGTAAGTGACTTACTTTGGTGTTAAGTCTGTCGATAAACAGGCTTACATTCCAAAAGACCTTCTTTTAGTGTAAGTTACTTCACTCCAGTGTAATATACTGGATTAATTAACTTACACTGAGAGCAAGTATTTTGGAATTGGGCCCTAAGCCTACTAGAAAACAAGTGGCTGCTCCTTGGGATCTTAATTTTGTGTTGTAAAAATTAACTGGATCTATTTAAGCCAGCTCATCAGACTGACTTGAGGTTCTTAACATGGAAAATAGTATTACTGATGACTCTGACCCCTGCAGGAAGAGTATGAGTTGCACACTCTTATGATGGGTCAACCTTATCTCATTTTTAAAAAGATTGAGTTTCCTTAAGAACTAATCCTTCATTTATGCCTAAAGCGGTATCTGACTTTACTTTGAGCCAAGCTGTCCATCTCCACGTCTTCTTTCCAAAACCTAAAAACGAGGAAGAAAGGATACTGTTTACATTGGATGTCCACAGACATTTTAGGGGTTATCTTGACAGAACAGAATCTTTCAGATATTCTGATCCCTTGATGATCTTCCTTACCACTGTTGCAGTATTTTTCACTCTTGGGATATCTTCCTGAGGATAGCCAAAGTCTGGCCAGCATACCAAACCTTTACACTTTCTAGCTGCTGTATGTCAGATGTATGTGCTATCTGCAAGGTGTAAGGAAAATGTGTGATGTATGAGCGCCTTATCCTCAGAACATCTTTGCTACCAGTCTGAACACTACCTTTGAATTTGGTCTTTTATGCTGTTCGCTGAGTTGGTTCAACTACTGAGCCTTCTTAAGATAAGTGCCCCGTTGGGGTCTCTTCCTTCCTTTTTTTCTTTCTTTTACTTTAGTTTACATCTCATCCAGGAAAGGAAAATGGAGGAGGCTAATTCCTCATAAAGATAGACACGAGAAGTGCCTTTTTTGTTTGGGTGATTCACATACTCAGTGTGAGATTTGTCAGGTGTTTGTCCCTAAGGCATTCCACAGTTGTCTGTCATCTCTTTCCATTTACTTGTAGAACCAGAGGTTGAAGCTTTTGGCTCAGGGTACCATGACAGAATCCACCAACTCTGATGTTCAGCTGCCACTTAAGAAAGCCAAAAAGACATGGACTGACCCTGCTGCTGTCAATCCAGCACTGAATCCGTCCATTGGGTTGGATGAAGAACTAGATGACCATCTGGTGTCAATGTCAGCTCCTTCTGCCATGACCCACCTGGAGGTCAATGCGGAGCTGTCTATCCAAAGTTCCGCTGAGGCTGTATGTATGTCTGGAGCAGAGGTGAAGAGGGAACCATTGCTGATTACATCAGAGTGGCCTAGGGGAATTCCCAAAATACTTGCTAGAGAAGGAGGTGCATGGTGCCCTTATAGAGTCTAGGCAGGGGTCTGAACCTCATAGATTTGTTAAAACTGATGTTCCTTTAAAAAAGAAGCAGAAGACTTGGCACGTTGGCTCCTGTGGCTAAGAATCCACACAAAGAATGGCAGGGATTTTTTTCGGGGGGTTTTCAATGCTCTCATGGCTCTAAAGACCCCTAAATGATTATCTGTTCCTGTTGCCGATCTTCCACTCTTTCCAAATTTCCTAGGGACTCGTGATTCATCTGATGAAGAATTAGACTGTGGTGAGGACTCATTGGCATACTCTTCTCAGACCCACTTTCCTTTTGATGTGAGGTCTGAAGAAGAGGATTTACTTTCTCCTGACCCCCCTTTGTGGATAGAGTTGTTCATATGATGGAACATTTTAAATGGGACTTTTCCCAGGTTTCTGACATTCAAAAAAGGTGTGATGAACTCTTGCAAATAGATTCTTCTTGGCCTTCTGTAGTCCTCCTAATGCTGGGTGCCCTTTTGGATACTTTCACTACAGCTTCTCAAGCCCCTGATTCTCAATGGCCTGCCCCTAAGAAACTGGACAGGTTCTATAAAGCTCCTGAAGTTTGAATGTTTTTGTATAAAAGCCCTTCCTCTGATCCTGTTATTTCTTTGGCTACTGATAAAATATCCAAGTTGTTGTCCTCTCCTAAGGTTTTACTTTTTGGTAAAGACAGTCCTGCCATGGACAGCTATGATAAGTATATACTTCTTCTACCTTAGCTTTCAGGAATATTAATTATCAGACCCATATGACTAGGTATGTCCTAGCTCTTCTGTCCAAACTTGGGGGCATTCTGGCTGATATTCCTGATTTGGAGGGTAAGTCTTCTGCCTTTTTCCTTTTGAACTCTGCTTCTCAGGTGGCTCCTCATTCCATTCAATGCAATTATGAAGCTGCTGATGCTTCCTGTAGGACAGCTGCAGATGAATCTATAATGAGATGGTATTCTTGGTTGCACCTTCAGGCTCTGCCTGAAGACATCAAGGCCAACTTATTAGACTCCCTCTTAGACAACCAGAATCTCTTTGGCAGCCTTACTGCTGAGTTAAGACCCTTCAAGATCTAAAGCAAATTTTTGCCTCTCATGTTCCTAAGTTTCTCAGAAATTATCCGTCTAAGCCTTCTTTTGTGTGTAAGCAGCCTAGACAGCCTTCTAGGGGCAAAGGGGCTTCTAGGAGAGATTTTAAGGACACGTCTTCTCAGGATTCTAAATGACAGAAGCCTCCTTTCCCTGACAAATCTGCTTCTTTTTTTACTTTCAGCTACTCCTATCCTTTAGCCAAATTCCTCTGCCCTCAGGTATACTCTTTCTTTTTCTGTTTGGCAACAGATTACCATGGATGCTTGGGTGCCTTGCATTATTCATATGAGTATTTCATGGACTGGAAGTCCCCCCCCCCATTTCTCAGGCCTTCCTCAGCCTCCTTATTGTCAGCTATACCATTTCCTTTGTTCTCCAGGATCTGGTGGTTCATGGAACCATCCAGCCTGTCCCCTCTTCTCAGCAGAGAATAGGTTTTTATTCTAGGATGTTTCTTGTTCCCAGGAAGAAGGGTTTGTGAAGGCCCATTTTAGACCTTTCCATTCTCAACACCTTTCTCAAGGTTCCTTCTTTTAGAATGTTGTCTCCTCAGACACTTTTTCTCAGTTTCTTTCTCAAGTTTTTCCGCTTTTCCAGTATCCTTGGATTTGAAAGATGCTCGCCTCTGCGTTCCTGTTCACCCTCTGTTCAGAAAATGTGTAAATTTCTCTCTCTTCCTTTCATTATCAGTTCTCTGTTTTGCCTTTTGGTTTTTCTACAGTTCTGAGAGTCTTTACCAAATGTCTGCCCCCTGGGGTTGCTTTCTGCAAACTTCAAGGAATTCAAATAATCCTTTACCTGGACAAACTTTTGATTCAAGCCCTGTCTCAGCACCTCCTGCTGTAGGATCCTCACTTCACTATGCTTCTTCTACTCAGTGTGAGGTTCATCCTCAATCTCAAAAAATTTATTGGCTCCCTCTTAGAACTAAGTGTTCCTGGGTTGCAGGATTCATATCATTTCAATGATGGCTTGCTTATCACCTCTCATGATTCTCTCTTTGATATTATTATTTCCATTCCCTTCTTCCAGTCCTTCCTGCAATGGAATTTCTCAGATCTCTGGGATACATGGCACCCACCATTCCCATGGTTCCCTTTTGCCAAACTCCATATGAGGAAATTTCAATGGTATCTCAAGACTGTTTGGCTTCAGCACCACCATCCTCTGAAATATCTGATTCCTGTTTTGTCCTGCACTACCTCAAGCTCCGCTGGTGAATTCACCAGATTTCCCTGAATTCAGGCCTGCCTTTTCAGGTTACTCTCCCTACTCAGGAGCTGTACATGGATGCTTTTAATCAAGGTTGGGGAGCCTCCTGCAAAAACCTCGAAGTCTAGGTTCTTTGGTCCCATCAACAACTAGCAGACCACATTAACATCAAAGAGATGAGGCTGGGTTCTGGGTTCTTAAAAGTTTTTTTACAGACAATAACACAGTCATTGTGGTACATCAGCAAACAAGGGGAACAAAATCTTACCTTGTTTGCCATCTGAATCTTCAGGCTTGGGATTTTGCAATCCAGCATCACTTGGTTCTTCAGGTGGTTCACATTCCTTCAGAGCACAATCTTGTGGCAACCTCTTTCAGCAGGTTCAGGACAAATTCTCAAGAATGGATGCTTCACAGAGAAGTGTTTCTGGACATTGTACATTGGTGGGGTATTCCATAAATCTTTTTGCCTTCCCTTTCAGCAGACTACTTCCCCAGTTCTCTTCAAGAATATCAAAGTCCTGTGGCTTGGAACGTGGATGCCATGTCTTTTTCTTGAACAGGGTTGTTTATGTATGCCTATCCCCCTCTTTCTCTACCAAAGGTCCTGCATAAAATCATGAGGGACAAACCCAAAATCTTGTTGGTAACTAATTTTTGGCCTGAACAGGATTTGTTCCCCTTTTATTTCATCTGTCCAGGGGCAATCATCACAAGTTACATCACAGGATGGATCTTCTCACACAAGACAAGGGATCATTCACTACTTGTCACTCTTCACTTGACACTTTGGTTGATAGGGTTTTGATTCCTTTCACACACCAGCTTTCTGAAGACATGCTGTGGGCTTTGCAGGAGGCCAGAAAATCCACTACTAGAAAATTCTGTGTGTCTAAATGGAAGAGATTTTCTATTTGGTGTCTGAAGTACGACCTGGAGCCTTTTTCTGTGGGTATTCCAACGATCCTTTCTTACTTGCATGAGTTGCTCAATTCTAGCTTGACATATTCATCTGTTAAAGCTAATTTGCAATCAATTTCCACTTGGCTGCCTCAGAGTCCACTTCCAGATTCTAGTTTTGAAGTCAAACGATTTCTGAAAGGCATCCTTCATATTCATTCTTCAAGAAAGCCTGCTCGACTTTCTTAAGACCATAATTTTGTTCTTGAGAAATTGACTAAATCCCCCTTTGAACTTGTAGATTCTTCTTCCCTACAACATTGTACTTGGAAGACTGTATTGGTGGTGTTTTTCACTTCTGCCAAGAGGGTCTCTGAACTTCAAGCACTCATGATAGTGCCATCCTTTTTTGTTTTTTTTTCACAAAACCAGGATATCTCTTCATACCAGTCCTTCTTTTATGCCCAAGGTGGTTAATGATTTGTCCTTGAATCAGTCCATTCATCATCTTTCTTTTTCCCCTTCTCCATAGCATCCTAGTGAGAGGGTTCTTCACACCTTGCATTTGCACAGGCAGCCGAGATATTACCTAGACAAGACAAACATATCAGGAAATCTGAGCAGCTTTTTGTTTCCTTTCATACCAGGAAATTGGGTTTGGTGGTGTCTAAGCTGACCATCTCCTTTTGAATTTCTAAGGCCATTTCTGCTATTCTTTTCATGGCAAGCAGCTTTCTTCTTCTGTTCGTGTTCATTTTACCTGGGCAGTGACCTCTTCTGGTGCTTTTTTCAAGGGTCTGGATACTAGATCAATTTTGGAAACTGATACTTGGTCTTCCCTTCACACAGTCATCAAACATTACAAGTTGACTATTATTTCTAGGGCCAGGGAGGGTTTTGACAGGCCCATCCTTCATGGCTTTCATTTTTTGATGGGTAAGAAAAAAGGACAACACGTGTCAAAGCAGACTATTTCCAAATGGTTGTCTCATGCTATTACCTCTTGTTATACCCACCATACTGTGACAATTCCAGGCAGGATCAAGGGCCTTGGCTTCATCTTTTGCTTTTTGGAAAGGTTTGGATTCTAAAATATATTAGAAGCAACTACTTGGTCCTATGTATGTACTTTTACAAAGCACTATTCTTCTCTACCTCTAGGACCAATTGTGTTAGGACAATTCTCCAAGGGCATCTGTATCACCATCATACCTTCTCCCAGTCAGTCTAAGGTGTGGGTAATCTACCCATATCGCTGAGGCTACTGCAGCAATGATCATAATTATGAACATAGAACATTTATGTGTGTAAACATATAACAGTAGATGTTCAAATGATGATTACTGCAGTAATATGCTCCATCCCCCCTTATTTGTATGTGTGTATTTTGCCAAGTTGAGGACCCTTATTTTTTCCTAGCATTGACCTTTTTAGGACTTTAGCTTCCCTCTCTGTATTGGCATGAAAGCTCTGAAGGGTTTGGTGCTCAAACTACTCTCTCAATCAGTTCAGCTCAAGCTAATTGCTTGAGCTCGTGGAAGGTGCCATTAAACTTTGGAAGCTGGCTGACTCCTATATCCTTAGCTGGATATAACCCATATAATTAAGGCTACAGCAGCAGCGGTGATCCTTTGAACATTTACTGTTATGGTAAGTTTACTTGCACAATTGTACTTTAATTCCCAAGAAAATATAGTGGCAGATAAGGTGGCCAGGACTCAGACCCACAGAAACTGATGCTAAGCAAAGATGTCTTTCTTGGTCTAACCAGAATGTAGAGTCTACTAAAACTGACCCTTTATGCCTTTCCATAGAACTTACAACTGAGGAAGTTCTGCTACAGAACATGGATGATAGATGCATTCTCCTTGAAATGGAAAAGACCGTTTATGCTTTTCCTTCTATACCTCTGATCCATAGGGTATCAATAAAGATTAAAGATGACAAACCAAAAGCAATTGTGATAGACTCCTTTTGGCTTATACAGCACTGGTGGACAAAAAATATTGCTACAGTGTATGGGCCTTCTCCCACAGAACAAAGGGTCTCTTGCACTTAAACTTGAATACCTTCTTTCTGACAGCTTGGATCATTTTACCCTAATCCCAGCTAAGCACATAAATTCAGTGGATTAGTGACAGAAGAAAACCAAACTCAAGAAAATGATACCTAGCAAAGTATAAGAGATTCTCCCTGTGGTGCCTGTCCAGGGATCAAGACCCAAATATTGCTCTGGCAGCACTGGTCTTTTATTGTCTGTCACACTTACAAGACTTGGACTTTCCTGTGCTTCTTTAATGGTCCACATGACTGCTATCTGGAACCCTCCCCCTTTGTACTCAAAGCAATCAACAAAACTGGTTTAGACAGAGGTTTTGTATCTTAGACCTCTTAGAAAGGAAATCTTTCCAGTATGAGGGCTCTGCTGTGTGTTAGGAAAACTAACCTTAGCTGCTTTTAAGTTAGTTGCTTCAGTTTCCCTGCAGATCTTATCTTGGAAGATGTTGTTTTTGGTGGCTTTTGCTTCATTTCTGCAAGAAGAATCTCAAAGTTGCAAGCCTTGATGTACAGGGGATCCTTTGTATTTTTCCACTAGGATAGGCAAAACTGTAGGTGGCTCATCTAGCACCCAGTGCCACCCCTCAATCTGCCCCCCATCTCTAAGTTGAGCAAAAACAAGAGTTGAAGACCAAAAAAGTCATGTTTTAAAAGACTGCTGTAGCAAATAAAATACCAGTGCAGAAGTGAATAAGTGAATACCAGTACTGTCGCTTGTGTCCCCAGCCCCTTGCACCCACTTCTGCCCCCTTTGCCCAACCATAGCTATGTTTCTGAGGGCATGGCATTTATACTAATCTGCCTCTTTCATGACAAAGGTAGTGACCTGATTGTCACTGAATTAAACTATTCACTTCCCTGTGTTTTTCCTAAACTTCAGAACAAGTGAGAGAGAAACCAACATTCATTGGATACACACAGACTGCCTAGATTTTATAGGTTCATAGGTGATTATTAGGCTAATGGTACATGAGATGTTACATGCCTAGCCAGTAAAATCAAGGATATGGCAATATTTTATCTTAATTCCCAAATATGGGATGGGTAAGTATCAGGGGAGTGGGTCTTTGGGTGTTGGAGTCCTATGTCATTTTATACACTGCCTCTGACCATGTGGGACTTTACATTCCTTGGATACACACGGGACAAAATAATTTGGAAAAATCAGCTAACTATGTATGTTCTGAGTTAGGGACATGGAAGTAAAAACAGTCAATAAGCAAACATTATTTAAATGACTTGCACATTGCGTTTGTTACTGCTACTCTGCTTATGGCAAACCAATCTCAGAATGTTAAAGGCATTCTACCAGAAACACTGGTATCACCGCAGCATTCCTCAGGGGTATCAGCACCCAGTCTGTCTTAGAAAAGACTGCCTGGTCCTCCATACATACCTTCTCAAGAAATTACAACCTTGGTGTGGTATCTAGAGATAGATGAGGGTTTGCATCTACCATTATGCAGGGCCTGAATTTCCCATATCTGCCAGACAGCCACTGCAGTCATGCTCTGAGAATCACTCCACAGTTGATGACTGCAACAGTATGGTGAATGTACTGCAGTTGTACTAGGGACTTTCCATAAATGTAGCTCAGGCACATTCACTGTTGCAGTCCATATTCCTTCCCACCTTCCCCTTTGCATTCTTCCTTGAACTTGTTGTGGTGGGTAATTACTTTTTTACAGTCACCTTCCTTGCTATCTCCCAACCAAGCCACACCTCTCACCTTGATGTTGCTATATTTTCCAGAGAGAAAGATTGAGGACCTCGCTGGTGGACAGAAGTCTTTCCTCCCCATTATCAAGACAAGAAAGATCTATAGGTTGCTCAGCCATGCTCCTCTTATGCCATTAACATATTTACATAGTAGTAAGAGGGAGTTGGCTGAAACCTTGGGACAAAGTACATCACTGGAAGTTGGGCATGCCATCTGATTGCCAGTGGGTAGGATATCCCACAGATGATGACTGGAATAGCAAATGCACTCAAATGTCTACATTTATGGTACATTCCTAACAGGAATGCACTTTTTTCTTTCAGACTCTTCAAACTAAGTTCCCCTTGTATTCCCACATTACTGTCTTCATTAGGTGTCAACAGATTTAACCAGGAGCTCATCTAAAAAAAAAATCACTAAAATTCTGCGCAAGTAAGCTGTGTTGGAACAGAGGATTCAGACGGGGAGGGGGTCCTCTTTCTCCTTTATTTGCTTTACATTTAGAGCCATTGTCAACTAAAATAAGGAACTCAGAAATTCATTATGGCAATCAAGAAAAGTTGGCTTTATTTGCATATTATATTATTTTATACTTGGTAAATCCAGAAAAGGGTCTTTTGGTAATGTTAATCATTTTGAGACAGCTTCAAGTCTTTTGGAGATATAAAATTAATAAAGATAACACAAAGGCTATAGCTGTGAATTATGTTCCCAAACACATATTGGTTCAGCAATACCCATATTTATGGCGGCATGGTATGATGAGGTATTTATGTGTATGGATTAAAAAGGATTCTGTTATGGCAGCAAAGGATATGTGGGAAGATGAGATTAAACAGATAATGTAAAAACTGTGAAACTAGAAGTTGTTGTTTATGGATATGAAAATTAGGTACAAGCAGTGAAAATGCTTTTAGTCCCTTTAGTTTTATATACAACTCAGGCATATTTTTATCAACTAGAGGAGAATTTGTTGGTAATAATTAGTAAAGAGTTTAAGGAATTTATTTTGGATGGGAAAAGGGAGAGAGTTAGGTGGGATAAGATGATCCTCTCCATAGAACAATGTGAATTAGAATTACCTGATTTGTATGGATATTTTAAAGCTATGCAGTTAAGGCTTATATACATAACATAAGTAGGTTATAAACTGAAGTGGAAAGAGATGATGATAAAGCAATGGGAGTTCAAAAAATAAGGAGAGAGTAAGATTTTGGATGCAGGTCCTTAAGGAGAATAACCATGCAGAATATTATATTCATAAAGTTGCAGAACATTTTCTAATAACTAATTCAACATGGGAAAGGAAAAGAGGGATTTTGTCATTATGGATGACTGCAAGAAGAGGCTGGACTTTACTGGAGAAAACTGACAACGGAACCAATGCATTAGGGGCAAATAACTAGAGAAGGCAAGGTAATAGAATGGGATGAAGCCAAGCAGGAGTTTAGACCAGGGATTGATATCAGAGTATATGCAAAGAGAAAGGGATGGGGGAGTCCTAAGTGAAAAACACAGCTCTAGTAAAGTTGCTAGTTAAGGGTAGACCAGATGCTATTGTTAAAAAAGGAATAATTAGTAGGGCATCTGAGATAGTGTATGACAAATATTAGAATGAATCAGAGGATATTAGAAAAGATTGGGATGAGAGACTAGAAAAGGAATTTACAAATGAATAATAAAAGTATACACTTATGGATACCAAGTATGCAACAAAGTCCAGAAGTTGTAGGATTTTTGTTTGAAAGTGTTTGCAGAGGTATGTTTATATCCCAACTAGACTGCAAAGTTTTTTTCCTCAAGTAGATAGCAAATGCTGCGGGTGTGGTTGGAAGGAGAGGGGTAACTGAGAACATGTTTTTGTGAGTGTAATAATGCTGGTGAGCTTTAAAACTTCCCTGTAGAGTACTCTGTCAAAAACACTGGTGAAGCAAATGGTTGTAACTAAGGAAATTATTTTTTGAGCTGACACACAGGATCTGAATTGTCTAGACATAGTAAGACCTTATTAATTTTATTGGTATTGGCTTCCAAAAAAGCAGTTACTCAAAATGGGGATCACAATCTAAACCAACTGTAATTGAAATATTGAATAATCTTAAATAGATAAAATAACTGAAAGTGGATTATTTATAAATGATAAGGGGCAAATTACATAGAAATACGTGGAGTATGTGAAAATAGTGTATGCAGAATAATGTTTAGGAGGAGTGAGAAAAGTAGCAACTCAACAATTTTGTAATGTTGGAGTGAATGACAGTTATAAAGAAAGAAAACATATGTAATGTATATATAATACATGAAAAATGTTAATATGCTTTATTAATGTTTATGCACCTGTGCTTTAAGTTATAGCTTAATAAAGACGTTTTAAAAAAATGTTTGCAAAGTCTCAGTGACTTGTTTGATCATGTAAGGGCAAGCCAATTTGCCTACCATAACACAGTCACATAGATACACTGCCAAAACAGCTCAGAATCAGTAATAGTTATATTTATTAATCGTTTCTACTTTACTTCATACACAGTCAGTAAATACATAATCTTTAGTTCTGCTGCTTCATAATATAGGGAAGGATCTAGAATGTTAAGTCATCCCACTCCTTTTGACAATATAAATTTCTCCCAAGAAACCCAAGCTTTGCCTCCACCCCAAATGAAATACAGTGTAATATTTTTCACATTGTTTAAAAATTGCTTGGAACATCCCAATTTGAAATGCATACAACAGAGGCAACACAAAGTAGAGGAAAGCTTGCACCCTCTGATCTAACTTTAGACCAATCATTTTCCATCATTGGAAATCCCCTTTTAGTTTTTCAGTTTAGCATGTCTTATTGACAGGCTCAAAAGAGTATTAGCTAATCAAATTCCTACATAATTAATATGAACCACCTGCCATATATATAAGCAAATTTACTTCTCAAAGCTCAGGAAAGCACATAACATCATGATCTATGATGATCTCATCCATCCTCTGGAGAAGTAAGACTATGCCATTGGGTGATGCCCTTTTCAGCATTGACATAAGATTTTCCCAGGCTTTACTCCCTCCATAATTTTACTTCAACACCTTCCCTTGCCATTCCAGAATTATTTTGCTGCTCACGATGTGCAGTTGTAACATTACAGACCTAGAATCCAGTGTTTCTCAGGTACGTTTCTGCTACATTATTGTATATTGACTGTCAGAATTATGTAAGATCTTTGTTTTTTTTTTTAATTTGGTAGAGCATTTAGCTAGTAAAGCAATAGTTTGTAGCAGTTGCTTTGCAGAAGTAATGTCAGTGGAGTAACAGGTGGCACTCTTGCCTTTGGTGCAGAAGGCTGTGTGTTCTATTCTCACACCAAGCAATGAATTATTGACACTGCAGTGCAACATGGGGGCGCTGTACTCCTAAATGTGTTCTCCTTTGGATGAGATGCTAAACCAAGTTCCAATTTGCTTGAGGTGTTGGTAGGTCAGGTGGATGTTAAAGATCCAATGACACCTATCAAAAACAGTAGGTGTCCCTTATTTAATACAACATAAAAAGAAAACTGTATTTACATATTTAAAAGATATACATATTTACATTTCTATACACAGCTCCATTTTATATTACTTTTTATCACATTTCCTATAATATTTTCATTGCTATTCTTCATAATTAATCCCCACACCTTCTATAGTCATAATCTAATCTTTCACAATATACAGTGCCTGCTAAAATCCATTTCCCATTAAACAAAATTTAATTCAGTCTTTCATTCCAAATGACACATACTACATAAAATAAATTCTCATGTATCCTTCTTACGTATTCTTTCTTCTTCTTCTCCTTCTCATATCCATGCATAATCATATCTATATCTATACTGTTTAATACTCTCAATTTTTTTCTTTCAAACAATTTAGTCCACAGTTGCATAACTATTTTACATTTCAAAAAGTGCTCTTTTGTTTCATCCCTCTCCAAAAAAAAATAAACGCCCTCTTTCACCTTTCTTTTTATATAGATATTCCTCTTTACTGGTAATTTATTTATCACTAGTTTCTATAGAAAATCCTGACACTGGACTATCTTGAAACACCACTTTTTCCTATACTAATGGCTTTAATCTGATCTTCCAATAAATTCTCCCATGGCTTCACATAATAATATTGTTTCATTATATCATATCCTTTTATATTTTTTTCTAAAACATTAATGTTTAATTTCCATGCTATTTTCTTGAGTTTTAATTTCAGCATTTACATATTCTTTTTCTTATAATCGTCTTCTCCCCAAATGTTTTATATTTATATTCGAGCATTCTTACTATCAATTTTCTCATTCTCTTCCTTTACTCACTTTAATACTCTAAACAAGCTTAAAGAAGCAGAATATATGACTGGAATTAATAACTTCAACCCCCCTTCATCTTCATTCATATACAGAACACCTCTTTTCAAGGGGTTTAATCTTGAACCTCATATGAAAGAAAACACCATTCAATTTTTTTTTATATTTTTCTGAACTCATGTGAACATTTAACACATATGCAGTTTACCCTATTAATACTGAATTCACCAGATGAACCTTTTACTTGAATGCTAATCTATATGTCTTCCATAGAAAGCATATTTCTTTTATTAAACTATCCCACTGCATCATATATACATAATTTTCCCCAAATTTTAAATCTAGCAAAGACGCTTCATTCATTCATTGAAAAATACTCTCTTCAGTTTTCACCACATCCCCCAAATCCTTACTTTTTTCTTTAAGATCATTCCCATTTCCTTTAAACATTCATTCAAACAAACCAAAACTTCCCCCATCCTTATTTTATTCCTAGCTATTACAACTATATAATCTGCATTTGTCAGAAGTACAGGAATAGCTACCTCCTTTTGTATCTCATATTTAGCATCCTTCATTTTATAAGGTCCTTTGCTCACCGTTGCATTCATTACCTATGAAAACAATATTCCACTCATAAGACATCTTTGTCTTATACCATAATTCATGCATATTTCTTTACTCGGCCATCCATTCACCAACACCCTCACTCTATTATTTTTATATACTGACATATTTTCCTAATTTTATGACCTGTTCCATACTTCATAACGTCCCACAAATCATGTCCTGCACTTTATTAATATCTCCTACCATAAGTTTCACATTTTTCCTTTTGCTTATAATCCACTACTTTCACAACCAATAAAAATTCTTGACATCCCGTAACTTTTATACCATATGCACTTTCTTCCATAATATCCCTAATCCTTTTTTCCCATTCTCCTTTGAATTACGCTCATAAAAAATATTATATATTGTTTAATGTGATGGGTTTGCAATTTTTTATTTCATCATCTTTCTTCCATATAAATGTTAATATCTCACTACATATCCCTTCATAAACAAATCCTTCCTCCAACCATTTACTCATAACGTTTACAAAATAATTTGGCTAGTAACAGAGTACATTTCTGCAAAAATCAAAAT
This sequence comes from Protopterus annectens, assembly GCF_019279795.1. Classification (NCBI taxonomy): domain Eukaryota; kingdom Metazoa; phylum Chordata; order Ceratodontiformes; family Protopteridae; genus Protopterus; species Protopterus annectens. The sequence goes on from NC_056751.1 coordinate 63,074,107, forward strand.
GGAGGCATGACAGCTCAAAGTAAAGCATGTATTAGAATCCTTAGGCATGCCAATAGCCAAAAATATGGCCATTGGCATTGAAAAGTGTTTCAAAATTATAAAATTCAAAGGTTTTTTTTGGCTGATTTTGGCTGTTTAAGCATAGGGCAGTTACGCGCAAATGGGATTGTGCCAAAAAAAAATGTGAAAAGTCAATTTTAAGTGAAATCTGCATTTTGCCATTATAGTTTATGGCATGCAGAATCTAAACAAGAACGGGTAACACTGGCTGCTAAGGAGGAAGGCTGTGGTGTAGTGGGATAACCAGGGACTAAAGCAGTGGGTATGCAAATGAGCAGATTTTACTGAATCACTAAATGGGGCACCATTCTCTGGCTGCACCTAACCACATAGGAGCTATAAGGCAGTAGTGTAAGCAGGAGAAGCAGCTGATATGAAAAGTGGGTGTGTCATGCTTGGTGTAAGCACATTGGAGCACCATGGCTCCCATTTGCTCTTAGCTAAGCAAGGGTGTGTGTCTGATGCTGTATTTACTTATTTCATGAAATGAGGAGCATGTTTGCATCCAGGGGAAGGCCATTTAATCTTAAAACTGTTTACCTTAGCTAAACAGGTTTGTGCGGCATGCACCGGGAAAATCTGGAAATAGCAGAACTATTTACATTTGGGCAGTGGTATTGCATGGCGCACCTTGGGGCTGAAAAGGGGTGAAAATGGGAATGGGGAAAAAAAGGGAAATAGCAGAATGCAGGCACTCAAGTACAAATAATATAGCTGGCAGGTGGAATGTATCATAGTCAGCCAATCACACAGGCAGCATCTGCAGCACACCAATATAAACTACACTAACACCTTTCAGTCTGTTTTTTCCCACAAACTCTGCAACATAGGTGTATACACTTGGGGGAACTTTAACTGACAAAACTAACAAAATGTTAGGGGCTGTTGTTGCCTTGATACATCAGTATGTGCTAGAGGCTGACAACAGTGATGAGGATAATGCTGACATCCGCCGCAGACTAAAGAGGAGGAGAAGAGTGTTCAGACCCAGAGTAACTGTTAAATAAAATCAAGAATTCAATACACAGGAGGTTCAGATTCAAAAGTTTACTAGTGTACACCAGGAGGCAAAAAACTTACAAGTACAGAATTTTGTCTAACATGAAACAGGAAGCACACAATTTTATATAGGTTTAACATTCAAGCTGTGCCCACCTTACTGACGTGGTATGTCACAGGGCATCTACATCACTTTAGCTTACAGTCCTCTATTCATAAAAACTGCTGATGCTGTATATTTTAAAAAGTTTTCCTCTGGTAACAATACGGCCTTGCTATCCACCTGGTCAGACATAATGTCTTTCTGTAAAGTTACTTCTTCAAGGTTTCATATCAGTTCGAATACAATAGCAGATTCAGTCTTTTAATACACATCTTTGTTCTCTGTTAGACTTTCTCACCAGCTGCATGCTATCTCAGTGATACATATACAAGGCCAAATTATCCCAGCAGGAAAGAGCAGAAGATTTCATTATTTCGCACATTTAATTTCCTGACCCAGCAGATAATCACTTGTGAAAAGCATAAACATTAAAACTTGCTAAGCTAGCATCTGCCAGGGTCGAAGGTCAACTTGCTTCAAGCCACACTGCAGTTTCAAAACTACTTACATTTAAACATGAATTAATCCTCTCTGCTATATGATTAATAGAATAAAATGCATTATATACTACTTTGCTTTTAAACTAGCATTTCTCATATATTCAAATACACATTTTTCTAACATTTTCCCCCCTATTAATACTTTTTATTCTATTTTGAAGTATGCATAGTGTCATTTCATCTCCCAACTTCTTCTATTTAGGATTTTCAGCTAGGTGAGTCATTCAATCTATACTTCAGAAAAAATGTCATCTGAGATCAATCTTTCACTTTCAATATCTTGGTACAAAGTTTCAGTAACAGATACATCAATAAAATCTTTGATCAATCTTTTCATGCAGGGAATTCCACAGCAAACACATGCTCCTATTAGGAGTGTACCCACACAAATGGCAATCAGAATATTCATTAGGATGGAACCCCACCCCCCAAATAGATTCTGGAAAATGTCTGTCAGTGGGTTTGGGCCTGGTTCAGTCATGGCTGATACTTGCTGAATTACCTCTAGGTGATTATTAATTTCATGCCTGTTATCTGGTATATACACACAGCATTCTTCTTTGATAAGCGCGCACATACCACCTCTCACCGCTAGGGTGAAGTCAAGAGCCATTCGATTTTGTAGCACAACAGTTCTCATTGCATTTAGTTCATCAGTCACTAGTTCTAGGGCAGAAAAAGTTGCATTACTCATTACTTCGAGAAGTTTCGACAACTTCCTCAGCTCCCAGATCGATTTGACTGCTCCATAGGCTGGGAATATTCCTGCCCAAGATATAACACTGTCACTCAAGTCCATATGAGTCAATTTGCTTTTGTCTTTCACGGAATTGTGATCTTTCCAGCCAGCTTCAATCTTTCCGACTGGATTCACAGGTTTTTCTACTGGACCTTCGGGTTTTCGAGCTGCTTCTCTCACGTTTCGTATCTTACCCAAAGGTAGTTCTGCAGTATGTCTTATTGCCGGAACCAAATAACCCAAAAAACAACTGCCGGACCAATTCTCAGGTAACCATTTATATGCCTTTTTCCCACAAATAAAATAACAGTTTTCTACTTTAGTACTAATACGCATCAGCCCTGCATGAAACATTTTCTGATCTATAACTAACAATTGTTTAAACAAAACCGGATTCTTGCGAATGTCATTCATGGTTGTTTTCAATGAGTTCAAATATGAATCATAATTAGTATTGCAAAGAGTATTGCCATTACTATTCTTAATATAACATCGGTAAGATATGGTTATATTACAATTGCTCCAGCCCACCTGGAGGGTATCATTTTTATAAAAACATACAATTCCTTTTTGTGTGACAGGTAAAAATAAAGCTATTTTTGTCCTGTGATCTCACAGTTCCTGTATCAAAGAGTAAATTCTCCCAAGTCTCATTTATCCCCAAAGGGACAGCGGACATTATCAGTCCTCCATATGCTGTTGGTATAGCTGTACAAACCCAGCAATTTGAAATGTTCATAGTCTCTGCATATACATGCTTCATGGCTAGGTATGTTAAAATTTGGATGCCAGTCTATAGACGTTTCATCACGCCTTCCCACTTTCACTTGTGTGGTTGTGTGTAGGATAAATCACAACAAGAGGAAAATTGTCACAATTACAGTCAATAAATGTATACTCAACAAAATGATTATGCAACATCTCTGGGGTTGATCTAAATTTCTATTTGCTTTGTTTTTGGCCATCTCGGTCTGGTTGTGTATCAGTCACAAAGTTTTTATCAAGTTGAAAGTTCTTTACCGGTTTGCAGTGTGTCAAATGAACCCAGGACGTCCTCTCGGCCACTCTGACTGCAGTAGGCATTGCCAACAGAACCTGGTATGGTCCTTCCCACTTTGGACTCGCCCAATTCTTCCTTTTCGTCACTTTCAGCCACACAAACGTCCCCAGGGCCAAGACTGCTTCCACCGATCTGGTCTGTTCCTTATCTGAAAAAGAGTTAAACTGCAAAACAGATTTATTTGTTAACAGTTTCCTCATATAACTAGCTAATGAACTATCAGCCTCTTGCTCTTCAGGCATGAGAGCTTTCCACTGAGGCACATAATATGCTCTCCCAAAAACCATTTCAAAGGGAGTCAAACCCTTTACATTTGGAACCATTCTCATACTCAGCAGTGCTAAAGGCAGACAGTGTATCCAATTCTTTTGGGTCTCCTCAACTAACTTCCTAAGTTTATTTTTGAGGGTACCATTGTACCTTTCCACCAGTCCTGCTGACTGTGGGTGGTAGGCACAATGATTCTTTAAGGAGATACCAAAAAATCTCCTAAGTTGCTGAATTGCCTGGTTCACGAAATGTGTGCCATTGTCACTATAAATCCTTTCCGGAATGCCAAATCTAGGGATTACTTCTTTTATCAGGGCTTTCGCCACTGTTGCTGCATCCGGGTTTTTGTTTGGAAAAGCTTCTACCCATTTAGAAAACATGTCTACAATAACTAAACAGTATTTCTTCCCTTCACACTTATTCAGTTCTATGAAATCCATACAAATAGTATGGAACGGATATGGTGGTACAGGAAAACTTCCTTGCTTGGTTTTAAATGCCCTTTGTGCATGGTGCTTGTTACAAGTATGACAAGCTGCACAAAATTTTTGTGTGTAATTTGTGAATCCATATGTTTGGAATATTTGGTTTACTAACTGTACCATCCCCTCTTTTGAGACATGGCACTGCCCATGGCTCAACAAAGCTGTATATCTAAATAAATTAGACGGCAATATCAGTTTTCTCTCTTTGGAAATGTACAGTCCATTCTCAAGAATTGCACCTCGTTTTACCCATTTTTGTTTTTCTGCTTTTGTAGTAAGCATCTGCATTGTTTTTAACATGTCTAAATCTAAAATCTCAGAGGGTTGTAATTCCTCATTCAGAAGTAAAGTTTCTGAGTCTGAGGCTGCTTACTTTGCAGCTGCATCAGCTCGTGCATTGCCTTTTGAAATCTTATCCTGTTGTTTCGTATGAGCTACACATTTGCAAATAGCTACTTTGGTAGGTAACTGAATAGATTCTAATAATTCCAAAATAAATTGCGCATGATTAATAGGTTTCCCACTAGATGTTATCATTCCTCTATTTTTCCATTGTTGCGCAAATACATGTACTGTAGAAAAAGCATACTGACTATCAGTATATATGTTTACACACTTGTTTTTTGCTAAAGTACATGCCCGCGTCAAAGCTATCAATTCTGCTGCTTGTGCAGATAAGTTATGTGGTAAGGATTGAGCTTCTAAAATTTCAGTGTCTGTAACTACTGCATACCCTACCAGATTCTTTCCTGTAGGACCCCTTCTGCATGAGCCATCCACTTAATATGTCACCTCGGCATTATCCAAGGGCATATCTGTGAGATCTTGTCTAGGTAAAGCTAACTGTTCAATTTCCTGCAGGCAATTGTGTGGTGTGCCATCCACAGGAGTTGGAAGTAATGTTGATGGATTTAATGTCGTACATCGTTCAATTGTCATATGAGGTTGACTCAGCAGTATAGTCATACATGAAAGGTGTCTAGCAGGAGAAAGGTATGCCACTTTTTCTTGCAGTAAAATTATTGCAACTGCATGAGGCACTCTCAATGTGAGAGGGTGGAATAACACCACTGAGGCCGAAGCCTGTACTGCCATTGCAGCTGCAACTACTGCTTGTACACAGTGAGGCAAAGATCGCGCCACTGGGTCTAACTGCGATGAATAGTAGGCTATGGGGCATTGCTTATCCCCATGTTGTTGCGTCAATACTGACGTCATATATCCTTGCTTGCAATCTACGGTCTGAAAGAACCGTTTGTGATAATTTGGAAGTCCTAAAACTAATGAAGAAGCTATCAACTGCTTCAACCTGCAGAAAGCCGTTTCTGCTTCGGGTGTCCATTGTAAAATATATTGTGCTGCCATTGGTGTCTTATATATCAAGTCTGTCAGTGGAGCAGATTCCAAAGCATAATTTGGTATCCAGCTCCGACAGAAATTAGTTGTACCCAAGAAAGACATCATTTCCTTCTTGGTTGTTGGTTTGGGTGCTTGCAAGATTGCTGTTTTTCTTTCCTCGTCTAATATTCTACCTTCATTGGATATTACATATCCCAGGTATCTAACTTGTTTTCTCCAAAGTTGTAACTTACTTTTGTTTACTTTGTATCCTTGTGTTGCTAAAAATTTTAATAACGCTACAGTATCCTCCCTGCATTGTTGCTGGGTGGGGGCTGCTAGCAAGATGTCATCTACATAAAGTAGAATTTGACTACTTCCCGGTGGGGTAAAACCTGCCAGGTTGCTAGCCATTTCTTGTGCAAATATTGTTGGGCTCTCACAATATCCCTGTGGTAGTCGAGTATATGTATACCTTTTACCCTGAAATATAAATGCAAACCAATATTGACTATCAGGATGTATAGGTATCGAGAAGAAAGCATTGCTGATATCTACCACAGAAAAATACTTCTGTTGCGGTTCTAAATCATTTAATAAAGTATGTGGGTCTGGCACCGTAGGTGCTCTAGGTATTACTGTATTATTTACAGCTTGTAAATCTTGTACCATCCGCCATTCCCCGTTTGCTTTTTTAACAGGAAATAGAGGTGTATTACATGGTGAATCAGGAGATTCTACCAGTACTCCTTCTTTGAGTAATGCTGCTATTATAGGCTTAATTCCTATTTCTGCATCCTTTCTCAAAGGGTATTGTCTTTTCTGTGGTCTAAAAGCTGACTTTGGGGTAATTGTAACCGGTCCTGCTGTTCGAATAAGTCCTACATCTGACTTGCCTGTTGACCAAAGAGTTGTTGGAATTTCACATAAGGCCTTTTCTTCTTCTTCTAGTAAAAATGCTAATCAGCTGTCCTCGCTAGATTGCAAGTGTACAGCTGGATGTGTCTGTGTCAACCAATTCAGTTTCTGTTTCTGTATCCCTTGTTCTGACAGTTCTAAATCAGTCTGTTTCTCCCATCTTGTTACTTTTTCTCCTAAGTCTGCCCATTTTACACTTTTGTTCTTTGTCAAGCTGACATGTGGTAATCGATTTGATCTATATAATGCAAGGAATTCTTGAGGTAATGAACAGCTAACTACACTGTTCCCCCCAGTATCCCAGTACAAAGTACGCAATACTAGTCTAGTTGCACGATTTCTAAACAATTCTTGCTCATACTCTCTATCGGGTCCTGGTGTAGTACAGTAGTATAGAGTACAGTGTAACAAATGCTGTCGATCAGTGTCAAGGGAGGGGGCTTTACTGATGGCTACATTCATCAGTTCCTCGGTTACTGCCCCTGGACCAGTCGTGACTAGGTCCTGGCTGTACCAGTAAAAAATTTCACCCTCAGACCGCACTACAAAGGTATCCATTTGTCTCTGTGCCTCCATACCTTGTACAGTTGGAACTACTGCTATGCCAAATATCTGCATAAGGTCCCTGCCCAATAGGTTTACTGGAGACTTTGCAAAAACAACAATTTTACTTCTCTGGGTCATACCTGAAACAGGGTCAGTTATTGCTATATCATGGGAAAGTGGTTCCCTGTATAGCTGTCCGTTTGCGGCTTTTACTAGTATATAATCAGGTGATTTGGAATGTTCTGGTAACTTGGAGGGGTGTATCAGGGTCCGTGACGCTCCTGAGTCACACAGGAATTTGACTTCCCTTCCCTCCACCAGAAGTGTAACTTCCGGTTTCGTATCTGCTAAGTAGAGCTCTAGGCTCAATAATGCTAGGTCCAAAATTTCACTTTCTTCATCCTCCATATCTACTTGCACTTCCTCTACTCCTTCTATCACATTTACATTTGTTTTCTGTTTATTAACTTTTCCTGATGATTTCTGACTTTCACATGATGTATCTTCACTATCATATAGACAGTCCTCATCTCCCTTATCTTCTGTAATTACCTTTTTGTTTTGCTTACAATCCCTTGCTAGATGTCCCTTTTTCCCGCACTTGAAGCATTCACCTCTCTTTTTCCTCTCTTCAAAATCTTCTGATCGTTTGTCAGACTGTTTGTTTCCCTGGGCATTCTTCTTGCCCTTTTTACCTGACTGTAACACAAATACTTCAGCTCCGTCTTCAGCAGTGAAGACTTGCGCCTTCTTTTCTTTTACTATTAAAATGTCTTTCAGCATGTCTAGCGTATTCAAGTAAGGCTTGTAGCCTCCCTGTTCGATGGTCTATCATATGCTTCATAATGAAGCTACTAATAGGTGCAATGCAACCTTTCAAAAATGCATTTTTCAATTGTTGTTCATATGGGGAATCATTCGTTTGGTTCTCAGGAACTGACATACCGCTATGATTATTAAAACATTCTAATAATCTAGCATAGTACCCATCTATTGTCTCATTTTCCTGTTGTATGCATTGGTTAATGCAAGTCCAATCTGCTCTAGGTTTCCATTTCTCAGAGATTTGGTCTGTTAGACCTTTCACTCTGTTGTCTAACTCTGCGTCACTATGTGGGAGTGGTTTAAGCTCTGCATTATGAGGATTCCAGGTGCCACAAATCATGTGCCAATCTGGACCTATAATTTGTCTTACTACTTTTTCTACTTTTTCCCCATTCAAGTGGTAACTCAACCTCATGCCTTGTAAATCTTCTAAAAATTTCGTAAAATTAACTTTCGGATGGGGGATTCCCTCAGTAGCTTTCCGGATATCTTCTGGTGTCCATGGTCTATATACTAAGAGTGTTGGGTTTTGCCCTTCCTGTCCTGCCTGAGGATTTGGAACTTCTATAAGTGGGCATATTTCTTCCTCACTCTCATCCTGTAGGTTTCTCTCTATTTGATATGATTCTGTGTCCCTATGTGTTTTACGTGTTCGGGACCTAGTTTCAATAGGATCTCTAACAAATGGTTGTGGTCTTGCTGAGACTTCAGGATAACGCGGAGGCGTACCAGCCTGTCCACTCGCTTCATATCCTGAAAAGGGTAAGGGAGGGGGCAAGGGAGGAGGAGGAGGAGCTGTCGCTATTACCAAGTTATTATCTTCTTTGTCTAAAAATAATGTTTTTGAATTTTTCAGCTTCTGTTCTCTACAATTTGCTTCCTCAATCCACCTGTGTGCCTGAGGAATGCCTAATTGATGTTGCTTTTTTGCCTGACCTCCTGCATCAGATTTAAGCTGCTTAAGGAGTTTAACTAGTGAAGTTTTATCTAGTTTACCATCAAATTCATATTTGTTAACCCATTTTGTATAATACCTAACGTTATCAGAACGTTGTAGTGGCATGTTTTAGTGCACTGATTTCCCATAGTAAAGAAAATGTTACGTAACCCTTTTTTATCACATGATATCAAATTCTCAGTTCCTGTTCACAGTTTATCTAGAATAACTGCCTACCTTATTCTGTTACCCTGATCTATGACCAAATATACAGTACTTCCTTTTGTCCCTGATCTGCAAAAACAAATCTTGACAACAATATACTGCAACCTAGTCCCTGATCTAAAACAGGAAAAAGGTAAATTCTTCCTACCTGAGCCTCCGGTATTGAATCGTCCAATATCCGCTCTTCGGCCACAGATCAGAAAGTGGCCAGTCTCTTTAAACGACAATTCAGTCGGAGGTCTTTTCACCCAAGAAGAACCGTTTCGGTAACTTCTCCTGCGCAGTATTCGACCACCGGTAGACTCTGATCTGCAGCTGTCCGAGGGAAATCCGGCTCGAAGGACCAAACTGTTAAATAAAATCAAGAATTCAATACACAGGAGGTTCAGATTCAAATGTTTACTAGTGTACACCAGGAGGCAAAAAATGTACAAGTACAGAATTTTGTCTAACATGAAACAGGAAGCACACAATTTTATATAGGTTTAACATTCAAGCTGTGCCCACCTTACTGACATGGTATGTCACAGGGCATCTACATCACTTTAGCTTACAGTCCTCTATTCATAAAAACTGCTGATGCTGTATATTTTAAAAAAGTTTTCCTCTGGTAACAATACGGCCTTGCTATCCACCTGGTCAGACATAATGTCTTTCTGTAAAGTTACTTCTTCAAGGTTTCATATCAGTTCAAATACAATAGCAGATTCAGTCTTTTAATACACATCTTTGTTCTCTGTTAGACTTTCTCACCAGCTGCATGCTATCTCAGTGATACATATACAAGGCCAAATCATCCCAGCAGGAAAGAGCAGAAGATTTCATTATTTCGCACATTTAATTTCCTGACCCAGCAGATAATTACTTGTGAAAAGCATAAACATTAAAACTTGCTAAGCTAGCATCTGCCAGGGTCGAAGGTCAACTTGCTTCAAGCCACACTGCAGTTTCAAAACTACTTACATTTAAACATGAATTAATCCTCTCTGCTATATGATTAATAGAATAAAATGCATTATATACTACTTTGCTTTTAAACTAGCATTTCTCATATATTCAAATACACATTTTTCTAACAGTAACCTACCAGGGGCTACATGATCTGGAGATAGTAGAGCACCACAGGGTGGACAAGGACATACTTCAGCAACTCATCGAGCTGTGTCAGCCTCACCTCAGACCCAGAGCCAACAGAAGGGAACCCATCCCAGTGGATACCAAGGTATGTGTAGCCTTAAGAATACTAGCTACAGGTACTTTCCAAATACCTACTGGGGATATCATGGGGGGGTCTCACAGGCATTTGCATTTAATATCCTCCACCAGTTCCTGGATGCCATGCTACCACATGCTGGTGAGCACATTCACTTCCCCAGCACTCGTGAGGAGAGGACAATGTGTCTCTTCCACCATATAGCAGACTACCTGGAGGTACTGGGTGCCATAGACTGCATGTACATCCATATCAAAGCACCACCTGGTGACCAGGATAGGGTCTATATAAACTGTCAGGGCTTTCATTCCATCAAGTGCCAGGTCATGTGCACTGCCTAGGGCATTATCATGAATGTGTGTGATGGCAGCCCTGAGAGCTATCATGACTCCCACATCTGGCATTCTTCACAGCTGTACCAGGGATTTGCCAGAGGGTCATTCCATATGGCCATCTGGTAGGGGATGCTGGCTATGCACTGGAGTCCTGGATGATGACACCCATCAGAAATGCACAAACACCCACTCAAGAATGCCATAACGAGGCCCACACACAAACCAGGATCATTATAGTGTGTGTGTTTGGGATGCTCAAGTCATGGTTCTGCTGCCCTGACATATCTGGTGGAGCCCTGCAGTATTCCCCAGCCACATTTGCACACATGTTCATAGTATGTGCCATGCTACACAATATGATCCTGCAGAAACAGCTGCAGCAGAAACAGCACAGGGAAGGGCCATACAGCCCCCCCCCCACCATTGCCAAGGTCCCCACAGGCACAGAGGGACTCAGAGGAAGCCCTTGCTCCTGTAGGCAGACAGAGGCATGCCCAGTATGCCCAGGCTTTGGTAAAGAGGCAATGCATAGCACACACACTGAAGGGACCCGGGGACTGAAACCTCTCTCTGACTCACACACACAGCAAAATGGATGTAACACACATCACGCTACCTGTAGCTTACCATGTACAGGCAGTATACTGCATGCATCTGACAGAGTCAGCCCTCACCCTCACCCACCGTCCCCACAACTGCTGAAGACACAAGGTAAGTCAGTCTTTTAAACAATAAATGAATGGAGTAGTATGTTCTGGTAGCATATCTATGGTATCACCGCATGCATGCAAGGGAATGAGGTGGCCCACTGGGGTAGCAGTAGACAACTGACAGCTATGTGGGACTCCAGAAAATCAAAAATATAAAACAAACCAAGCTAAAATCACAAAAGAAACGGGTAAAAGCAAAACGAGTAGCACACCAGTAAATCCCAAAAAGTTTAATATAGTAAAGCGCTTTTCGTTTGCTCTTTCAGCAAACTTCTTCAGACAACATTTAAAACTTAGTATCGGTATAAATACCTCCCAAACCAAATCAGTTAACTAATTGAGTAATTAACATTCACAACTAAAAAACTTTTTTAGTTAAAAAGCCATCCACTGAAAGATTATAAACATTCATAAATATATTTAAAACCACACTGTGAAGAACGTCTTAAAAGAAATATACTTCAAAATGTGGTCAGATAGTAAACTTTAAAAATATATATATACTAACTTATACTTTAATAAAGTTTTATACAAGTAAGTATAAAAAGCTAACTAAAAAAGTGCTAACATTCACTTTGCTACTCCTTGTATTAGCTACTAAAGCTGTTGTCGATCTATATTAAAATACAATTACAAGTTAGCAGCAAAATAAGTAAGCAAATGAATGTTTTCTTTTACCACATTGCAACTGAACCAATAGTAAAATCATCTCGTAAGACTTTTGAGTTTTAACACACTACTCAAACTACAGCTTTCATTTATCCCTGGTGGATTATAAACATTAAGTCTGATCTGCCAGAATAACTCCAATTCTTCCAGTCGTAATGGTGTTGGGCCACCTCTTTCGTCAATTACTGGCTGGTCAATGATTAGGAATCTAAAATGGTGACTCAGAAATTCTGCAATATGTTTAGCTAGGGCATTATCTTGTTTATTTTTATTGATGGCGTAAAAGTGCTCATACATACTGTCCCGGAGTCTCCTCTCCGTCTTGCCGATGTAAAATGCCAAGCATCCCTGGCATTGAGCTAAATAGACTACCATCTTGGTGTTACAATTAGCCCTACACTTTAACTTATATTGAAAATGATGCACTTGGAATCTATTAGATTCAGTTACTAATTTACAATAATTGCAATTCTGGCATTTGTACATTCTGGCAGTTTTTGGTTGCTTCCTCTTGCGTTGTTCATATAATGCTTTCAGATTCCTACCTTTCCTGAATGTGGTGCCAGGGTATTCACCTAACTTATTTAATATACCTGGATTACTTGCAAAAAGGCTCCAATTTTGACGTAATATTCTTATGCAGTGGTTACTTAATAAATTATAGGTAGTAATAAACTTAGTTCCTAATGTATTGAGTGTGACTGGGGCTCTCAATTCCACTAGGGCAGTACTTCCTGTGTTAACTAATACAGGCTCTTGTGTAAAAGAATTACTTTTTATAGACAGGATGGGTTTATACATTCCTTTTACTCGCTTGTGGCCAACCTCAGAAATTAGTTCAGTAATTAATTCTATAGGATAACATCTATGTACAGACACTGTTTTCAAGAGTTGGCATTCCTCTTGAAAGTCGTAATCAGTGGTGACAATACGGGCTGCTCTCACTAACTGGCCCTTTATTACTGAGCGTTTCTGATGGAAGGGGTGGCAGCTCGTAAAATGAAGGAAAGTGTTGGAGTATGTTTCCTTCCTATGTATTTTAGCCTCATAACATTTCGAAATAAAATTTTTAGTTAAACTGATATCCAAATAGGCTATCCTTTCGGTGTCGAAGGTAGATGTAAAACAAAGGAAATCAGTTGAAGTATTAAAAACGTTTACTACCATCTCACTAAATTCCTTGTCACTGTTAAGTAAAATGAAGATGTCATCTAAGTAACACGTGTAAAAGACCAAACTGTTTTTAATACTGTGGTTTTTAAATACATACTCGGACTCCCAGTGGGCCATAACCAAATTGGCTATACTTGCTCCACAAGGGGAGCCCATTGCCACCCCTGTCTTTTGAAGAAAAAAATTGTCACCAAACATAAAGAAATTGTTATATAGTATAATTTCTAAAAGTTCAATCACAAGCAATGTTTCCTCAGGCGTAGCTCTGTTCTTGATAAGAACTTGAGTCACCCAGTCTATACCAGTATTGTGGGGTATACAAGTGTAGAGGTCTTTCACATCCACAGTGAGGAAGTTGTAGTCTGGATGAAACTCCAGACTATTCAACTTCTCCAAAAATGACCAGGAATCCTTGCAGATTTGTTGCTCAAATTTCAAGAATTTTTGTAAAATAGAGTCAATCACCTTAGCACATGGATATGTGGGCGACCCACGTCCATCAACGAGGGGTCTCATGGGTGGATTACTCAAATCCTTATGTATTTTGGGAATTCCAAAAAGGTAAGGGAACCTTGGAAATTGTGTAGACATGTAGTTATATACATTTTGCTCTATGCGGCCCTCTATAAACATGTCTGATATACTGTTCTTAATTACTGTATATGCATGATTTATTTCTGAACAAGAACTAAGTTCATATGAGGGGTCATCCAATAAATTTACCATTCGATTATAATAATCTATGTTGTCAAAAATTACCAAGCCCCCTCCCTTGTCAGGCTTACAAACTCTAATATCATGCAATTTAATAAATTCCAAGTGTTCTTTCTCTTTCTGTGAAGTAACATCAAACGAGTGTTCCTTATTCCTATGTTTTATATTATGATGTATGTCCAATTCACACATTTGTTCAAACACATGGATAAGTGGGTGGAGTGGAGGATTAAAAGTACTTGGAATTCTAAACTGGTCATTTTGTGTTGTTACTGCATTAGACCCCATCATTAGATTGAAATTCAATTTCCTTGTAAAAGTTTTTAGGTCTATTATAGTTCTCACTAAGTCAAAACTCTGCATAGGAACATTAGTGTTACCTTTAGATAAAAAGTCCACCATATCCAGGTCAATACTAATAGAAGAGAAGTTAAAGACTTTAAAATCTCCTGTCCTGTTAGTTATAATGGTAGGTTTACTTCCCACAAATACCTGGTCTACTAAAGTTGAATCAAAGTTAGTGGGTACAATGTTAAACTCATCAGAAAATGTTAAATCAAGAGACCTAGTGACACCAGAACTGGTACGTTGCTCAAAGATGTCATTAAGTTCACTAGTGCCACAAGGCATTAAATTGAAGTCTTGTTCCTCTTCGATCTCTGTTTTGTTTTCCTCTGGTTGTTGTTGTACCACTGCTTGGGTCTTGCCCCCATTTGGTTTACCTAGTGAAAATTTTGGTTTCCTGAACTGTGTTGATTATTTAATTTTAACAACCTTTCACTTCTCCTGACTTCTGTGTAGCCTTGTCCGTCAATTTGATTGAAATCCTCAGTTACCCTAGCTATGGTGTTGGGGGACTGATAAGTTAGTTGATCTTGGTGAACAATAGGGAGATGACTGTTGTTAACAAGGGTTGCACTACATTCAGAAGGAACTTGCCAAACTTGGGCAGTAGAAGGTGATGGATAAGCTCTACCACACTGGTAAGCTTTACTGTCAGTTATTCTGGCAGATCAGACTTAATGCTTATAATCCACCAGGGATAAATGAAAGCTGTAGTTTGAGTAGTGTGTTAAAACTCAAAAGTCTTACGAGATGATTTTACTATTGGTTCAGTTGCAATGTGGTAAAAGAAAAATTTATTTGCTTACTTATTTTGCTGCTAACTTGTAATTGTATTTTAATATAGATCGACAACAGCTTTAGTAGCTAATACAAGGAGTAGCAAAGTGAATGTTAGCACTTTTTTAGTTAGCTTTTTATACTTACTTGTATAAAACTTTATTAAAGTATAAGTTAGTATATATATATTTTTAAAGTTTACTATCTGACCACATTTTGAAGTATATTTCTTTTAAGACGTTCTTCACAGTGTGGTTTTAAATATATTTATGAATTTTTATAATCTTTCAGTGGATGGCTTTTTAACTAAAAAAGTTTTTTAGTTGTGAATGTTAATTACTCCGTTAGTTAATTGATTTGGTTTGGGAGGTATTTATACCCATACTAAGTTTTAAATGTTGTCTGAAGAAGTTTGCCGACAGAGCAAACGAAAAGCGCTTTACTATATTAAACTTTTTGGGATTTATTGGACTCCAGGAAATGTCTGCTCAATACTGGTTTCCCCACACTATGCAGTATCATCCCAGGTGACAAATCCCATTGCAGTATATGCGGGGGCCCAACTAAAGGGGGTCATAGGTCACATGCATGGATGTCTTTGTGGGGATCCCATACTCACCCCTCAGACTCACCCAGCAAGTTAGCCATAAAAAAATCATAAAGAAAGGTCTGGCAAAGGCCCACAAATGGCAACAATGATGGAATACCCCCCTACAGACTTACACAGTGAGATCACAGCAGGCCTTGCAGTTGCAGTAAGGCTCTGAAGGGTAAGAAGTCTGAAACTCAGTTGTATGCTATTACAATCTAACCTGTGGTCTCTAGTGATATGCCTCTATTTTCCAAGACAAGGCACAATACTATGCTAAATGGAATGAAAATGTAAAGCCACTATCAGCGCAGTATGTGCAAATGTGTACCGTTGGCAGCTGTGCCCCCCCTGCACCCCTATTCCCATAGTAATGCAGTAACATGTAAGTATGTAGGGTAACAGTAGCAGAGCACACATTTCCAGGGCTGTCCCAATCAACATGATAACTTGTATATCCACAATATGCAGGGGTCAATGATCTATGTATATGCATGGAAAATACTGTCAGGAGGTGGCCAGCACTTACTCCCAGCTGTTGTATCTTAGTGGCCTAGGTACAGTACTGTGGTAGACAGGGCCATGTTCCAAGAATCACAGTGCCAACTATTTGGCATGTCAGCTACACCTATGGTGGGAGTTGTACACACTGTCCAGCTGTCAATATCCATTACTGCCAGTAAACTGGACAGGAGGCCACACATATGAACAGTACACAGGTTGGAGTAACCTACACAGTGCCTACCATACCTCCCAAGTGTACAGACCTTTTGCAGAATGTACAGAGGTTTGTATCATATTTGTGGTGTCTTTATTATCATGAAATAGTGGTTGTGTGACAAATCATTGGCAAACCACGAAAGTCTAAAATTAGAAAATAATGAAGGATTGTAGTGTCTCAGATGTCATACCCTATAGAAAATGCATGCTAATGCAAATCTGTTATTGTATCACCCTTCTAGGTTTGTAAGGACAGTAGTTAAATGGTCTCTATACTTAGGCCTTTGTCACCCAATTATGTATGGCTTTGTCCAGATGTCCAGCTATCATATGAAGAGAGGCATGGTGCCTAGTAGCACAGCAGGTACCTGAAGGTCAGTGTACTGGCAGGTCATAAAAGCTGCCACCTTACTGTGTTAGCACTGACAACATGTCACTGGCCAACAGCCATACCCCTGGAATGGCAGGTTGTCACAGAAGAGCACAACTATGCCTTGTATATTTGTTCTGCTTGTCCTAACATTGCATTCACCTGCAAAGTATTTGCAAAACCAGAAAAGGTCATGTCGAAACATCAATGGCAGACGGTGGAGAAGCAGATATCACACCCATAACAAAAAGCAAGCAAGTAACAAACAGGTCCCCCAACTGTCTATGTATGGCAAAACAGTATCAACACCCTGTCCCCATGTGTGGGCCTTCATCTAACTGTCATATGTGGGCCTGTCCAGATGTTAGTGTCAGTGACAGTTTGACAGTTAGGTCAACATGTAGCTGCATAATACCAGAGTAACACAAATTGTCTGAGGACCCCAGCAGATGTAGTGGTGCAATGATGGACAACCTGCTAAATAGGTACACTCAGAGGTGTGTAGTCCATAAACTTGTGTGTGATGTTATAGCATTTCCCATGCTCATACCAGAAGTACAAATACATAACAGCAGCCTGTGACCAGACTACCGAAGGATAAAGAGACACACAGAATGGGGGGGGGGGACTACTTGCCAGACAAATTGAGAATGTGCACACCAGAGCACATTTTGCTGTAAGATAGGTGCCCTGCAGTGTATGGAGTCAGTAAACATCACCTGCAAATACACAACTCACACCCACATAAGTGGAGGTCCACAACAAGTCAAACCCCAAGTAAAGGACACCTCAGAGGCAAAAATACTTGAGAATTTCCCGAAACTACACAACACAGACCACACATACTCCACACACCAGGGTCCTGCAAACACTAAGACCTTACCATACACACAACATATTACTCATTGAAGACTCCACTGAGACACACAGATGTGCCACACACCAGGCAGGATAAGGAGAAAGTCACAATTACTTGTTTGGCAGGTACCATAATCTGCCATATCACACATGCACTCAAGTCACCCCACAACAGGTACAGGTATCATACTAGCCTGGTCCATTCACAAATGATGTCAGAAGTACCTCACGGACTATAGAAAGACAGACATGATGCAGCATGCTGAATATGTGTCCCATGCAGGTATGTCCATAGCCATAAGCAGCATCCTGCTGTCACCCAGAGTGATGGATCAATATGAGCAGAAAGTGATTGTCAGTAACACCTGACTCACTTACCATTGTCACCCCAGGGGGATCCACTGCCTGGCAGCTTAGGAACATATGAGTGACAGAACACACTGCCTTGCTACAGATGGCCTGCATCAGTCTCACATGGCCTACAGGCATCTGGCAAAGGCCCATGCCTCACCCATAGTGCCGTTGTAGGGAATGTCATGGGGTCCATATTACCAACCTAACACAGTCAACAAAATGCAAATGAAAGGCCATGCCACTAAGTGCTAGTAGCATACCTCTCAACCTCGTAGAGCAAGAAGTCTGGATAAAGCCACACATAATGGTGGGATAAAGGCCCAACTATAGGGACACTTTTGAAATAATGCTGTCATAATGTTAGAAAGGTGATAGAATAACAGAGGGGTGTGTGGTAGCATGGATGACATGAAGGGTGTGAAGTCTTAAACTCTAATGTTCGGTCATTATTCCCTGACTATAACCCTGAGTGATCTGCAACAAACTTGCTAGAAAACCACAATGCTAAGGGAAATTGACCAGATATATGAGGCATGAATCTGGATAATCTGTGAGAATCTGTACAGTTGAGAGGTATGGGCACATTAGGATATGACCTTTCAGGTAAGAAGAATACCACACAACTAGGAGATCCCCAGCCAGTATATAACCAAGGTGCTGGACCTTTTACACAGCTTCAGTCAGTCAGCTGTAGCTACACCTCCCAACTGGCCGGATTGTGCAAGAATGTCTAGCCTTTGCCTCAAAATATTGGTCTGTGCATCATCCATTTTGTATTTCTCTGGCAAATAACTGTGATGATCCAATGATATCTGTCAGTAGGTAATGACACAATACATTACAGTGTCAAATATTACATAAGTTGGAAAATGTCTGCTAAAACAAACTCTGTAACTCAAGCAACTCATACATTAATAAGAGCAATAGTTACGGAATCCCCCTATGTTTGGGCCATTTTTTCCCCATATTGGCAGCCTATCTCCAGATATTTTGCACAAACAGGTTGCAAGGTATGGCTGTAGCACACAACACCGTGGACTAGAGTTACAAGTATTCCTGGAATGGATTCCCACACTTACTATAGAAGGTCATACTGGGCATGCTCCTGCACGTAGAGAAATAAAGCCCATGTCTGAAACCACAATGGATTTTATATATATATATATATATATATATATATATATATATATATATATATATATATATTTGTATTGTGCAGATGTCTTTGCATACACTCAGCTATGTACACCTGTTTCCCCACACACACAAATCAGACAGGATTACCCACAGCCAGCTGTAGTTCGCCCATATGTGGTATATCTGCATCTGTTGCATGTGATACACACACACATATATATGGGCAACATATTACAATATGTCAAGCATACACACACATAGACATGGGGAAGAGAGAGACCGACAGTGATAGAGTGAGACAAACAGGGAGACGCACACAGTTAGTGAGTCATATACAATGATACCCTGAATGGCAGAGAGTGATGTCTTGCTGCAGACAGTTGCATACCAGTTGTAACCACTGGCATGTGCCAGCATGAAGATGAGATTCATTGTCTGATGGTACTAAGGTGGGGGTTGTAATATTACATCACCTACATTTGTATCTGTAGGTCTATATATTATGATGCCTTACTCACCCAGTACACTTCCCATTGCCCTGCTTTACAAGATCTGCTGATGTCATTCACCTTAGAAGTACCTTTGGACTGGCTTCAGTCCTGTATGCTCTATAGCACATGTGATAACTGCGTAACAGTATAATACAAATAACTAGATAGGTAGGGATTCTCATCACAGTTCCGGCATATGTAAGTGTGGTTGTGTGTGTGTGTGTGTGTGTGTGTGTGGAGGAAAAAGTGTTTTAGTCCTTATCCACCCAGTACAATTCCCATTGCCCCACTTTACAAGATCTGCTGATGTCATTCACAGTAGAAGTACCTTTGGACTGGCCTCAGCCCTATAAGCTCTGTGGTGCATCCGATAACTGCATAATATTATAGTAAAAATAACTAGTTAGGTAGGGATTCTAATCTCAGTCCTGGCAAATGTTAAAGTGTGTTTTTGTACGTTAAAGATTTTGAACCCATTCACACCCAGTACACTCCCCATTGCCCTACTTTAGCAGTACTGCTGATGACAGTCACCTTAGAAGTACTTTTGGGCAGTCCTTAGCCCTATAAACTCTGTGGTGCATGCGATAACTGTGTAACACTATAGGTTCATAGGTAGGTACTAGGCTATTGGCCCAAGGGCCTAAGTAAGTCTAGCCAACAAGGTTCCCTGGCTTACGCCACCCAATGAAGTTAATTTCCTGTGCCTTTGTTGAGCAGAGCCACAGAAGGAGGATCCCCAGGGTGTATTTCCTATTTCCAATCCACTCATCAAGATTTTTCTTGAAGAGTGCTAATGAGGAACTTTGCTTGACATAGATAGGTAGCTTGTTCCAGAGTATAGTAAGTCTCTGGAACAGGAATCTATCCCTCCAGCATGTCCTGTTTATTGTGGTGACAAGGTTTAGGTCCCTAGAGCATGTAGCTCAGAGGGATTGGGATTTCTTTAGGTGTAGCATGTCCAACAGCCCTGGGTTTAGCATAGATTTATATGTTAGGCAGAGATCTCCTCGGAGTAGGCGATATGCTACAGACTGAAGCTGGAGTTTTTTGAGACGGTTAGTGTAGGGCATCTGTTTGAGGCCAGTAATCCTCTTTGTGAGCTACTTCTGTGGCCTTTCCAGCTGCTGCAGATGTCTTGTGAGGTACATTCTAAAAGGGGCGTTGTACTCTATAATGGCTCTAATGAGTGCCGAGTAGAGGGGAACAATGACCTCTTTTTTCCTGGATGAGAACCCTTTTGTGATGAGGTGTGTCACATAGAAGGATTTCTTGACTACTGTGGCGATGTGATTATCAAAGGAGAGACTACTGTCCACCTGGGTCCCAAAGTCTCTCATCACACATTTGGCATTAAGTAGACTGTCATTTATGTGGTAGTTCACGGGTCCAGAGTTTTTACCAAAGGGGATGACAGTGCACTTTTTGGCATTGAGTTTGAGGCCATGCCTCTGACACCAGGTGTCTGTCTCAGTGAGGCCCTTCTGTAGGATGTCCACATTATTTGGGGACTTGACTATCGCTCCAAGTTTGCAGTACACATAACTAGTTAGGTAGGGGTTCTAATTTCAGTCCTGGCAAATGTAAAATTGTGTTTGTAGGTTACATATTTTAAGCCCATTCACACCCAGTACACTTCCCATTGCCCTACTTTAGCAGTCCTGCTGATGTCAGTCACCTTAGAAGTACCTTTGGGCAACACTTAGCCCTATAAGGTCTGTGGCACATGCAATAACTGTGTAACAATATGGTACAAATAGGTAGGTAGGGGTTCTAATTTCAGTCCTGGCAAATGTGTGTGTGTGAGTGTATTTGTGTTTGTAAGTGTGTATATCTATAGGTTGAAGTAATTTGTGGCCTTTCTCACCCAGTACATCTCCCATTGCCATACTTTACAAGGGCTGGTGATGTTCCTCACCTTAAATGTACCTTGGGACACCCTTCACCCTATAACCTCCATAGCGCATGTGATAAATCCATAACACTGTAGTAGCAATAACTAGATAGGTAGGGGTTCTAATCTCAGTCCTGGCAAATGTGTGTGTGTGCATGTGAACAGTATTGTGTGGGAACCATATCCATTGGGGGGCATGTTTTGCAATTGTTTGTTCTGGTCCACCTAGTACATGTCCCAATGTCCACTTTACAAGGCCCACTGTTGTCATCCACTGTAGAGGTAGCTGTAGACACTCTGCAGCCCTATAAGCTCTGTGCCACGTGAAATAACTATGTAACAGTATGGAATAAATAACAAGATATGCGGGGCTTCTAATCCTTTGATACCATTCCCAACTCAGGAATCATAGACAAACACACTCAGATAGGCATCAACCCCTCTATCACTATATGGGCTGTAAACTGGCTCACAGATAGAACCCACAGTGTGAAAGCAGTGGACTCCATGTTAGGCTGCTGACCAGTCACAAGTGGAGTACACGGGGTCTGGTCCTGAGTCTCCTTGTGTTCAGTATCTATGCCTCCGAAGTCCAGCCCAACACAAAGGAACTCTGGCTGACAATGTTTGCAGATGACTGCAATGTGGGTGCTATTACCTCTCTAAGTGATGTTGACATCCTGCAGAAAGGCACCACTGAGACCTGCAACTGTTGTCAGTACCCTGGACTTAAGCTCAATGCCAGAAAATGTGTCGCCATCCCCTTTGGGAACAACTTGGTTCTCATGAATCACATCGATGGTAGTCCACTGAACACAGAAGTCGTTATAAGAGAACTGGGAACACAGGTTGACAGCGACCTCTCTGTTGACAAACACAGTGCCACTGTGGTCAGAAAGTCCTTCTATGTGGCATATCTCATTACTAAGGGTGATGCATCCAGGAAGAAAGAGGTCATTGTCTCCCCCTACTCTTCCCTCATTAGGCCAGTCATCAAGTACAATGGCCCATTTAGCATGTACCTCACTAGACACCTGCAACAACTGGAGAGGCTGCAAACGTAACTCACAAAGAGGATCCTAGGCCTTAAACACTTGTCCTATATGGACAGACACCAATAAATCCAACTATTCTCTGTCTCATATTGGCTACTTAGAGGTGATATCTGCTTGACTTACAAAGCCATGTCTGACCCAGCTCTGTTAGGCATGCTACATCTAATGAAACCTAATCCACCCACACCACATACCCCAGAGACTCCAACCCCATTTCCAAAATCAATAGAATGTGCTGGAGGGACAGGTTCATAACCCAGAGACTGGCCACGCTATGGAATAGACTTCACATACATGTCAAGCAGAGCACCTCCCTGACCCTCTGCAAGAGAAATATGGATAAGTGGATGGGGAATAGAAAGCTCACCCCTGGGATCACTCCTGTGGCTATACTCCATAGACACACTTGGGAGTAACATCAGGTGGCACTATGCCAGGGTAATCCTATGGGCTAGGCTTGTAAAGGCTCCATGGCTATTCACCTAGTACACACCTATGAATTTATGAATCTCAGTACTGGCATACGTGTGTGTATGCAATTGTGTATATAAAAGTGTTTGTGAGTGTGTAAACATGTAGGTGAAAGTAGTTTGAGGCCTTTCTCACCCAGTACACCTCCCATTGCCATACATTTCAAGGGCTGGTGATTTTTGTTCACTTTACAGGTACCTTGGGACACTCTTCACCTTACAAGCCCCATAGTGTGTGCGGTACCTGCATAACACTATAGCACCAATAACTAGATAGGTAGGGGTTCTAATTTGTGTCCTGGCAAATGTGAGTATGTGTGTGTGTATGTTTGTAAGTGTGTATATTTGTAGGATACAGCATTTTGAGGCCTCACTCTCCCAGTACACTGCCTATTGCCATACTTTACAAGGGCTGTTGGTGATGTTTACCTTAGAAGAACTGTGGGACACTCTTCACCCAATAAGCTCTGTGGCACATGCAATAAATGCATCACTGTAGTAGCAAAAACTATAGGTAGGGGTTCTAACCTCA
The DNA here is from genome assembly GCF_019279795.1 of Protopterus annectens. NCBI lineage: Eukaryota > Metazoa > Chordata > Ceratodontiformes > Protopteridae > Protopterus > Protopterus annectens. Next base: position 63,097,518 of record NC_056751.1, read on the forward strand.
GTCCTGACAAATGTGCTGGTGTGTGTGTGTGTAAGAACTGTATTCTGTGTATGTGTTTGAGTGAGAACTATATCTATTGAGAGGGTGGGTTTTACATTTTTAGGCCACAGTGCTCCCAGTACACATCCCAAGGTCCATTATACAAGGCCCACTGTCTTTGTCAACCGTGGAGGTATGTTGACACTCTTCAGCCCAATAAGCCCCATGCCATGTGCAGGAACTATGTAACAGTATGGACTGACTAACAAGATAGGCAGGGTTGCTAATCTCAGTCCTGACAAATGTGTGTATGAGTGTATTTGTGTTTATAAGTGTGTATAACTGTAGATTAAAGTATTTTGAGTCCATTCTCACCCAGTATATCTCCCATTGCCATACTTTACAAGGCCTGGTGATGTTGTTCACCTTAGAATTACCTTGGGACACTCTTCACCCTGTAAGTTTTGTGGCACGTGCGATAAATGCATAACACTGTAGTGGCAATAACTAGGTAGGTCAGGGTTCTAAACTCATTCCTGGGAAATGTGTGTGTGTGTGTGTGTGTGTGTGTGTGTGTGTGTGTGTGTGTGTGTGTGTGTGTGTGTGTGTGAGTGAGAACTATATCCATTGGGTGGCTGTGGTTTACAATTTTAGGCCATGGTACTCCAAGTACACATCCCAAGGTCCACTTTACAAGGCCCGCTGTTTACATCTACCATAGTAGTATCTGTAGACACTCTTCAGCCCTGTAAGCCCCGTGCTGCATGCAACAGCTATATAACAGTATGGGATAAATAACATGATACAGAAAAAATCACTCGACTGGTCAGCCCAACTGTATAACTCTGAACCAAACAAAACCAATGACAGTCCCAGTCACAGAGATATGCACTGAACATGAAGATGTAACCACTTTCCTTTTATTTAAATGTTAAAATAACAGCAAAAACTGGTTGAGCGCTTTCATCTACTGTAGTAGATTTCATCAGAACCATTACCAACAGCCATAAACCTCTTTATATATGGTCCTAAACCTTTCAAAAAATTGAATGCATGTGTATTTTACAGATTAATTAATTGAATAATTTACATAAATTGATTAAGATTTAAAGTGCTCAGTGCATGATTCCACAATGTCTACCTATCACTTGTTTCTTTCCTTTTTTGCCTTAATTAAAACTTATAATTAACTTATTCATCAAATATAGTTGATATATGATATCCCAATCAACATATTTACTACTAATACATATACAATTATACATACAAATTATTAAAAATGTTAAAAGTCTAAAATGTCCAATAATTATGATACTGTGATTGTGCAGTCCCCTATACTGAACTAACCTGTCTTTACTTCTAACTTGACTTCTCTAAGTGTTCTTCATATTTACCCTCACCTGTACTTCTCTAATACTGACCTAATAGATATAGTATCATTAAGCCCCGGAAATTCAGAAGCATTGAGCTTAATTTGCCATCTTGTTTCCTTCTCTCTCAATGATAATTTTATATTCCCACCCCTAGGATTGGATTTGATATATTCTAATATACCAAATTCAAAGGAGTTACAGCTACTGTTACCATTAAGATGTCTCCATAATGCATTATTTGTATCCTGTCTTTTTATCCTATAATAATGCTCATATATTCTATTCCTCAGACATCTAACGGTCATACCTACATAATAACAGGGACATTTTGTGCACTTGGCCAAGTACACCACATGTGTTGTCCTACAATTACCTTTTTGAAACCTTATAGTTGTACATTGGGGATCTTCCAGGGTCATACTTGTAACTGGTATGATGTGTTTACACTGATTACACCTCCCACACCTAGTTGTTCCCCTGTCCAGTTGGTTATAACCCATACTCTTTTTCATCCCAAATCTTGTCTTGAAATTATTACCATTTCTAAATACAAATTTTGGTCCATCTCCCACTATCTTATAAACACCATCATCTGTTTTTAAAATATTCCAGTTGTTCTGAATTATATTTTTGATACCATTTACCTCTGGTGCATATTGTATAATACATGCTCTAGTGAAGTCATTCATGTCCAAGGATCTATTTTGCCCTAATATACCACTATTCGGTCCGCCTAATATTGGCTTATATTTTTTACCCCATTCTTTCTTAATATATTCTGTGGTGCCCATAATAATGCCCTTCGGGTATCCTCTTGCCTCAAACATTTTTCCTATATTATCCATTTCTAACACCATATCTGAGTACTGGGAAGTCATTCTGGCAGCTCAGATACATTGCCCTTTTGTTATGCTCCTCTTTTGGTGTGGGGGATGACAGCTTGTAAACTCTAAATAATCATTACTGAAAGTTTCTTTCCTATATAAATTGGACTTAAATCCATGGTCACCTATTGTGATTCTAGTATCCAAAAATGCTATACTCTTTTTGTCCATATTAAATGTAAACCGTAAGTAATTACTTCTGGTATTAAGATAGGTTATAAATTCATTAATAGTACTTTCATTTCCCCTCCACACTACAAAGACGTCATCCAAAAATCTTAAATAACATGCTATGTGAGATTTCCATTTACTAGATAGAATGAATTCTTCCTCCCAATTTAAGAGGAATAGATTGGCATACATGGGGGCGCAGGCAGCCCCCATTGCTACTCCTTTACTTTGCCTAAAGTATTCCCCTTGAAACATAATATAATTATGAGTCAAAACTACCTCCATAAAGTCCATTATTAAACTTATTTTGTCCCATTCCATGTCACTATATTTCTGTATACTATTTTGGAATCTGGTTAGTCCTTCCTCTAAGGGGATGCTAGAAAAAAGATCAACTACATCAATGGTAATTAATATGCAGTCATCAGTAATATATTGATTATCCAATCTCCCTAGGAAATCCCACGAGTCCTTCACAATATGACCAATCTTTGTGTATAAGGTTTTTAACCAACCATCCACTACTTTACCAAAAGGGAAAGTTTTAGATTTGCTCCCTGATATGATCGGTCGAAAAGGGGGTTCTACTATATTTTTGTAGACTTTCGGAATTCCCACTATAGTACTGATTATGGGTGAATCTTCCTTTAAAAATTCATATAAACTAATGTTAATTCTGTTGTCTAGTAACATTTCTTCTAAAATTCAATCTATTTTGTGGTATCCCATGTTAACTTCATTAATAGATGTAACTTCATAATTGCCTGAATTAAATAATATACTATTAATTTTATTATTATATTCATCGACATCGTATATTACTACTCCCCCTCCCTTATCAGGCTTCATTATTCTAATATTGTTACTGGCCTGAATTTGTTTCATTATTTCATATTCTTTATAACATAAGTTGTATTGATATTTTAAACCTTTGTTCATATATTTATATAGCTCTTTAAGAACAACTTTTTCATATGTAGCCAAGGTATTATTTAGGGGGGAGTAAAAATACTTTTTTTCTTAAATTCATCCTTTTCTATTGTATTTTTCCCTTTAAAATATACCGCTAAATTTAACTTCCTTTAAAAAAATTTAAAATCTATAACATAATCCACTATATTACCACTGTTATTAGGGATATATTTCATTCCTTTAGATAACAGTTTAAAAAATTCCTTAGTTAATTTGGTCTGTGTATAGTTATATATGCTAAAGTCACCCATACTATAGTGTACATCACTATGTTGTATGATTTCATTATTTGAGATAATCTTTTTATTCACATGTGATTCCTTATTCTTCCCCAACTGTTTCCTTGCCAGCTGTCTCGTCTCCTGTTCCATTTGTTGTTTTGATCTTTCTATTTGCTTCCTCCTAAAAAACCTTTTGTGTTATAAAATCCACCTTTTCTCCCAGTATTGTATGTATAGTGTTCCCCTTCATTCCATTCGTTTGTCAATTCATTTCTATCAGCATTATTTGTGTTTCTAGCATTAATATTAAACTTATACGCTTCACCTTTTTCATACTGTTGCAAATCTCTCCTCAATTTTCTACATTTTCTATCATACTGTTTATTAATTTGATTTTCTACCCAAGTAAACTGTGCATTGAAACACATTTCAAATTCATCAAATAGTAAGTCATTTGTAATAATTTTTAATTAATCTGTAAAATACACATGCATTCAATTTTTTGAAAGGTTTAGGACCATATATAAAGAGGTTTATGGCTGTTGGTAATGGTTCTGATGAAATCTACTACAGTAGATGAAAGCGCTCAACCAGTTTTTGCTGTTATTTTAACATTTAAATAAAAGGAAAGTGGTTACATCTTCGTGTTCAGTGCATATCTCTGTGACTGGGACTGTCATTGGTTTTATTTGCGTCAGAGTTATAAATAACATGATAGGCAGGGCTGCTAATGTCAGTACTGGCAAGTGTGTGTGTGTGTGTGTGTGTGTGTGTGTGTGTGTGTGTGTGTGTGTGTGTGTGTGTGCACATGCATTGGTGTGTATAGCAGTGTTTGTGAGTGTGTAGACTCATAGGTGACAGTATTATGAGTCCTTTCCCACCCAGTACACCCCCCATTTCCATACCTCACACGGGCATGTGATGTTATTCACTTTACAGTTACTTTGGAACACTCATCAGACTATTAGTTCCTTGCCACCTACGATAACTGCTTAACACTGTACTACCACAAACTAGATGGGTAATGGTTCCAAACCCAACACTGGCAACTGTGATCCTGTGTATGTGTGCATGTGTGTGTGTGAGTGAGTGTGTGTGTGTGTGTGTGTGTGTGTGTGTGTGTGTGTGTGTGTGTGTGTGTGTGTATGCATGCATGTGTGGGAACAGTATTCTTTGTGTGTTTGGTTGACACAATATCCCCTGGGGGTGTGGGTTTTACCAGTCTAAGGTGTGCTCCACCCACTACACTTACTATTGTCCACTTTACAAGAGCTGCTGTCAACCACCATAGACTTACCTGTATACACCCCTCAACCCTATAAGCTCTGTGGCACATGCAATAACTGTTACACAGACCTGGTAAATGTGTACATATACAGCTGTACCTTGGCTCTGACATAGTTGATGTGTTACCACTCTGCCATACCCCTTGGCAATGTCTGCAGGGCCACATCCTGCTGACACACAGACACATAGAACACAAACAGAATACAGCATGTGAGACTACATTCAGTCAGCATTACTAGCACCAATTATGCATCATGGCTGAAAAGGTACACACACTCTGAAGTGTACGCATTACAAATGCCAGCTGATAGCACCTTGCACAGCATTACATAGCTAAACTATACTTAATTCACCCTGTGCATCAGAACCATATTAGCATGTCCCTGCATCAGTGGTATGGATGACAGGGATGTGGCACAGGTATCATCATATGCACAGGGTGTTGTGTGAATTTGCCAGAGGCCTAGGCTGGGCCATATGGTTGGCATCATGTGTGTGTGTTTGGATGGGTGTTCTATGAATGGGCTGTGCAGAGGTGGTGTGTGTCTGAAGGTGACCTGGCTGTGATGGTGATGTGTGTATGTTTGTATGCACACAGTCATGCCATGTGGCTGCCTTACACAGGGGTATGTTGGACAGGTGTGGACCATACATGGCAGGGTGTACAGTTCATCATCTCCAGCCACAGAAATGTGAACTGGTCCTGCCAGGGGTCTCACTGGCACCACAAGGCCCAAGGCCAGATGCAGTACTACTTCCCACTGTCTGCTGGATCCATGTCCCTGACAGGACTGGCCAGGACCATGTGCCCATGGCCTGTTGCATTGTGGTGTCGACAGCACCCCCCCTTCAGTAGTGCTGGTGGTACTGCCACTATAGGAGTGTGAAGGTGAATGGCCCCATATACCCTCAGCTGATTGTGGTGCTGACCTATGTCCATGTGGCTGCCCCATCTCTCACCACATGCTCCAGCACAGACATTGCACGGTCAAGGAGTGCCATGGTCTCACCCCACTATTCATGACCTCAGTATTCTCATGTGTGGCCTCAACTAGGTGAGGTAGGTCACCACGGACACTGGGAAGACATGCATCCAAGACCCTGAGTATTTGTCTGGTGCCTGTGCCTCCATGATGGCCTGAAACATGCACCTGGTGGCACCTGCTGTGACACTTGTGACAGGGGCTGGATGGACAGCAGTCCTTCTTTGAGCACCCCTGTCCATCTGCCTATGTGGAACCTCGCTTGTACTCTGGCTTTGGCAAGTGTCTACACTCACACTTGCCATAGTCACTACACTAGCCTGTTCCATGCCACCACCTACCAACTATCCATTATTTGTGGCCACTGGGGGTGGGGTATGTGTGGACATCATGACTGTGTGTGAGGATGTTGTGGACAACAGTGGGATGCCAACCAATGGCACAGATTCAGCCCCTGACAACCTCACCTGTGCCTCACTATGATTATTGTCAGGGTCCACAGAGACACTGATGTCAAGTTCCGTGTGGGAGAGACCATGACCTCCATTGCCACTTGTACCTGAGGGGGAGATAACATATGTAAATTAATACCTGCATTGTCAGGTTGGCTGGTACATGCGCACACACACACACACACACACACACACACACACACACACACACACACACACGTGAGGTGGCACAAAGGAATTACACACATCATAATACCCAAATAGTGACATGCATGACACACAGTCAGACCACAACATACACACTCTGGACAGGCCCTCAACATCATGCAGTCCAGCCATTTTCACTCCATGTAACTAACAATATACACCTCTGGGATACGTGAGTAGTGTTAGTAGGTGATGGCCCTTCACCAAGCACACACTGCACCCATGTACACATTATTGCTGTTCACCTGTATAGCACAGTGGCAACACCTACAGAACATACCTCACAACTGTACAAATCTTCGCAGAAAGTGTAGATGTCTGGCTCATATGTTTGATCTGTTCCTCATAACTCCTGTGTTTGGCTGACACATTACTGAGATGATCTGAGGATTGACGTCACTAATTAATGACATACATTTGAGTGTAAGATCCTAAGACCTGCAGTAAATGTATGTTAAAACAAATCCTGTTACACCTACAACTTTCTAAGCTCACAGTGGATATAAGTGTACACACCCCTGTTAACATGCCAGGTTCTTGTACTATATAAAATGAAACCGCAGTAATTAATTTAAAAAAATTTCCCACCTTTAACGAGACATATCACCTGTGCAATCTAATTGGCACACAAGCAAATGTGTTAAGTGTAAAATATAATAAATGAAATACATACAATAGGGTGGTTGCATAAGTGTGCACACCCTTAAACTGATACTTTGTTGAAGCACCTTTTGATTTAATTACAGCATGCAGTCTTCTTGGGAAGGAGTCTATCAGCATGGCACATCTTGACTTGGCATTATTTGGCCACTCTTCCTTGTTAAAACACTCGAACTCTGTCAGATTGCAAGGGCATCTCATGTACACAGCCCTCTTCAGGTCATACCACAGTTTTCTATCAGAGTTTGGTCTGAGCTGTGGCTGGGCCAATCCATAACCTTGATTGTGTTCTTGTGGAGCCATTCCTAGATTGATTTGGATGTATGCTTTGGTTCATTGTCATGTGGAAAGATGAAACCCCTCTTCATCTTCAGCTTTCTGGTAGATGCCTGATGGTTTTTGGCCAAAAGTGAGTGGTATTTGGAACTGTTCATAATTCCCTCCACCTTGACTAAAGCCCCAGTTCCAGCTTATGAACAGCAACCCCCAAGCAGGACACTGCCACCACCGTGCCTCACTGTGGGGATGGTGGTCATTGGGTGATGCGAAGTGTTGCTTGTGCACCAGACGTACATTTTGGAATTGTGGCTGAAAAGTTGAACCTTGGTCTCATTACACCATAACACATTTTCACACATGCTCTTGGGAGACTTGATGTAATGTTTTGCAATTTGTAGCCAGGCCTGGATGTTTTTCTGTGTGGAAAATGCTTCCATCTTCCAACCCTACCCCATAGGCCAGTCTTATGGAGAATACGGGAGGCTTTGTCACATGTAGTACACAACTAGTACTTGCAAGAGATTCCTGAAATTCCTTCAGTGTTGCTGTATGTTTTGTCATCAGTTTTGGAGGACATCCAGTTCTTTGCAACGTCACAGTTGTCCCATATCTACTCTACCTTTTGATGACTGGCTTCACTGTGTTCCATGGTATATGCAATGCTGTGGTAATGTTTTTGTACCCTACTCCTGACTGATACCTTTCAACACTGAGATCCCTTTTATGCTTTGTAAGCTCTCTGAGAACCATGGCTTTTGCTGTAACAGGAAACTGAGTGAATGTCAGGAATATCCTACTAGGACAGCAGATCATTATTTGATGTTACTCAGAGTCTCTTTACTTGATGGTAGGTGTGTACCCAAGCAGTCTGAATGCTGTAATTAAATCACAAGCTGCTCCAAGAAAGTATTAGTTGACTGGTGTGCACATGTATGCATCCAGCTTATTGTAAGTTTTGATCTTTCATATTTGGTCCCCTGACAGATTTGTTTGTTTTTCAAGTGAATTTTTCAGGTTATAGGTCACATTAAAGGTGGGAAAAGGGGTGGAATGAAATACTGTGGTTTAATTTTTTTATATCACAAACACCTGGTATCTTAACAGGGGTGTGTACACTTTTTATATCCACTGTATAAGAATAATATTTCAAATATGTCCCTATTTTCGGGTTTTTGTCCCCCCATTCTGTCAGTCTCTGTCCAGATTTCTTGCACTAACAGGTTGTGAGGTATGCTACAGAAATGTTCCATCTCCTGCATATAGGTCTCTGTGGTGACCACTGTGATGGAATACAGTTGACCCCACCACAAGTGAACCTGCACATAACGCAATATGGCTAGGAGTGACAGTTGTATGTATGGTAAAATTCATGCCCTTAACATGCCTTGGGTATTGGCGAACCACAACAGGACAATTCCATACTCACCAGCTTCAGGCTGCTGTCCCACATCCAGACATGAGGGACCTATGTAGTTGTGGGAGAGAGGTTTTGTTAGCAGACTCACTTGTGGCATTGGTACAAGATGAATGTAGCTTTTCTGCACATTTATGGTACAAGCTCGAATACTACACAATTTGCTGTCCTTCACCATATATGTGCATGTCTGTGCATTACAAAACCCAACCACAACTGCATTTTGACCTGACATATGCATCTAGATACTCTATGGATGGCAGTATGGCTGCTGCACTAGTCTGTTGATCTCCACTGGGGCCTTACCTGCACACTCCTCACCCATTATCTGGGTGCCTCCCACCTTCCGAATGTGTGTGTCTGGATACTGATGTTGGGGTGGGGTGGGTGCCCCAAAGTTGGCAAGGAGCTCCTCGGTGAATGTAAGTGGGGCCTGCATGGCAGGACCCCCACCTGTGGCTGTGTGGTCTCTGGCTGTGGTAGCAGCCTCATGGCCTGGCATGACGTATCACGTCAGTCGCACAATGCCGGACCTGCCCATATGTTTGTTTGTGCAGGCCGACATTGTTTACCCTATGGACAAGGTCATCCCACAGGGCAGTCCACTCCTGCAGATGCTGTTGGCTCCAGCTGAACATTACACTGTAGTACTGGATGATGTGGTCAGTTATTACTGCAGTTTCAGCCTCCATGTAAGCAGGATTTCTGTCACGATGCATTGCACCTGGAAGACATAAATAGGGAAACACATCACAGGACCGCATACATTTGTCAACAGTATTTACAGAACCTGCACATTAACACTGACTAGCAGTAGCCACCACTCACAACCACATCATACCCCTGTCAACTATCAGCGCAGTATCAGCTTGCATTGCACTCCTGGTCCTTATGTGCCATGTTTCCCCCAATGAGGGCCAGTAAATTGCATAATCCTCTCTTCATCATTCACTTCTGTCTAGAGGGATGACAGTGGCAATCTTATGTGTGGATGGTGCTTAGGCTTTGTTTGACTACAATGTGTAATGGAGCTGGGAGCACATGCCTAAGTTCATTTAGGATGCAGACATGGATGTTATCAAGTCCCATGGAGACCTAATTTTGTTGCCTTTCAGTAGGCATTATGAACTTGCTCCCTGATGATGAGGGGAGGGGTGTGGGTGCTGTGTATATCCACCTATATTGAAGGGGGGAGAGGAGGGTGACATTTCCACTTAACCTGTCTGCAGTGGGTTGGCTATAGCTATGGCATGTGTGCATGTGGTGTGATTGACCACCAGTACAGGGTTGGTTGGGTTATTGCCTCTGAAACTGAAGACATATGTGAGGACAGCCTTGTGATTGGCCTTGGAGTGGATGTATCCAATTTGTACTCTTAGTTATCCTTACCGTGATTAACCTGTGATCTTATATACTTATTCAGACAAAGGTGGACATGCTTCCAAGTTGGTGCCTGCACCTACTTGGCCCTGTACAGCCAATATAGTGACCTATTATGTGGTTTGTGTATTGCTGCTGTCCAACAAAGGGGATTGCCTTACCTTGGTGGAGGCGGGTTTTATGAGCCAGGTATTTTTGAGATCATACAGCTATGTAGATGCTCCTAAAGCTGTTTGTAGTAGGCATATACATGAGGTCATAACACAATTGGCCAATTCTCCAATTTCAACCTGATATTCATGCTTATTATAGTACCCATTTCTGTGTCAGGGCAATGCATCAACCAGTAGCTGTAGACATATATGTCTGTTGGATGCACTAACACTTATATTACACACATGTACAACATGTAAAGCTTATTTACCTGACTGGTCACAGCTCATGTCTGTTGTTTTCTGGCTTACAACTAAACCTATTCATACATACATGTGCACAGGTGATACCTGATATACTTTCTGTTCTGTGTCAGTATGGCACACTGTATTTACACTCTTGCTGCTCAGTCATACCTCTCAACCTGTTAGAGCAAGACATCTGGACGAAGGCACACATAAATGGGGGGGGGGGAGCAAAGGCCCAAAAATATTGACACTGTATCACTGTTGCTGTAGCATACTTAAGTCAGTTGTTTGCATTCTTGGAAATAATCTAGAGGATGTCTGGCATTCATAAATATGCTATTATGTTTTGATGTCAGTGTTCACAGATTTGCCAATGGTTTGCCAGACATAACCCACCTCTATGTGTAAATGACTACAAATATTAGGCACACGTGGTTATTTTGCAGCAGGACACTGTACAGTTGAATGGTATGAGCTCAGTATATCACATGCAGTTCAACACACACTTCTGCGACAGTAGTTTATTATGCACATACCCCGTTATAGGTCTCTTAGATTTGCAACACAAACATATATGAATATGTACAACATCCCAGTAGCTGGTCTAGCAGTTTCACAGTCATTATTTGACAGACACTCCAGTAGTAGTCATATGTGAGCTTTCCTTTCCTGGGGTGACTCAGGGGCCTGAGCTGTGATCTATGTAACTGCAGACAGAGCCAGAAGCTATGGCCATAGGTGCTGTTCAGCAATATATCAGTACAGCAAGTCTTGTTGAGACATATTTGTTTAACTTCCTATTTACCATTATTACATACCCGTACTGCATTCCCTTACATTCTTACTTGTTTCACATACCTGTTTTTTTTCCCAAGTAGTCCTGAATAGTTGTGTTTTGGTTTTGTTTGGTTTGTTTTGTGGTCTAACTTTCTTTCTCTCTCTCTCTCTGTCTACTTACATAGAGGTTTACAACTGTTTTACATAGGCAGCAGCTTGCCTTTTGTAGGTAATGGTCATGAGCAGGTGATGGCCTGTGCACCAGTTGATGTTCCCCATTTGCTAATTGCATGCAAAACAGCTGTGTTGTTATTCCAACAGCCAATGGCATGGCAACACACTCCTACAAATGTGTTCCTTGCCCCTTTTCCTTGCCTGTGAGGAGGACATCATGGAGGTATGTGAGCTACAGCATCACAGAGGGTAGGTGGGAATTCCTCTTACAACAAGACTTGTGGAGACAGCCCAACTAATTGAGGGAGAAGGTTCCAGACTTGGGGACAGATTGTAAGTATTGCTGTTATACAGTTGGAATAATGCTAGTTTAACAGGGTTTGTCTGGACATGCATTTTTAGCATGATTTCAAGTCTGACAGTGTTATGTGGATGACATGACTCTCAACTCTAGGGCTATTTGCAAAATGGCCAGAAGTTTGCCTGTTATGTTTGGTCTGTTCCACAGACAGTTTTTGTCCTTGGCAAATCAGTAAGATACTTTGGGGATGGCAGTCAGTAAATGCTAACATCCATTTGTGTTTCTGACTTCATATCCCTCAGAAAATATATGTTACAGAAAACCCTGTAACACCAGCAATTTTCTAAGTTTATGATAGCAATATTTCCAATATGCCCCTGTGTCTGAGCCTCTGTCCCCCAATTATGTCAGACTTTGTCCAGATGTCATGCACTACGAGGTTCAGGGGTATGTTACAGCATTATTTAGTGCCTTCATTCCTGCTATCACCCCACTGATGTAGCAGACTCCCAGACATGTTACGAGGAAGAGGCCATAGATATGAGGGCAAAGCCTGGACATTCTGTGGGAATCTGTACAGTTGAGACTTCTGTGTATTTCCGGCCATTGTTAACAGACTGTCAGATTTGTGTAGCAGTGTAGTGTGTAAATGTTAGTTGGGCTGTGTAGGGAGGGGATATATGTGAGTGTCATGGGCCCTTTCTAACTGTGCATGCTGCTCCAGGTTCTGGTGGTCTTTCAGCTATATATGTCTGTATGGGCAGACTGTGACATGTCCCATAACACTTCAGGATTCACACTACACTGTGACTTGGGGCAGTATATGTAGTAGTAGCAGTGTGTGAGTGGCAAACAGGATATTTTTGTTCACACAGTCATTTTACTGTAGTGTTCAGTTGTTTTACTGGTATGTCACTGTGACTGTGGTGCGATTGGTTGTGGATATGCACTTTCACACCAGTGTCTGTTTTCCACTACTGTTACATCCCTGTAGTGCCTGTTATATTTGCTAATGGATGTGTAAGTCCATATAGCTAATTTGGGGTGGTGTTGAGTTGGTCTGACTGTAGTTTGGACAGTGCTTGGTGACATGCTTGGTGGCTCAGTGTAGTTTCCCTAATGTTATGTTATGTCTGGATATTCATAGGCTGTCCGGTTGTGTGGCTCATATCTTTTGCCTAGTCCCCCATAAGTGTTATGTATTTCTGACAAATTAATGGGATGATGTGAGGATTGAGGTCACTAACTTATGAGAAGCAATTGAGTGTTGGACTTTCAGGCAATATACATTAGAACAGACGATGTTAATGCAGCAACTTTATCAGATTATCTACTCATGTATTTCAGATGTGTCCCTATTATCATGCCTTTGCCCCCTACTTTGTCAGGCTTGGTCCAGATTCATTGCACTAAGGGGTTCTGAGCATACCTGTCAACTGTCAGGCATTCCACAGGATGTCCAGATTTTTGGCTCATATTTTTGATCTGTTTCACTAGTTATTTGTATGTGTCTGGTAAATCACTGTAATGATCTGAGGAGTTATGTTGGTAAATAATGACATATACATTTCTGTTTCAGACCTCATATCCTTCAGAAGATGTATGCTAAAACAAACCCTGTTACTGTAGCATCTTTATAAGTTTATAAGGGCGATATTTAAAATATGTCCCTATTTGCGGCCCATTGTCCCCCCATTTTTATGGACTTTGTCCAGAGTTCCTGCATTAAGAGGTTGAGAGTTGTGATTCTGAGGTATGAGCGCACTGCATGTTATATGCATATATTTTGGCTTCACTTAGCGGCGCTTATTCCCGCTTACACCTGCACTAATTTCTTTAAAAGAAAAGAAAAAGGGGTGATAGGAAAGTGGTGATAAAGGGGCATGCAGTGGGAAAAACAATATGAGAGATAGCTAGGGATGTTCAGGATGGATGTAGGGAAGGTCCATAGCCATCAATTTCTTATTCCATAGCTGTTCATTTCTTATACAGCAACAGCTGTGCATTTGTACAGAATTTAGAGGTGAATTTGGACACTCAAACCAAAGGGAGAGGGGTGAGGACAATAGAAATGTGTTGTCAAGCCAACTAGACCAGATTTCATGTGTCCAGTGGACATGTGTACGAAATGGACAGCTATATATGGGTTTTTTCTGGGGGGGGGGCAGATGCCCCTCCTTTTTTTTTTTTTTTAAAGGTGAGAGTGGGATGTTGGGGAAGGATTATAGGTACATCTGGGGAGGTAGATTGGGTATGAAGACAGACAAGACAGCAGACAGGGGCAGTATATGACACATGAGGGGGTAAAGACCTTTGATGGGGAGAGTTGTTGGGAATCTGAAGCCCATGAACTGCCAAATGGATACAGTGGGACTGAGGTCCCCACCCATGGGCAGTCACCACTGCATCTTCACAACCCCAAAGGTGACTGTGCTGGGGGCAGGACAGGAGGGGCAGCCTACCCCTCGAGGTGCACCAGGTGACCCTCCATCTGGTGCAGCCAGTCATCCAACTCTGTTTGGATGATGCTGCATACCATACCCCAAAACTGACTTTGGGTGACAGACTCCTGTCCATGCCCGCTCCCAGGGGGGATGGACCCCATCCCCTGAGGTGGTTCCACCTGAAGGTGGTGCAGGACCAATGGACAAGGAAGTCCCAGGTTGGGTCCCAGACATGCTGGGGCCTGGTGCCATGGCTAGATGAGGTGGGACAGGTGCATCCGCTTGGATATGCCTTCCCAAATGTGCTATGGTGTTGAGGTTTTGCAAAATATGTTGGTTAGTCATGTACAACACATTTCAAGGATAGTTATAACAGCATGCATGGGTGTTCCAATTAACTCCATAAAACAGATTTGAAACAGTTGCATAACAAACAGAATGCATGCATAAATGGAACAACAGTATGTATCGTAACAGCATGCCAGTAACATTGATGGCAGCAGGCCACCAACAATGGTATTTGAACAAGGTATGTTAACATGCAACCAATCAAATATATGAACAATAATAGAACACAAGTCCCAGCATTAGGTTTGGAGAACAATATGCCCATAGTATATGAATAATCATTATTGATGCAAATGAGGTGTGGAGTGAGAGACAAAAACTCCATTAACAACTGTTTATGCTTCTATTTCCACAACAATACTGCTCAATACTCTATGGGTCTGCTTTCACTTTACATCTACTTATGGCCCATAGCTTCTGTAGCACAAACAGACCGATTGAACTGTCAGCCTGGAAGGGTATGGGGCAAACTATGACAACTCTGGGTACATGACTAGAGGGGACACGTACATGTCAGGGTTACATATCTGGCACAGAAGGGGTACCCTGAACTGGTGTTATCTGAGTGTGCTACTGGCATACTTCAACTGGTTTCCTATCTGTGTCTGGGATTATTAGCAGCAGTGACCATTAGCCATGACAGCGTGACACTTGAGAGATGTATCGGGAAGTGTGCATGTTGTATGTACCTATCCTGCTGTCATTTGCAGGCATGTGGTGGGACAGTTGAACACTTGTACACAGTTTATTAGTATACCATTCATACAGCTGCTACCAACATTTCCTTACCTGTAAAACCTGTGGAGAAAATAGCTGTTAACACTATCTGACTATTTTTACATATATTCCTGATTCCTTGTATCTAGATATGCACACATCTTAGTACCACTCCCTGGATTTGAATCATGTATGGGTGTGCAAAATAACAACTGGGGAACTGCTGTTTCTTGTTTCACTGGTTTCTGTCAATTACTCTTTTGTTTAGACAGTCTGAACTTGTAATCCTGTGATTCATGCATGCCAGATAGTGTACTGTGCATTAATCCTTTGAATTACTACAATCTGGAAAGCAAAGGTTAACACAGGGCATTTATATCTTATTTTACAGCTCCATTCTAAGTCTACAACAACATACCAGGGTAAACACAACAGTTTGTGTTATAGATGTTTATTTCAGATCAATATTAGTTGGACAAACTTTATTTCTTCAGTTAACACAGTAACAGTATACCTACTAGCAGTACACAATGTACTTCTTTTTAGTTATTTGCACAATATACTGAAAAATAGATTTTTACTCACCAGCCTGTTGATGCAGCCTTAGCAGTCTGTTGGCAATGACTTCAATGTTACTAGCCCTCTCTGCTGCAGCTGTATGTGAGAAAAACAAACATTATGCATACCTATCACATCCTCAGACTAGAATTTGGTACACCTATATCTGTGATACTTACAAACTGCTCGGGCACGGTTGTCCCTGGCATCTTGGATCCACTGGTCCAAGAGCACCCACTTCCTCCGCTTTAGGTTGGCATAGTGGTGCCGGACCTGCTCACTGGTGAGATCATGGGTGAGACGGTTTCAGGCCTCTGCTTTATATTGTGAGCCCTGATAGTGGCCCTGCAGCAGCCTCTCATCATGGTTACTTACGAGGTGTCCAGCCATGACCATGGACTCCATGATGCCCCAGCACTGCTCCTTAAAACGTGAACCCTCACCCACGCCAGCCATAGCTCCTGCACAGGTTGAACTATAACAGGTACTGGCTGTGTTCACACCTGTGTGGTTTAAATAAGGCCATATTCCCACTATTTGCCATCATTGGTTGATTTTAAAAATGTTGAGCGCAGCTTAGCAGTGCACAAACATGGTAAGCTGATTTTAGCAATGCTTAAAGGGAAGATTGTTGAGCACTGCTTAGTGTGCAAATCCGCTTAGCTGAGCTGACTGTTGCTTAGCATTCATGTCTAAGCATTGCTTAAACCAGCTAAGCATAGTTGAGTACTGCTAATCATTGCTCACTTTTAATTTTGAAAAATATTAGAATAATGACTTCATTTAGTAAGTGTATATGATTTGCTTTACATGACGTCCCTCTATGTGCTTTCATTACATTACCAAGGGGTGTGACTATACTGTCTGGGACACTTGTGTATACGTGGGTGGTTTCACATGTTATACACACTCAGACTCCTGTTTTAGACCAGCTACACTACCCTGGTTGACAAATATCACTTACTACATCATTTACAAAAAAAAAAGATTTTCGTACTGCTTTCCTATGTAACTCGAACCGTGAACGTCTGCATGCAAAGTCAGGACTCTAACCAATACACTATCCCAGCATTAGGATTTTAGTTGTATATTTTTATTTATCTTCTCTGGGGTGTTTAAGCAATGTTGGGCAGAGGTCTGTAATGTGCACACCTACTCAGCTATACTTAAACATACCTTAGTATGGAAAAAAAAAATTATTTATTTATGGCCTTGTACAGCTTTGTTACTCTAGGAGGTTGACAGGTATGTGAGACAGGCATCTGGACATTCTTCAGACACCCGTACAGTGGAGGGCTTTGCTCATACAGCATTTTCAGATGGAAAACATTTGTGTTTCAATCGTCATACCCTTCAGGAGGTCCGTGCTAATGTTAACCTTTTATTCTATCAGCTTTTGGGTTTGTCAGTGCAATATTTATGTGTCCCTATTTTTGTGGCTTTGTCTCCCCATTAGATATGGCTTTGTACTGCTTTATTGCCCTAGGAGGGTGAGAAGTATGTGAGGCAGGCATCTGGTCATTCTGCAGACACCTGTACAGTTCACGGCAATGGCTGTATGGTGCTTTCACATGGCAGACATTTGTGTTTCAGTCTTCATACCCTGCAGGAAGTCCGTGCTACTGCAAACCTTTTATTCTATCAGCTTTCAGATTTTTCAGTGCAATATTTAACGTGTCCCTATTTTTATGGCTTTGTCCAGCCATTATTTATGGCTTTGTACTGCTTTATTGCTGTATTAGGGTGAGTAGTATGTGAAGCAGGCATCTGGGCATTCTGCAGATACCTGTACAGTTCACAGCTATGGCTGTATGGTGGTTTCACATGGCAGACATTTGTGTTTCAGTCTTCATACCCTGCAGAAAGTCTGTGCTACTGCAAACCTTTTATTCTATCAGCTTTCAGGTTTGTCAGTGCAATATTTAAAACATGTCCCTATTTTTGTGGCTTTGTCCCGCCATTATTTATGGCTTTGTACTGCTTCATTGCTCTAGCAGAGTGAGAAGTATGTGAGGCAGGCATCTTAGCATTCTGCAGACACCTGTACAGTTCACAGCTATGGCCATATGGTGCTTTCACCTGGCAGACATTTGTGTTTCAGTCGTCCTACCCTGCAGGAAGTCCATGCTACTGCAAACCTTTTATTCTATCAGCTTTCGGGTTTGTCAGTGCAATATTTAAAACATGTGCCTATTTTTGTGGCTTTATCCCTCCCATTATTTATGGCTTTGTACTGCTTTATTTCTCTAGGAGGGTGAGAACTATGTGAGGCAGGCATATGGGCATTCTGCAGAAACCTATGCAGTTGATGAGTATGGCCGTATGGCACTTTTACAAATCAGGGGGTGTGTGACAGAACTTGTCACACACCGCCTGCATTATTTCTTGCTCCCCTAGCTATTTCACTGTCTACAGACACTGGAATGCTCACTTTATTTCATTTCAGTGTCCATGGACACTGAAACACTTTTAAAAAGTATTTCAGTGTCCATGGACACTGAAATACTTTTAAAAAGTGCCATATGGCACTTTCTGAGTGCAGGCGGCATGTTGGATGTGCGTGCACTGCTTAGACATGCCCCCTGCACTCATTGACTGTTCGTGTCTGTTTAGCCTTAACAGCAGCATGCCTTCATGAATATGCAAGGTGCGTTGCTGTTAAAGCTAAGGCTAAATGGACACGAACCACTCAGTGCAGGAATAGCACTATTCCTGCATGGAGTTTATTGATTCCTGGAGTCTCTGTTAAATGTTTTAATAACATATAACATTAAAAGCCCTTACCTCATGAACTTCAGTGCTCAGTGGGTTATAATGTTGTTCCAAATATCATACCTATTTAATTTTTTTGCTTGTTTTTTAATAAAATATTTTCTCCTTGTATCATTTTTTTGCTGCTATCATCATTCTTTTTAGCTCCATCTGCAACAGTCCTCACAGATGATTTTTTAAAATGTTATGTCTTCTAACTGGATTTAACCTTAATCCCCATATAAAAGAAAATACAATGGAGAGCATCTCTTTTCATACATAGACAGGATTATATATACACTTGCTAAATAAGCCAATTTACCTAAAATAATTGAATGTATTAAATATGTTTTTATATGACAGTTTGTATGAATTCCAAAACATACACATTTCTCTTAATTTCTGTATAATTCTCTCCCACTGTTTCTCTCTGTGCTCACTTGTTCACAATACTACCCTAATATAACCTCATAATTAAATTGAATGCCTCCTACATTTCCCCTAAACCCAAACCCTTTACTTTTGTCTTTATTTATACATAAACCAAGCATCTTTAAATAATGATTTAATTTTCTAATTCCTTCTTCCATCCACTCCTTATTCTTACGTAAAAAATCACAGCAGAAGCAACAACGTAAGTAAACCAAAAGGTACAGGACGGCACAACGAGTCCTCAGCTAGAAGAGGTCCCAGTTTATTGATGAAACAACACTAATAATCCAAAACAAACAAGTTGATAATCCAAAACAAACAAGTTATAATCCAAAACGAACAAGTTAAGCGCTTTCATCTATCTAATGCAGACTTCCTCAGAACTGCCTTAATAACATCAATATCCTTTTTATATTTAGTTTTGGCGCCAAAAACTTTTCAAACTTTTAAAGTAATACCTACCTAATACAATACATAATACAACAATAATAATCATAAATAAATATGTGTTGTTGAAATACTATACTAACACTTCTTATTTTAAATATGCAAAACAATCCTTCTACTTAATAGTTCTATATTTACAATATTGAACATAAAATATTAATGATACTACATGTATCACTTACACACTACTGTGTTAAAAAATTTAAAAAAATTTCATTTTAAAAACTTCATAACCTTATCCTTAAAAATATACACTGTGGGTCATAAATTTATGCTACATGATTAATGCGCATGTATAGATATATAAAAAATTGTATAAAATATATATAAACAATATTTGGAATGTAATTAAATAAATAAATACATAAACAATTAAATCTATGCCAGGCAT
This sequence comes from Protopterus annectens, assembly GCF_019279795.1. Classification (NCBI taxonomy): domain Eukaryota; kingdom Metazoa; phylum Chordata; order Ceratodontiformes; family Protopteridae; genus Protopterus; species Protopterus annectens. The sequence goes on from NC_056751.1 coordinate 63,117,521, forward strand.
AAAAATGGTTTTATGCTGATATAATCATTAATGCCTGGAAACCTAAGGGCATCCGTGGATATTTGCCATTTACTCTCTTTCATGGCTAACATACCCTTAACATCGCCACCCTTTATGGTCAGCTCCACCTGATCTAAAATAGTGAACTTAAAATTATGCGTATCCCTATTTTGTACTATATGTCTACATAGGGCATTCTTCTTATCTTTCTTCTTAATACAATACATGTGATCATATATACGACGTTTTAACTGTCTTTTAGTTTTTCCTATGTAGAACGCGGAACAAGCCTCATAGGTGGCTATGTATACCACGAATACATCAATCTGGTAAATACGAAACCATCTCCCTTAATGAAGTTAACATCGGGTACAGATGTATTGATCTGGCTTTAGAAGAATACAATATTGATCACAGGATTACCGATGATTTATATCAATTTTTGAAGGTAGAATATCCTACATTGGCTTCCATTGTAGGTATTCCCAAAATACACAAAAATTTGGAAAGTCCTTCATTTAGACCAATCATTTCAGGAAGCAAGTCCAAAACCTTTCCTATAGGAGTTGCTATAGACAGATGGGCTAAACCAGTATACAACAATGTTTCCCATCTGATTAAGGATTCCTGGGTATTTCTTAGTAAATTGACAAGTCAGATTTGGAACAAGAATCTTGTTTTCTTAACCTTTGATGTTATAGACCTGTTTTCATGCATTCCGAAGGAGATTGGTCTAGAATATTTTAGTAATAGTTTAAGAAAATTTTCAAATTTAGAATGGGACAGGATAAACCTTATGACTGATAGGATGGGTTTAATACTGGACCATAATTACATCTTTTTCGAGAACAAATTCTTCAAACAAACAACAGGTGTTGCTATGGGAGCATCTTGTGCCCCCATATATGCAAATTTAGTTATGTTAGAATGGGAGACAGAACAACTATTTAATTGTAAATATTTTAAACATGTTAAGTATTATTCGAGATTTTTAGACGATTTATTTATATTATGGGATGGGCCTGTAGATCTTATTGAACCTTTTATTACATATCTCAACTATACAACAGATTTTTTAAAATTCACATACAACTAAAACCTTAAAGGTATTGCCTATTTGGACACTTATATCAGTCATGGAGACGATGGTTTTGTATCTAGTATATACAGAAAAGATACGTTTTCGAATGACTATTTGGAATTCAGTAGTAACCATCCCACACACATGTTTAAAAATATATTCAAAGGGCAATGTATTCCTGCTGCCTGAATGTCTTCCACTAAGGACATAATGAATCAAGAATTACAATATATCAGGTCCATGTTTAGTGTAAGAGGTTACCCAGAACCATTATTAAATGATGTAATAAGGTATATTAGTTCAGAATGGGACAGGAAGTATAAACCTCTATTAGGAAATATTATTGTGCAAAAACGCAAGGATATAAAAGATCAAATGTGTAGGGTATGTGTACTAATGTATTCACCTGTAGTGAGGTATATAGAGAATATTATTAAACAACATTGGAAGTTAATTACTATGGATGAAAATATAGCACAGAAAGTTGGTACATTTCCTCAGTTTGTTTATAAAATGGGTCCAAATTTGAAAAGGACGATTGAAAGTAACACCCAAAATGACGGATTAAAGAGAAAAGCTACTGTGAAATGTGGTGCATGCAAACAGTGTAGATATATAAATGAGAAAGAAGGATTTAAATTAAAAAATTTAAATGGAACATATATTAAGGGAAGAGCAGGAAATTGTAATACAAAATTCGTGGTATACATAGCCACCTGTGAGGCTTGTTCCGCGTTCTACATAGGAAAAATGGAAAGACAGTTAAAACGTCGTATATATGATCACATGTATTGTATTAAGAAGAAAGATAAAAATAATGCCCTATGTAGACATATAGTACAAAATGGGGATACGCATAATTTTAAGTTCACTATTTTAGATCAGGTGGAGCTGACCATAAAGGGTGGCGATGTAAAGGGTATGTTAGCCATGAAAGAGAGTAAATGGCAAATATCCACGGATGCTCTTAGGTTTCCAGGCATTAATGATTATATCAGTATAAAACCATTTTTATGCCTGGCATAGATTTAATTATTTATGTATTTATTTATTTAATTACATTCCAAATATTGTTTATATATATTTTATACAATTTTTTATATATCTATACATGCGCATTAATCATGTAGCATAAATTTATGACACACAGTGTATATTTTTAAGGATAAGGTTATGAAGTTTTTAAAATGAAATTTAAAAAAAATTTTTTTTAAATTTTTTAACACTCCTTATTTTTAGTAACTAAGACTATATCATGTGCATATGTAAGAGTTATTGGAATTTGTATTTCTTCTGCTATTTTATAACCTGTAGTATTTACAGCTATATTCATTTTATTAATTGCATTCCTAACTAGTGCAAATAAAATGCTACTCACAGGATATCCTTGAGTTATCCCACACTCTGTTTTTATTTATTCACTTAACCATCTATTTAATATTACTCTCATGCTATTTTCACATATACCAACCTAATTATTTTTTATTATCTTTTCACATATGTTATAATCTCTTAATATAGCTCATAAACATTCATATTGCATTCTATTAAATGCTTTGCTCACATCTCCTACCATAACTTTAGTTTCCACCTTTTTATTTATAATGTCATCTATCATGTTTTTCATTATCCATAATAGAACCTGACTTCCTTTCCATTTCTTACCAAAAATTGTGTATTCACACAATGTATCTACTTTGTTTCCTAGTCTTTTACCTATTATTCATATAAATATCTTCTAATCTGTATTATTCAGCACTATTGGCCTCCAATTTCTTATATCATCCTTTTCTCATTTTTCATTGTGAATTTCATAACCCCAGTACATATTTCTTTTTCTACCACTCCTATCTCTAACCACTCATTTAATACCTCCACAAAATACACTTTTTGCCATTTTGCCATGTTATTATACACATGGTATTCAGTGTCGTACATTCCCATACTTTTCTCCATGTTAAGTTCTTTTAAAATTCCATTAGACTTTTCAAAACTCTTATCATTCTTATTCGATTTTTTAACTTTCCATTTTTGTCTCTCTTTTATCTCTTTCATAACAAAAGTATTCTCTATATGCTTTCATGTTGCTTCAAATATTGTGTCTTGCATAGTCATTCTTTCTCCTTCATTATTCTTTAATTTTCTTATTATTCAAATACAGAGCCAGCTCGTCTTTTTTCCCTTGCAAAAATACTTTTGCTCATATAACATTTTCTTAATCATCTCTTGATTTGTTTCTTATATTTTCTTCTCTTTTTCATAAAAAATGTGTTATTTCCTAACACTTCTCTAAATACGTCCAGAATCAATTGCCTATATTTTAGTTTCTCTATCCTTCTACTTACAGCTAGACATTCCAGAAAACACTTTTATACTTTTCTTTAAAACTTATCTACCAACTCATCCTGTTTTCATAAACAATCTCATATCTATATGATCTTGCCATAATTACTCTCTTTTCTACCTTCTTCATCTAAATCTTTTTCATTAACTCTCTTAATGCCTTTAACTGTTTTTATATATCCTTCCTTCTCCTTCACTTCTACCTACATAGCTAAATGACCAGAAAAAAATGTTACCTTTATTTTTTCTTGCACAACTTTTAAATTGTAAGATATTAAAAAATAATCAATTTCTATTTTATTTAATCTCTTTTATAAGTCCAATGTTTGTATCATATATATATATATATATATATATATATATATATATATATATATATATATATATATATATATATATTTTTCATTATCTCATATACATTTCCAACATCACTTCCTTCTTTCTTTTTCTTAAATTACAATTAAAGTCCCCAATTAATATTATTTCCATATTTACTCCTACGTAATTTAAAATTTTTTTAAACGTTCCCCCGGATTCACGAATCCTCCATGTAAGACTTAATAAGTCTTACTCGGAGGCTGCAGTTGAATGGTATGACATCAGCATGCCATGAATATGCATGAGGGCATGCTGACCCAACCGTAAGTCCTACACGGACCATTTAAGAAAGCAGGGGGAGTGTCCAACTGCCAAGCAGTCCAAATGTCCACACCCCTGCAAGTGTTTAAAAAAAAAGGAAATAAACAAGAGCAAGTCCACTCAAATGTCCCTGCACCCAACACCTTACTGCCTGATAATGTAAACCCCCATCACACATCTAAAACGCATAACCATAAAATATTTTTAAATACCCAAAATAGCTGCCCGTATTTACGCGTGTGTGCTCGGGTGTGCCCATTGCTTAGCAACAGTTAGCAATTCTCACATGGAAGAGCATAACAAAGAATGTTTATGCAAATCACACCAAATAGCAATGGCGTAATGGTAGAGCGTTCGCACAAAGAAGAGGCATTCACGGTTAGAGTCGCACCACTCCCTTTCGTATTTATTTTCCAAATCAGTATATGCAATAATACCCAACATAATATATGTTTAAACACAACTAAAAAGCAGTGAAATGGCCAATGTATCAGTGAATAAAATAAATATTTTAAAGGATCCCAATATAAAATTGTCCGCAGTTAAGCAGCGCTTCACCCAGCGCAATGTAGTTGTCCCTAGCTAACTTGCGCTTTACCCAGCGCAATGTAGTTGCCCATAGCTAAATCGCGCTTTACCCAGAGCAAAATAGTTGCCCATAGCTAAATCGTGCTTTTCCCAGTGCAAAATAGTTGCCCAAAGCTAAATAGCGCTTTACCCAGCGCAATCGGTTTGTGCGGAGGTGCGCGCCGCACCAAACAGCACCCTGTCGGGCAACGTGGAGCAATGCAGAGCAAAGTTACTTACACACAGCCAACGCCCCCTAACTTGTCTGGACAGTAGTAAAATAAAATGCAATGATAAGGTTTGAACCCAGGACACTGTGTACCATAATTAAAGTATTGAACCACTAAGCCACGACAGCTTCGGAAAAACATCCACTGTTAACATATATATAGTAATAAATGTTTGCTTAACCATTGCTAAGCATGTCTGCAGTCAGCCGAGAATATTCAAAAATGGCCAATCACAGAAAAGTGCGGGAAATGCGGCATATTTAAACCACATAGGTGGGAATACTCGCCATAACTGACTGTAGCTCCCATCTGCAGTTAGAATGTCTGGTGCTGGACAGGGAACATGCTTTTGAGCGCAACGCTGGGGCATCAAGGAGTCAAGATATATGGTTTAGCTCCTAGTCCATCGGCATGAGACTCGACTCCTGCAGGGCCAGTTCCACGGAACGGAGTATAAGGTGGAGGTTTGGAACCGGTTGGCTCATGAACTCACCAGTGCCACAGGCGTCCCTCGGACTGGTGAGCAGGTCCGTCACCGCCATGCAGACCTGAAGAGGCAGAAGCAGGACCTTCTGAACCAGTGGATCCAGGAGGCCCATCAAATGTGGGATGCCCCACTACTAAGTAGGTAGCCATGGAATGCAGTACGTAAGATAAGCTAATATAGTCTAAATAATGGATAGGTATGTCTCAATATCCCTTTATTTACTCCACAGCTGCAGGTGCTCGCGCTATGACTCAGCAAGCCTATGCAGATAGGCTGCTAAGGCTGTGCTACCAGGCAGGTTAGTAAATATTCTGCATGTATTGTTACAGGATATATGTGAGTGAGCATGAGAAAAGTGTTTAAGCCCAATAATACAGGAATAAAATGTCCTGATTAAATCCTCTGCATGTACTTTTATATAACAAATGTCGGCGAGCCAGAAATTGAGTGTACTAACCCACCAATCAAGCTAAAATAATTCTGGAATACTATCCCTGCATGTATTGTCATAACATATAAGTGAGCAGGCCTGAAAAAGAGTGTTGTAACCCATCAAGAAAGGTATAATATGTCCTGAATATGTCTTCCATATGCACTGTAATAATTTTTTATTTATTTTTTTTTATTTTACATTTGTTGACCGGGCTAGTCTAGCTGGACATATTTCCATTTTCAGTAGAGGCCCGGGGAGAAAAGCTCCACACAGATATACAAAGTATAAAAATATTGTTACAAGGTAAGTAAAGGATTAATAAACAATAAAACAGATGTTTTTTCATTCTAGATTTAAAGTAGCAATAAACAGAATATTACTTAAGGAAGCTAAAAACAGTTGTAGTACAGGAGAGTTACGTACAATACTTCACAACAGGTACACGGATTTAAACAATAGGTTAGAGTTTAGCTAGTGACAGTCTTATTTACAGATTAAGGAAGCAATACTTCACATAAGGTACAAGGATTTAAGCAATAGGTTAGAGTTTAACTAGTGACAGTCTTATTTACAAGACTAAGTGTTTAGAAGAGAGGAAGTTAGGTTAGAAGAGGAAGAAACATGGGTGATGAGGGTGGTTAGTCAGGGTTATTACATGGGCAAAGCCAGTGCTTTTGGAGGTGTTTTTTAAGTTCTAGTTTGAAAAGTGGCAAGGATGTTATTAGAGTTAGTTCATTGGGTAGCAGGTTCCAGTTTTTTTCCTGCTGTGTTGGTAAACAGAGAGTCACCAGCTGCATTATTAGACTTTGTTAAGCTAGCAAGGAGTTTGTTAGAAGAACGTAGGGAGTTCAGATTATTGTATGGGACTAGGAGTTTTGAGAGTATAGGGGTATTGTTGGGTTGGTGAAATATCTTGTGGGCAATTGTGAGTTGGGGGATTTTCAGATGGTTTTGGAATTCAAGCCAGTCAAGTTGCCTGAGATTAGAGCAGTGGTGGGTTCTAAAGGGATTGCCAGTAGCAAATCTGGCAATGTTATTATAGGAAGTTGCTAATTTGTTAAGGTTAGTTCTTTTAAGGTTGGTAAATATAGGTGAAGCATACAGAAGGGTTGAAATTAGATGGGAGTGAACGATCTTGGCTCTAGCTGTTGAGGTTAAAAAAGGTTTTATTCTATATAAGGAACCTATTTTTCTGTTGACTATTTTAATGGTGTTGTTTATATGGTAATCAAATGAGAGATTATTGTCAATGGTAATTCCTAAAAGTTTAGTGGTAGAGTCTGGGAGAATAACAGTGACATTATTTGAAGAGATTGAGAAATCTAAGGGGGGGGGACACCTAGTAGTGGGTGTAAAGAGAAGGAGTTTAGTTTTTTAGCATTAAGTAAGAGGCAACGTTTGGTAAACCATTTTTCTACAGTGTTGAAAACATTTTGAGTAAGAGAATGTAGTTCAGATGGAGAGGTTGCTGAACAAATTAGTGTGGAGTCATCTGCATATTGAATACAGGTGGCTTCAGGGATTGCTACATGGAGATCATTAATAAATAGTGAGAAAAGAAGTGGTCCTAGAATGGAGCCCTGAGGGACCCCGATGGTGACAGGTAAAAAGGATGAGATTTGATTTTCCCAGAGGATTGCTTGTTGTCTGTTGCTGAGATACGATGTAAACCACTTAATGACCAGAGAATCAAAAGAAAGAGATTCAAGAATATTGATTAAGCGGGTATGGTTAACCATGTCAAAAGCTTTAGAGAGGTCAATAAAGTATGCAGATGAGAGGATGTTGTTGTTACGGTTTCTGTTGATGGTATCTGTGAAGGATAGAAGGGCAGTAGTGGTACTATGTGATGGCCTAAAGCCATGTTGACAGTTTGCTATTAAGTTATGTAGAGAGAGATGATGTAGAAGTTGTTGGTGAATGCATTTTTCCATAATGTTAGCTAAGGGTGATAGGAGAGCAATTGGCCAATAGTTAGAATAGTCTTTAGAGTTTCCACCTTTATGTAAGGGGATAATGTGGGAGATTTTCCAAATATCTGGGATGGTTCCTTCTTGGATTGTCCTATTTATAAGGATAGATATAGGATAGGCAATTACTTTGGCTGCTTTTTGGAGATATTGGGAAGGAAGTTGGTCAGCAGATGGAGTACATGGCTTAAGTTTGTGAAGAAATTTATAGATGAGAGAAGTAGAGATGGGTAGTAGTTTAAATTGAGAAAAAGAGTGTGTTAAGTTGCTGGGAAGGCTGGAGTTTTCAGAGATAAGATGACTAGCTAGAGATTGTATAGTCTCAGTGAAGAAAGAGTTAAAGGTATTGGCAGTTTGATGGGGAGTATTTGGATCTGCATCAAGTGGGTGGGTGTTTGGGACTTCCCTGGGGAAAGGATCTTATTAATTCAGGACCAGAACTTTTGAGGATTATTTTGATGAGTTTGTTAAAGTTTACAGTAATAGTTTCTTTTATCTGTGAGTATTGCTTTTTTGTGCTGTTTCTAAGCTGCCTAAATTGTAGAAGATCAGAACTATTTCTATGAGATCTCTATTTAGCCTAGGCTTTGTTCCTAAGTAGAATTTGATTTCTAGTTTCATTAGAAAGCCATGGGGCTGGGTTAGACTTCATTCTTATGGAACGTTTAGGAGCATGCTTATCCAGGATAGATAAGAATAAAGTGTTAAAATACTTTGCAGCCTCTTCAAGTGGAAGGGATTTTAAAGGGTTCCAGTTACATGCTCTAAGCTCAGTTTGGAATAATTCTGCCTTAAAGTGTTTGGTAGAGCGTACTGTCCTAATGATGGGGAGGTTTGGAAAATCCTTTTTTCTCTTGTGATGTATGTCAAGGAATGATCACTTAGATCATCTGGTAGAGTTCCTACTTTATAAGTTTGTTTCACATTATTTATGAGTATCCAGTCTAAGGTACTCTCTTTCTTATTAGGTTTGTTAATTCTGGTTGTAGAGGTTATGGTTTGGGTAAAGCCATGGAGGTTAATATGAGAGGTAGGACTTTCAGCACTAACACTTTTCCAGTCCATATTAAAGTCACCTAGTATTATTGTTTCTTGGGGTAGGTAGAAGACACCCAGCAGAGTAAATCCTCTATTGTAGTGATATTGTTTCCGGGTGGTATGTAAATGCAGATAATGTATAAAGATTTTTTTGCATTGATTTGAAGCTTAGTAATGAGGACTTCTGCGTTGCTATCCTGGGTTGGATTAGATAGTAGGGTAGAGATATGAAGTCCATTTTTAAATAGAATTGCTACTCCACCACCTTTACGTTTTGTTCTGTCTTGTCTAACTATATTATAGCCCTGGGGAATAATTTCATTATCTTTGGTTTCTGGTTTCAACCAAGTCTTAGTAAGACAGAGAATATCAAAGGAGTGAATATCTAGGAGGGCATGAAGATGAGCTATTTTATTATTGATGCTTTGGATATTAAGATGCCCTATTAGGAGAGAACTATTGAGTTTAGGGTGAGTTGTTTGGATTGTAGGGTTGGTAAGGCCAGGGTTGGGGTGGACATCACCATATTTTAAGGAGGGATTATTTAGTTTTGTTACTGAATAGTTGCCAAGGTAGGTAATGATTTTCAATTTTTTTTCTGAGTTTAGGTTATGTTTAATGTGGGAGAGTCTGTGGTATTTGGGTAGTAGGTAACTGGAAGTGGAAGTAATGTTAGAATGTCTATTGAAGGATATTTGTGTGTAGATTGCAGTTTGTTTGTGAGAATGGTTATGATGGAGATAGTGTAGTTTTTCAAAGGAGGTAAGAAGGTAACAAGTAAAGGAGAGAGCCTGTAGAAAAGAGTGTTCAATGTAATTAATAAAGGTATAAAACTTGGAGTGTGTCTGTGTCACTTACTTTGAAATGTTGTTGTACCCTTGCAATAATAAATAGTACTGCTGTATTAAATGCTGTCAACCCACAGTTGTGCAGTCTCATAGGAAGTGGATGAAGGAAGTGGCAGTAGCTGTGAAGTATAAAACATTCATTCCCTGAATAAATCATCTGCATGTACTGTTGCATATCATACGTCAGATAGGCAGGAATAGAGTGTAGTAACCCATGAATAAAGCAAAAACATGTCTGGAATACAATCTCTGCATGCACTGTCATAGATAAAACGTGAGTGATCCTGTAAAACAGTCTTGTAACCTACCAATAAAGGTATAACATTTCCTGAATAGGTCTACTGTAGGCAGTGTAATGTCAAATACAGGAGAGAGCCTGTAGAAAAGAATTTTAATGTAAATAAGAAAGGTATAATACTTCCAGTGTGTATGTGCCAGTTACTCAGAAATGTTGTTGAACCCTTGTAGTGAAGAAATGTTACTCTGTTGTAGTAAGTGCTGACAACCCCCAGTAGTGCAGTCCCATATACAGTGGATGAAGGAAGTGCCAGTAGCTGTGAAATATGCAACAGTCCTAAACAATTGTGAAATGGCTGACATGCATAGGTAAATCTGGCACATGAGTAGCCTGTCAAGGTGTTCCCAGAAACTTAAGTGTGTTACCTGAAAAGTAGGGTTGTGTAGAAAACAAGTGAAAAAGCCATGTGAACACATCCAGATGTGTACATACATAAACAAGTCAATTTAATACAAATATGTAGCAGTAACATCTGCATCCTGGACAGTTACCATGTCAGATATAGGCCAGGTATATCATGAAGTAGCAAAACCCATAACGCAATCAAATGCATGTTGCTTAGTGTAAGAATAAATGTAGGGGATATACACCTGCAGTCAATAGGAATGTAGTGTACAGTTAAAGTACTAATAAGATGTTAATGGAGGTTTCTTTTTACACCCTACTCCATGTGCATAAACAATGCAATTCCACACCTCAATGGGTATGTGTAATCTCATAACATTTGTTGGGACATATGTCTTATTGTTATAAAAAATCTGCACCTACTTTGATGCATGTCCCGTGTTAAAACACCACAATCTTGGTGGCCTGTTGCCACCAATCATCCCTGCATGCTGTTGGCATGTCCACTGTCGTTCAATAAATGCATGCGTTATGCTTGCTGTTCAACTGTTGTAACCCTGGTGTGTTGGGTTAATGGGAATATTACTGCATGCTGTTACAACTAACTTGGAATGCTGTTGTATAAGTTGTAATTAAAAACAGCTAATCACAGAACGTATGGGAAGGCCGGTCCCAGCGGACCCACCTGTCCCACCTCAGCTGGCAGTTGCACCTGGCACCAACAGGTCTGGTGCCTAGCCTGGGCCACCCTCCTCCATAGGTCCTGTGCCACCTTCGGGTTGAAGTGCTGCAGGGGATGGGGCTCGCCCCCCCTGCAAACGTGGGCGGAGAAGGGCCTCCTGTCACCCTCCGAAGGGTCCGGGCTGTGGTGCATAGGGAGATCCAGCGTTTAGTCGCTGATCCCCTACTCCAGCTCGAGGCGAGAGTGGAGCGACTCACGGGTGAGCCTGCCCCTCCTACGCAGCCCCCACCACAGCAACCCTCGGGTCTGTGAAGGTCCAGTGGTGACTACCCATGGGTGGGGATATCAGTCCCACTGTTACCATCTGTGGGCTCATGGGCTTGCGATTTCCAAACATCCGTCCCCGTCAATTGTGTTTACCCACCCCATGTGTCATACTCCGCCCCTGTATGCATCTTGTTTGTCTTGTCTGTTTACCTGTCCAACCTACCTCCCAAATATACCTACTTCCTCTACCTCACTTACCACTCTCCCCTGAAAAAAAAAAAAAAAAAGGGCAATCTGTACCCGAAAAAAAATTACGCCCCATACATAGCTTCCCATTTCGCACACATGTCCATTGGACATGTACACTGATAATTCTAATTGGCAGTACAACAAACTATGTTGTACTCACCCCTCTCTCAGGGGTGGAAGGTTTCAAATTTCACTCCAAATTTTCAACATATGCACAGCTGTTGCTGGCAAAGAAATGGGCAGCTATGGACCTTCCCTACACCCATCCTGCACATCCCGAGCTTGTTTTCCTACTGTCTTTCCCTTTCTGTGCCCCCTTTTTCACCACTTTCCTATCTCCCCATTTTCTTTTCTTTCAAAGAGATTAGCGCAGGGTTAGCGGGAGTAAGCACTTTTAAGCAGTAGTAAGCGGGATTAAGCGAGTGTGCACATGTGTGCGCTTAGCTAAGCATCACGCAAACCCGCTTACTACTGCTTAAAAGTGCCGTAGTCACTCTATGGCAGGGCCCTTGTTCTGCTGAGCAGCAAAATAAAAAACCTCTGCTAGTCTTGAACCCCAGACCATTGACACAATAGACTGCATGAATTACCACTAAGCCACAGCAGATATACAAATAACTTGGTTCTGAAATAAATATATCATGCATTACAATGAGGGAATGTAAATGGAAATTAGGAATGGTATAACACAAACCCTTTTCTGTGGGTCTTTACCAGCAGTGGTTGTGGAATTGTATGACATGACTGTGAAAGGAGAACCAGCCATCCTAGCAGGGAATAATGTTACAGTAGCACCTTACAAACACCACACAGTATCAGACCTGGATAAGCATTGGCCACAGGAATACAGTGCAATAACCACATTTGTATGGCAGTTAATTGTGTAAGTGATTAAAAAGTACATACTCCCGTGTATCCTGTGTTAGCATTTGGAGGGGTGCATACATGTCTACACTGAGATGTGTGTACTGGAAGCAACAACATGCAGGTATGAGTACAACATGCACATAACTGGCTACAACCCTAGCATCAGATAAGATACATATACCAACCTTCAGACTGACACAACGGTGTCCAGAGCAAACAAGAATGGGCCCCACCTTTGAAATCTGAAAGGGCTACGCCTACCTAACCTAGCATTTTATAGCAGTGGGCTGCAATCACAGTGAGTAATGCAATCACCAAACAGCAGACTGCATGCAATTACTGAATGGTGGGCAGCAATTGGTGCAGAGGCTGTCACATGCACAAGTGCAGATACATAGAAAAGCAGGCTGTACCTGCAGTCCACACATGCAGTTATATCATTGCAGGTGTCGTGAGACAGAGAGTGAGAGAGAGAGAGACACGCACACAGAGTGAGACAGAGACAGAAGAGAGGCAGAAACAGAGACCAAAGGTGAAATAGAGGGCAAAAAAACCCAAATCAAACCAGCAAAAAAAAAAAAAAGATACAAAACCGTAACACACGGAGCAGGTAAATACAAAGGTAAGGTATGTAACTCAAATGTATGTGTCGGCATGTTGTAGATGTTCCCGAAGAGTACTCTACACACTGCAAATCATCCATGTGTGGCAGCAGTATGTATCTATCTGTATCTGCACATGTGCATAGGGCAAGGGACATACTACAACTGTTAGTGAAGGGTGGACAGCTATCTGTCAGTGAATGATGATATGTGCATATATCCATGTAGGTTGTAGTGTGTGGCCTAGAAGACAGCATGCAGTGCGCTGGAGTGGCCTTAGGTCAACTGGTGCCCTAGGCAAAAGGGCTCGACGGCGCCCCCTACCACACTTCCTGGTACCCCCATCCTTGTGTCCACATAAATAGTGGAAAAGCACCCCTGCTAGAGACGCGCCCTAGGTGGCCGCCCAGTAGGCCTATGCCTAAGGCCAGCTATGGTAGTGTTGATATATGTCATGTAGTGGTTAAATGCTGTGGGACAGATTTGTCAGATCTGATGTGTTACAGACAGTGAGGCCTGCTAATGCTACAAGGGCTGAGGACACCCACATGCATTCTGCACAACACTGTGCAATGTAATCACATACCTGTACATTCCACAACTGTCGCATAAGTGAGATCCCTGCCATGAAAGGTGGACTGTACATGTGCCTATATGTACATCCATGTGTACAGCAATGGATGTGTACATGTATGTGTATAGATATGCATATATATAATATATATATATATATATATATATATATATATATATATATATATATATATATATATATAATATATACACACATGTGTGGTGAACAAGGCATCAACTATAGACAGGTGTTGATACTGCAGTGCCATTCCACCTTCCCAAAACAGTGTACCCATTAACTAACACATAGGCAGAGATCTACCTAAAAGTGAAGGTGTGATAAGGGAACATGGGACACAGGTGGACAGTAGCCTCCACTGTGATGAAGACAGTGCCACACTACACCTGTAATCTGGCTGTGTGGTATGTGTCATGACAACAGGTGTGTCATCTATGGAAGTATAGGGTTCCCATTGTACAGTATTCTATGTGGGTCTAACTAAGAGAAGATTAAGGGACCGCATTTATGATCATCTTTATGAGATTCGCAAACAGGAGGATACAAATGCACTGGCTAGGCATGTCAAAGAGTGTCCCTCTCATTCATTTATGTTTAGGGTTCTGGATATAATTATTCCAACTTTAAGAGGAGGCAGTATTGAACAAAGATTGGCTAGAGCTGAATTACATTGGATACTGAAATTAGCAGCACACCTTTCACCAGGGCTGAATAGTTCCATCTCCTTAAAACCCGTGCTGATTGAACGTAGATGAAGTTTGTGATTCATTCCATGATGGTGTTCTTGAAATATTTCTACACTATCCAATAATGATAATGACAACATCAGAGAGCATTAGGCTTTCTTTTCTGACTTGTAGTGTGCGTATATATGCCCTTTGGTCATTTATAGTTCCTTATAGGTATGATGCACAAGCATTTAATGATAGGGGTAGGTTGCCCTTTTGGAAATTCGGTTGTATGTTACTACATTTTGCACCACTTTATGATTCATCAAACTCTATAACATGATTTAGATTTCATAATATTATACATGCCCATGTATGTATTTAAGACAAGTACACCCATTGGTATTTATGATATTCTTTATGTTGAATGAGTATAGTTTGAGCGTAATGATGTTTCAATATAGGCGTAATTTATAGATTGGTATAATGGTTTTTGATTTTTGAACTAGTATAGTTTTCATGGTGCAAAATTATGTCACACTTTTAACAGTGCAGCATGTCTTTATTACAAGATATAGGTCAAGAGTAGTTGTCTTGAGTGTTGTAATATTGTCAAATAGTATTTGTCTTTGAATTTTTAATGAAAGATTCTTGTGTGAAGTTTTGGGGCAAATGCCCCCTCAATACTGTTGTATATATATATATTTTTTGTAATAGCGGATATATATGTTTTCTACATATATTTTTTACATACTTCTATGTATTTTCTATATATTTTTTATATATGTTTTGAAGTAATGCATTGTTATGAATACTATGGTGAGTCTATGAAATTAATAATATTCTGACAATTATTCAAACATATAATATATCCTGTAATTTATGATTTTTAACAGTTTAATTTAATAAGTACTTTGAGCATAATTTTTGATTTAATAAGCACCATGCAACATGATATATTCTATCGTATATGACACCGAATGAGATCTATAGAAGTTTCAGGTGTTATTTCCAGTATATTAATAGAGCATTAATATATGTGCCCATACTGTTTTCGGCTTTGCTTTTTTATATTTATCCAGTCGTATTTTTGTATATCTTAAGTAGCAGGAATTGTCATTTATTCCCGGAACATCGTCAAGATTCTTAAGGTGTGTAAGCTTGCCTGTATAAAACGCTGGGTGTTTATTGAATTCTTTCAGCCTGCGGGTTGAAGTGTTTGGCACTAGGACCGGGGGGATAACTTCTCAATGTCGGAGGCACTCTTTTTAGAGTTCCTATGACATGTGATATGATCAGCGAATGAAGTGAGGTTCAGCTCGTAGTGATGTTGACAGTATGTTGATGTTTTTTTTTTTTTTTTTTTTTTTTTATGGAGTTTATCCCGCCGATGGAATTGTGATTAAGTATCTGCTTTTTACAGAATTCCTGGTGATCAAGGTACGGGATTCATATGTATGTATATTTTGAGGGACTAGGAGCATTGTGGCAATACTTGACTTTGTTGTAGAAATCTTAAGCAAGTAACTGATGCAGATTATCTGTGAACGCTATACGCTTTAAAGTCAGCGTCTTTATTCAGTAATTTTATTGAATACGTATTCTTGAAGTACTTTTATTTTTTATTTTATGTATTGTTTGAATTTTGTAAGGCTTTGTCTCTTAGTGAAATCTTAGTAATGTTTTGAAATGTTATGTGATGAGTGTTCACATTGAATGAAAAGAAAAAATGCACACTGATTTTAAATTTAATTTGAATGTCATGATGAGTTCAATCTGGTTAAGAGATAATTAAGGTTTAATTTAATGAGCCCGCCAAAACTTGAGGTATTTATTTACCCTGGAATTGTTTTATGTTATTGCATCTGATGAAGCATAGTCTAACTATGTGAAAGCGCTTATCCTATGTTCCAAATAAATGATTTTTTACATCTTTATGGTGGACATTATTGGTTTGAATTGTGATTATCTTGGGACCTGTCTACATAAGTGATTTGTTCGTGGTGACTGTTCTCACTTTTTGGTCTTCATGTGTATAGATATGCATATATATAATATATATATATATATATATATATATATATATATATATATACACACATGTGTGGTGAACAAGGCATCAACTATAGACAGGTGTTGATACTGCAGTGCCATTCCACCTTCCCAAAACAGTGTACCCATTAACTAACACATAGGCAGAGATCTACCTAAAAGTGAAGGTGTGATAAGGGAACATGGGACACAGGTAGACAGTAGCCTCCACTGTGATGAAGACAGTGCCACACTACACCTGTAATCTGGCTGTGTGGTATGTGTCATGACAACAGGTGTGTCATCTATGGAAGTATAGGGTAGGGTTCCCCTCTACTCATCACAATGCCCTGTGTGGTATGTACTTCACATGACAACTACACCAGGTGAACAGGCCACAGACAGACCTCCCAAAGGGTAATACTGTCTGCAAACAGATGCCCTATGCAGACTGACTCACAAAACCACAACTACACTGTATTGCATACTGGCCACACAGAGGTGACCTCTGCCGGACATACAGAGGTATGTCACACCCATAGCTGGGTGACAACCACCATGGCAACAAATCACAACCCCTCGGGGTTGCACGCTCTAGGGCCCTAAACCTTGTCAGCTCACTAAACAGCACATGCTGGAGGGATAGGTTCCCATCTCAGACATATGCCATACACCGGAATAGACCACATATCAATAGCAAACAAGGCTCCTCCTTAGCAGTTGTTATAAATACCCCTGATGATTGTGTGGGAGATTGTTAATACACCCCAGGAAACACCTCTGTGGTTCAGGTTGGCAGGGGCAAGTGAAATCAAAGTACATGTGTGTCAAAGGCCAGGGTAGCATATGGCTTGGCTGCCATAGGCCCTAGGGCCAATAGTATATTACCTACCTATGACACTATGCACTCACAAATGTACTTAATGCAATGCTGCTATGTGAGGTTGAATGAGTGTAATGCTGAATGTGTGCAATGTCTGTAAATGTGTGATAGCTTAGTGTGATGTTGTATCTGACATGGTAGTGCCTAACCTAGCTGTGAGGACAGCAATTGATGTGTAATGTACTGTTAGGCAGACATAGTAGTACGGCATATGATGTGACGTAGTTCTCCATTGATGAATGTGGTGTCTCATTGTAGGCTAAAGCAATACATGTATGCTTAGTGAGTGGTACTGCAGGTGAATTCATCACCAATATGAACTGTAGTATTACCTGAAGCTGTAGGGCTAAACAGCACAGCATGGTGTGCATTCACATTGCTTGGAAACACTGTCATGTGTGTTTCCTGTAGTCTGCACAGAGGACAGACTGCAGGAATAAGGGTGTGCAAGTAGTGGTACACAGCACCGTATGGTACACAGGTAATGCTCATCTGTGTTGGCATACAGTGGTGCATTGTATGTTTGCCTGATGTGTGTGTGATTATGCCTGTACAATGGCTGCAATCATATGTGTGTTACAGGGTTGACGTGTGTATCCAGCAACATCTATAGTCTGTTACAGCAGTATGCCACCTATAGTAACAACTGGACACATCTGTTAGGCAGGGCTATGGCATCACTGACTAGGGTGTTTGATTGGTACTACTGTACCTGTACTTTACATCCATTGCAATGGATGACATCTCTGTTCGTGCATTGGTGTGATATACACCCCTGTCTTGAGGTTGTGCAATGTGTCACAAACAGTGTGTCGGGTACTGTTGTATAGTGGTGTGATATATAGAGTCTGCCAAGCAGTGTTAGTTGTGGCCTGAGAACCAATAAGTGTTATTGAACATGTGTAACCACTGACAGACAATAGGATGGTATATATGTCAGTAAAGTGATATCTGTGGGTAAAGGTGTAAAGTGTGCCACAGGACACTCTCACACATATTGTTCATATCTTTTTCAGCCTGATGGCCCACCAATGTAATCCAGCTTACACTGCAGAAGAGGAAGAGGTGATAGTCAACAGCTTTCTGCAGCAGTACACTATGCTGATCTCCAGAACCAGCCAACACCAGCAGAAGCTGACTGCACTGTGGCAGGAGCTTGTTAGTTGGGTAAATGACATAGGCGTGCATAACCGGACATATGAGCAGGTACACCATCACTGCAGTGATTTAATTAGACAAGTCTGGTGGGGTGCGTCTGATATTCAAAGACAGCAGCTTGCCACAGGTGGTGGGGTGGCCATACATCCCCCCCTGACCAGAGCAGAGGAGCTGCTCCTAAGCATGGTGGCTCCTGGACAACAGCTATGGCAACCTCTGACATGTGTTGTAATGGAGGCCAGAGCCACCCAGCACATCCACCTGGAGCAAGCAGGTAATATGCCCTATCTGTAGACTACAGTTAACTGTATTGTGAGATTATGTGTACGTGAGATGTGTACTGTGTGTTTAGCAGTTCTGCTGCCTAGTGTTATGCAATACGGATAGTTTGTATAATATCCCTACACCTGTGACTGTTGACTGTTGTTGTATTGCAGTTTAGCATACCCACTGTAGCAATGCCACAGTTGTGGCCACTGATGAACCCTCTCATATTTTCGTAGGTCCCTCTGGTGTGATGGCAGGGCAGCCGATCCATGCTGGT
Organism: Protopterus annectens; assembly: GCF_019279795.1. Classification (NCBI taxonomy): domain Eukaryota; kingdom Metazoa; phylum Chordata; order Ceratodontiformes; family Protopteridae; genus Protopterus; species Protopterus annectens. Next base: position 63,136,343 of record NC_056751.1, read on the forward strand.
GAGTGTGTTATACCTGCAATGTTGGTAATGAAATACGCATGTCATAGGTGAGGTGTAGGCCATGTACACATAACACACCTATGCATAATGCATGCCATGCATGTTTGCTGTGAGACATTGCACAGCTCAGTAATGTCAGTAGCATCCTCAATGACATGCAATACACAGAGCATGACACACAGTTGTGGCAACCCCCTACTGCACATTGGATAGGCATAGTTGCAACACCTGTACAAAACATAAGACATTTATCACATGCAGTACACAAAGTCATGCTACATATGGCATAACCACACACCCGCTGTAAGGTCATAAGTCAGTATCCCACATGTCATCCACACACACATGATGTACCCCAGGGGTAGAGGCCTATCATGGGGCTGTGCAACACTCTTCAACACATAACACAGTCATGTTAGGCAATGCGCCCTACTGGGCACCTCATACACCCATGTACAAAGTGGCTGTGTAATAGTGAACGTATCCACAACACTGCAGTTCAGGTACAGCATGCTAGGTGGTGGTCTGTCACACAGTAGTAGCTGTGAGTGACCACAAGATGCATGATGATGATGATGGCACATGGTACTACACCCCATCCAGTTACAGTGACCACAGTACTACACATAGCAGTCTTTGCTGTGCACCTCATTGTTCTGTGTGTGCAAACATATGCACCTATACAAACCATGCATAGCATGTTGTGTGTGTGCTTACATATGCTAGTATACACATTTTGCACAACAGCCGCCATCTGTACAAAGAGTCACATATATGTCCTGGAATGCTATTGGGTGTATAGGTCACATGGCACACATTGGGTATGTGTGGTGTTTGATGTTGCAGTTGTGTAGCATGCCATGTCATGGCTGGCAACAACATATCTGCAATATGTCCCACATGCACCATAACCACAGTGCAATGTCCATGTCGTGCATTGGGATTCCTTCATGTCTACATGCACCACTCATCCCATGTCTGTACATTGCATGCATTTGCTACACCTGTGCCCACTATTATGTGATATGGACACAGACACTGTCATCACACATGTCAATCTATGTGTCACACAGATGACACATGCAGCCATGGTATGTATACCATTGAGTGATGGTGCACATGACATTGCAGAGCAGATAATACTTGCACAGCAATGTTGTGTCCGTGTACACAATTTGTTCCAGGGTGTAGCCAATCATTGCACAACTACACACATGCATCAAAGACATGTATAATGTCATTAGATAGGGCTGTCTACACTTGCACTGCATGGTGTTGAGCAACACATGGTCTGCCTGCTGACGTGTGTGGTGACTGTTTGCCTTGTGATACTGTCACCCACCATCACCCACTATTGTGTATGTGTTGGATTGCTGGTGTGTGTGTGTATGTGCTGTGGTGAGCAGTGTATTTCTGTGCATGTGTGCATGTGTTCATGTCTGCTTGTGTGCATGTGTGCATGTGTTCATGTGTGCATGTGTGCATGTTTTCATGTGTGCATGTATTCATGTGTTCATGTGTTCAAGTGTGCATGTGCTCATGTGTGCATGTGTTCATGTGTGCTAACATCATGTACAGATTGTGAAGTGCGTTTCCTGTCTTCCTTTCACAGGTGCTGTGTTAGGCATGGCTGGATGTAGCAGGGAACCTGATGTCACCGCCACTAATAGTGGAGATGATGAGACATGTATTGTGGCACAGGAAGGTCTGACAGAGTCTGTCATTGGTCCACCAATCGACAGTGCACAGCGGTCAACCCCATCTATGCGCACACTCATACTGCCAATAAATCCCTCATCACCAATGGCCGTAGCTGAGGGACAACATACAGTTGGCATTGACCAGGAGAGTGTGGTACCTATGGCAAATGCATCCCCTCACAGCAGCCATAGCTGGATTACCGGAAAGGTACCACATAGGTGGATGTCCAGGGGTTCTTGGGGGAGCACCACTGGTCATATTGCCCCTGGCAGACGTGCCCCAGGAGGTATTACACCCTCCAGTATGTTCCGGGCTGTAATGCAGGCACAGGCACATATGGAACGGTACACCCAACAGGGACTAAGGGCGCAGAGGGCCCATTACACTGCTATCAATGACAGCATCCATGACCTTGCCGGTGACATCCGGAATTACACCGGGGTCATTGATAGCCGTTGGAGGGAGACATTAGATGTCCTCCACAATGTGTTAGCCATGAGCCAGGACCGTGCAGGAAGGATGAGAGGCCGAAGCGGACACATGCCAGCAACAGCATCAGCTGGCAGTCATCGCGGATGGACCACGGAACACAGCCGCTCCCGTAGTGGCAGTACCTGGGGCTGGCCTGTCCATTGACTGTCCTACTAGATCACGTGAACATGGCACTGGACACTCCCAGCAGGGACATGGGTCCAGTCATCATACCTCTGCCTCTGATGATAGCACCCAGTCAGGGTTGATACCTGATACTGCCCGTAGCATCCCTGCTAGGCACAGGTACGGTGTCCATGGCCAGAGACAGTGATCTGTACGGCCTAGCAGGTACAGTCTGTGGCTGTCCCACAACCGCCCGTATATGGCAGCCACATGGTGGAGTTTTGTGCATGCAGACACACACACATTTACCATACAACTAGGGCTCACACATACACACACATTACATCAAGATTGGCCCATGCAGTACTGTTGTCCCTCACACACACACACACACACACACACACACACACACACACACACACACACACACACACACACACACACACACACACACACACAGACATGCCGACTGGATGGGTCAATGTCGGGCTCTGGCAAACCTACAACACACCCTGTGCATATGATGACACCTGTGCCACCTCCTGTCATCTGTCACATTGATGCAGGAATAGGCTAATATGGTTCTGATGCACAGGGTGACATCATAGCAGTGTAGCAATAGTAGCAAGTTGCCAACAGGAAGGTGTACTGATATCCATGTAGGTATATCTGAGCAGGCATTATGCATCACAGCTCTGATAGTCATTGTAGCATTGTTTACACCAGTGTTAGGTCTGAGTATGTATTGTCCACCCATGTGCCACTTGGCTGAAGTGTACAGTGTTGCCAGCATGTGTCAGTGAGTGGACAGTACATGTGTGATGTGTGCATTACAAATTAGCAGGTGTACATCTGTGAACATGGTTTGTGCGCACTGTCTGCATGTACATGCATAGTGGACACGTGGGATGTGTGACATACCCTGTTCTACACATTGTTAACATATCATAGTATCTTTTGATGGCCAGTATGCATTCTACTACAGATATGTACTAAGATGGGTACACATGTGTATGACATGGGTTGGCACTATGCTGTGGGTGATACCGTTGATATCTGTAAATGATCTGCAGTCTGGCAGTATACACCACCTCAACAGCATGACTATAACCAATCATTAGATTATGTCCTGAGAAATGACTCACTGTTGTAGGGAACTCAGTAACAGTTGGATCCTTCCAGTACTATACTATAACAGTAACCAGTGGTATTGACCGCCACACGTTCCTGGGACCACACCTGTGTGGCATAAAGCCCTCTTCAGTACATGCAAACATACTAGGGATATGTCCATCCACATCTGGTAATGCATGCATTGGCCTACATTGCATTCTCCAGATGGGATGCATATTCTACACAAGGGTATCATACAGACAGATACCTGTTGTCCAATACATGCTGTATAGCAGTACGCCATCTATGGCATGGTCATCCACATTTACTATACATACTATCCCGACAGTACCACATAGGTGGTAGCCCTGAACATGTATGTTGGGTACCAATGTGTACAGACAGACACATGTTATGTAATCTGTCCCTTGGTATCCACATATCCATAGGTATTATGGGGTCCCTCGGTGTTTCACATAACACATTAGGGACCTGCATGCATATCCACAGGGCTGGTGCACACCTATTATGACTGTCCATTATTGCCAGTCATTGCTGTGTATGAACATGTCTGACATATACCCCAGCAACTACCCTCTCTCACAGTACTCTACAGTATGTGTCATGGGTGTGCGTGGCAAGGATGTCCTTGGCCACGGGTCACTACATTGGCTGGTCTTGACGCAGACATACATATGTGGCCTATGATCTGAGAAGCAGTGGCACAATCTGTCGAAGGTTACAAATGTATTCATGTAGTATGCAGGCTTCACACCTATGTACTGATTGAAGTCACATGTACACAAATCTATTTGACACGCAGATACCCGATGTGTGCAATGCACATACTGTTTGAAACATATGTCATACCGTAGTAAAAGCAAAACCCACACTGCATTGCCCACCTGTGGCACACACACACACACACACACACACACACACACACACACACACACACACACACACACACACACACTCAGTGTTTGCAGGACTCAAACCCCTACCTATGTTATGACACTTGTGACATACGCATTAACACGATGCGCTATTTGCTTTACTGGGAGCATTCATTTCCAAAGCTCTATTTGTAGGATGCTGACATCATCACACTTGGCAAAGAGGTATTCACCACTCCTAATGTATTACCACAGTCTCCAAAAAGGCCACTCCTCTCAAAGGCAGTCTCACACACCCACATTCACACTCAGCATTTGCAGGATTCAAACCCCTACCTAACGATGTTATGCTACTGGCGAGATACGCATTAACACGGCATGCTATATGCATTACTGGGTGTTTTCTGTTCTCCTTGAATATTTGTAGGATGCTGACATCATCAGACTTTCCAAAGAGGGATGTACCTCTTTTAAAATGTGTTTCCACAGTCTCCAAAAAGGCCACTCTTCTCAAAGCCAGACACACACTCAGCAATTGCAGGATTCAAACCCCTACCTAACTATGTTATGATACTAGTGAGATACGCATTAACACAACGGGCTACATGCTTTACTGTGTGGTTTCTATTGACATGCTATGTTTGTAGGTTGCTGACATCAGACTGGACATGGTTATGTGTGTGCACGTAGTGTTATGCAATCCCACGAATGAACCTTGTGGGTCAGCAGGTGTGAACATCTTGAACAGGAATGCACAATTCATACCTGGTGTGATCGATCTGTGGACATATTACCATTCCTTCATATGACAATACATATTCATGCATGGATTGTAGGTTTTGTGGATACCACATGTGTCTGTGATGTTGGTAAAGGGCTATTCAAGGTCTATGTGGGACCTGTGTTGCTCCTGTCAGTGATGTTTGTCCTGGGTGGCTGCCTTGCAAGATATCTAGCAGGTTTGGGGAACATGATGTGCTCATTAACATACCACAGACGTTTGTGTTGTGTGTTTGTCGGTTTACAATATCTCTGTTCCTGACTGCAGTCATGATGGACTCCATGGACTAGCATTTTGGACTTCGTAGGCTTATAGGAATATAGTTCCCATGGTGTGTTGTGCACCAACACTTGTGGGGTGTGCCACATGTTGCTGTAACACATTCAGCGGTGTAAGATCCTGTAGGGAGTGTGAGGCTCAACAGACTGTTTGGGTGCAGTGTCTGTTTGTCCTGTCGTTCAATTATGACACATATGGGGTAACAATGTTATCCATGTGATGGGATTCATTTGGCATTGTGGGGACCAGTTTACACATTCTACATGTGATATCTCCTGGTATGATGTTAGGGCCTTTTGTTACTGGGAGGTGGGTATGTATATATGGGCCTGTCTGACAGGATGTTGACATTGTCAGTCAGGTACAGTTGACCCCGACTCAGGACATATATGATTGTACATCGATATTTCTGACATAGCTGAAGGAGGTGTAATGTTTCTGTCTGTACTCCTTTGCAGATTATCTTTACACAGCAACAACAAACCTGAACACTAAAACCCTGTTATACTCTTTTACACACTTGACACACTACTGATCCTTTGTGATCAGTCGACAGTGTATGTCATCATCATATCCTGGCATGTCCAAAGGTCGGTTTTGTGTGCACTCTCCAGTCCGGCTGGTGCATATTGGAATTCTGACGCATTGTTACAACTGCCTTAAGTATACAGGTAACACTGTCCTCCTACCAACAAACTCAGATATCTGTGAGAGGTGCAACTGTATAGACGGACAGGAGGCTGAGCTCTCCCAAGCCATGACTGGCACAGTCTATCGGGTGGTGAAGGTAACCACACACGCCACAAATACAGTCACACATGCATCTATGGCAACAACAAACCGTATACATTGACACACAATGACATACTTGGAGCATCTAAATGTACTCTGCCTAAGCAGCTGAGACATCCAAAGCAGACACACAAACAACTGCTAACACACAACGATACACACATATCATCACATAGTTCACAAAGTCATTCTGCCACACAGTCACTGCCCTTAGGCCTACGCAACACACCTCATACAACTGTATTAGGTGAGTGTAATTGTCGGTTACACTGACATCCCACTCACCAGGCTGAACAAGGTGAAGGTCACTTTGTGCTTTGTGTCGGGTGCCAGGATATGCCACATGACACATGCACTGTTGTCAGTCCACTGCAAGTACAAATATGGCTCCATCATTGAGCATTCTGGTGTGTAGACCCTCAGACGTTCCTCCCTGGACTACATGACAAGAGACATAGAGGGGCTCTCTGATCATGTAGCCCAGGACAGTATGACCCTGACCTTGTGTAGCATCTTACCCTCACCAAGTACTATGTCACAGTATACAGATGACATGATCAGTTTTAACAGTTGCCTAACATATTCTTGTCATTCACAGCGGATCCAGTGTCTGTCAGCCTGGGATTACATGGTCAACATGCCATGTACATTCGCTATGGACGCCATGCACCTGTCACCCCTAGGATTTCACAGACTGCCTTAGGCTCTTGACACACACATAATGGCTGTTTGAAGCGAGGGTCAGATGACATAACCACAGCTATAGACGTTACAGGGTACAGGAAACGGGGAGTGATGGTGCTCTACAACTGAAGTCTAACCCTCAGAATGCATGCACTCAGGACTCACATCAGTATGGAATCTGTCGATATATGTGCAGTAACAAACACCTGGTTCAGGCTCACAAAAGCACAGCAGCACTAACATGTTTTACGTCATACCATGGTTTTCAGACACAAGACTCGGACTGGACAACAACAATAGGGGGGGATTCCATATACATCATTCATACACACACCTCCAGGTTGGTAGCAGTACACAAAGCATTGGGGAACGCACATGTGCAACTGAGAGTGGTCAAAACTGCATTTCAGTTTGTAGACTGTTACAGACCACACTCCCAAGCATGGGCACAGCAGTCGTTATTCCTGGGAACACTGGGGAATGTGAAGGTCTCACCAAACACCATTATATTGTGTGACTTCAAATACACAAACATTGACTGGGTATACTACTCAAGCAGTGATACCCTCACACAAAAGTTGCTAAGATTGTTACACTCAAATGCTAGGGCAGACCTGATCACCACACCCACAGGGGGTTATACATGTGGTACCTGATCATCACACACATGGGGACTCTATGTTCCACAACAGAGGTATACCTGTAATTGTTAAGGTCAGAACATACATTCATCTCACTAGACATACATATCCCATACACACGCACATCCTATGTGATCTCAGTGACATACTTCTCTCATGAGCAAACATCACACTTGTACAAACTGAGGTGGTATCCCTCAATGACCCTGGGACAGTGTGAATTACGGCTCAGACAACTACATACTTTACAAGCACATTCTATGGACAACTACTGGAATTCATGGATCATGCTATCCCAGATAATTACAAGACTCACTCCTCCAAAGGCAGGGGACCTGTCTACTGGACCACGGCCATTACTGAGCTGTACATGGACAGGAGGAGGCTACTACATTACAGAGCACAATCACAATCTGGAAGGCAACTCTAATCAGTACTATCGTATAGCTATGATCAGTTGTTGATTCATCTAAGGCCCACTTCTAACGGACACTTGCAACAGACACTGTGGACAATCACAAGGCCTTATTTTGTTATGTCAGGGACCTGTGTGGGAACTCACAGATATGCTGTGAGTTACTGCATAATTACAAATGATACAGTGAACCCACTGACATTGCAAACATCCTGGACAACAGGTTCAGTGGGAATGTTTCCCCACCATCCCCCCTGCAGAGCACATGTCCATCACAACAGGGTGTAGCCTCCCTGACATCACAGATGAACATGTGTGTGCTACCCTCTCCATAGCAGACAACCCAGCATCAGTGGACCAGATAGTGTCCCAGACTGTGGCATACACGAGATTCATGACAAACTTCACACTCACATTATGTCACTGTTCAATATCACAGTTACTACTGGATGTGTACCCATGGAATGGCGTACAGTTATGGTGTACCAGCTACACAGTGCTGGTGCCACAAGGGACCCTGGACATTATCACAATATATGCCTAACTATCCTGGTCTGCTATGCTATGGAGTATATCATCATGGAACACATACACATACACATTGTGAACCTACAGACACTGTATCCTACACAATTCAGTGTTGTTGTGGGCATATCTTGCCTCTTGCAGATGTTTGATGTCTTTAAACAGTTAACAGGTCCATAGACGTACACAGGATTGTCCACACAACCTACCTGGAGCTCGCACACCACTTCTACACAATACCCCACTTGGTCTTTACACATTAGATCACCGGATTCAATATCTACACATATGTCACAATCTGGATTGCTAACTGGATCATGGATAGCACACACATTGTCAGTATTGCAGGTGCCATGTCTGACTATACACCAGTTACACGTGGCATCCCACAGGGCTCAGTCCTGTGACCTCTCTTGTTCTGTTCTAATTCATACTGGCTAACACAGGAGGAATATGGATGACCATGTTTGCAGATGACTGCAAACTGTGTGCCATATTCAACTCCACAGCTGGCACAGGCATCCTCAGAAAGGGTCTCACAGAGATGGCTGACTGGTGCCAGAGCCATGTCCTACAGCTACCTTACTTTAGATGTATAGTCATTACCTTAGCTAGTAACATCATGCACACACATTACCACATAGGTGATGATACATCACATACAGTGTGTGTGGTTTGTGATTTGGGGACATGAATACTTAGTACTCTTGCCTTTGACATTCACGTTGCCAATGTTGTTGGACACACCTTCTATTTAGGCGACCTTATCCCATACAGTTTTACATCCAGATCAGGTGGGGTCATTGTGACCCTGAATTTATCTGGCACATGCTTGGATACAATGGCCCATTTCGGATGTACCTTACCCAACACCTGCAGCAACTGGAATGTACACAGATTTACATAACCAAGTGGATCTAGGGACTCACACAGATGGTATGCACAGTTTGGCTATGTTGACCCCAGCTCTCCTCAGTTGCTTACTGCCTACTTGGATGCAGTCTGTGCCTTTTGTTTGATGCCATGTCCATCACAGCATTGATGGACAGGCTCCACGTGAGGATATCAAAGTCCCTTACAGCTACATGCTCCAGGGACAGGTACGTGAGCAATGATGTTAATAGGACATGCTGGAGGGGCATATTACCATCACAGAGGCTCCACTCACTCGGGAATGTGATCACAGTACCACATATGCACAGACCCATGCTGACCACCTACAGGTGACATCTTCACAGGTGGACGGGTGATCGTATGTTTAGCCCTGGGATATGTTATGGGTCCTTGCTAGACAGAGGCAGAATGAAATGAACATATGTGAGATATCTTGTGTGACCTACTATTGACAGGCACAGTCTACTGATCTAGTGTGATTGCAGACTACAAACACACTGTGGCTAGGCTTCTACATACCCTAGGGCAGATAGCCTAGTGTCAACCTCTGAACCTATGCTAATGTTCAGGATGCACATTGTTCAGTGATGGTACTGATTGCAGGTTTTCTTTCTTCTTTGCTTTACCACTTCCTATGAACAACCTAGGTTTCTGCATAACATATTTTATTGTGACAGTATTTCACTATTTTATATTGTGTCTGTTGTCATATCACTGTGTGCACATGGTGGATTGGTGAATAGTGCGAGGTTCCTGGGTTGACACTTGCAACTGAGGGATACGTGTGGCCCACTGCTGTACTCAAACTTGACCTAAGTGTGTGAGCATGCCCAATTCAGACTTTCAGTGTTTTGTTGCCTGACATTTGTCTCATAGTTTCAAGTGTGTGAGCATGCCCAATGTGACCTTGCAGTATGTTGCTGTCTGAGGTCCACTATGTTTGTTGATGTGTGTGAACATTACCAATATTAACATTTATACTATATGTGTGTTGAATATCAGGTTCTATTATTACTGCAGGCCTCACCTTTGTGTCTTAACTCGACAGGGATTATGCTATGCATGCAAGGTTTCCATTAGATACTTAGCATTGACTTATCAACATTTTTTCATGCAAGCTGACGATTGACATACTGTCATGGTTTAGTGGTTCTGTACTCTGACTATAGTGCACTGTATCCTGGGTTCGAGGACTGTCACTGCTTCATATTTTCATACATGGCAGAACAGACTGCTTCAAGAAAAGTGAAGCAAATATGAACTTGTTAACCTGCTTTTGATGAACTATACCCACATTTGACCAGACTTGCACAACATTGCTCAATGTTGCCCAACATTGCTGGACAGTACACAATATTGCTGAACATTGCCTGTAGTTGTGCTAGTTAGTGTGTGCAATTTTGTTCATAGGTTCATAGGTTCATAGGTTCATAGGTTTATACTAGGCTATCTGCCCTAAGGCATTTATAAGCCTAGCCCAAATTATTGTGGCTTACGCCACCCCTTATATGAAAAAATACTGTGCCCATTAGTTTGTTGTGCCTCTGTCCAGCAGTGACCCAGAGATGATTCCCGGGGTAAACCTACGATCTCCCATCCACAGGTCTAGATTTCTCTTGAACAGAGTCAGCGAGGTGCTCTGCCTCACATGGACCGGGATTTTATTCCACAGCATAGGGAGTCTCTGAGTGATAAATCTATCCCTCCAGCACGTCCTATTTATATCCGTGCTAAGGTTTAAGTCGCTTGCTCTAGTGGTTTTGGTGGATTTGGATTTTTTGAGGTGGAGCATGTCCATTAATTCCGGGTTGGACATGGCCTTGTATGTCAGGCACATGTCACCTCTGAGCAGACGGTATGCGACTGAATAGAGCTGGAGTTTCTTCAATCTGGCAGCATATGACAGATTTTGGAGTCCCTTTATCCTTTTGGTGAGGAACTTTTGGGGTCTCTCCAATTGCTGCAGATGTCGGGTGAGATACATCCCGAATGGGGCATTGTACTTGATCATTGGTCTGATAAGTGAAGAGTACAGGGAACAATGACCTCACTAGATCTGGATGTGAATCCCTTCATGATCAGGTGGGCAATGTAGAAGGTCTTTCTAACCACTTTAGCAATGTGAGTGTCAAAGAAAGGCCACTGTCAACCTGGGTCCCCAGGTCCCTGATAACCTCTTCTGTGCTTAGTGGATTGCCACCTATATGGTAGCTTGGGGTTACCTTGTTTTTCCCGGGTATGACTATACATTTTTGGCGTTTAACTTCAGGCCATGGCTCTGGCACCAGCTATCTGTTTCCGTGAGTCCCTTCTGAAGGATATCAGTGTCCGATGCACTTTCCACTATGGCCCAGTTTGCAGTCATCTGCAAACTTTGTCAGCCAAAGTCCTCCCATGTTGGCCTGTACTTCTGAGAAGTAGATGCCAAACAATAGGGGCCAAGGACCGAGCCCTGTGGGACACCACTTGTGACCGGCTTGGAGTCTGACACAGCGCCAGCAACTCTAACCCTGTGGGTTCTGTCCTTAAGCCAGTTTGCAACCCATCTTGTGACATATGGGTTTACATTTAAGCTGGTAAGTTTTTCTACAATACCCGAGTGGGGTATTGTGTCGAAGCCTTTGCAAGGTCAAGGTAGGCTGTATGGACTGCCTTTCCTCATCAATGGCCTTGGTGACTATTTCAAGAAGTCGACCAAGTTCAAAAGGCATGATCTTCCCTTGACAAAGCCAAACTGGGTCGGGTCCAATGTCTGCAAGTCCCCTATATCTTTGTTTATGAGCTCCATTATGATCCTCTCCATAGCTTTGCAGACTAGACTTGTTAAGCTTATGGGGTAATTACCAGGGTCCGTGAGGCCACCTTTGTGGAGTGGGACCACAGTTGCCGTCGCCACTCCTTGGGCACGTATCCTGTGGTAAGGCTGAGATTAAACAGCTGCCTTATGCGGGTTTAATTCCTCATTTAGCTCGTGTAGCACACAGCTGGGGTCACCATCCAGTCCCATTGATGCTGTGTTTTTAGCTTTAGAGAGCAGCTTTCACCTGCGCATTTGAGATGTCCGGGAGGCTACACTCGGCTGGGATAGTTATCTCTCCTTTAGGGGAGAGGGGTGAAGTTTGCACTGAACCTGTCTGCCAGTATGTTGGCAATGTCTGTGGGTTCAGTGATTTTTGTATCATTTTGGACTAATTCTGAGCATATCTGTGAGTTTCCACCCAGGTTCCTAACATAGCTGAAAAAGGCCTTATGATTGTCCTTTGAATCCATGGCAATTTTCTCTCAAAATTGGCCTTAGTTGATTTTATGAGTGCTCGTATTTTTTACTAATAATGATCAGGGTGACTTCCCTTTTATGGATTTTGTTCTATCATGTAATAGCTTTCTCCTCTTATTGTAAAGTTTGTTAATGGCTGGGGTCCACCAGACTGGACGTTTGCCCTATGTGGAAAGAGTCTTGGTTTTATTTGGGATTGCCTGATCCATGCAGTCCTGGAGGTGTTCATAGAAGGCATTTGTAAGGGCTTCCGCAGCTTGGGTTGTGGTTTCCTCTGACTCAGGGGCCTTGAAGGATACCACACCAGTCTTGGGCACTATGGTCTTTTTTGTTTGGGGTGGGGGCGGGATGTGGATTTCCAGTGAGATTAGTTTATGATCAGATCTCACCAATGAGGGATATACTTCCGGTGTGGAGCATTTTGTCCCCATGTTTGTGACAATGAGATCTAGTATATTTTCTCCTCTCGTGGGAACAGTGACTAGCTGTTTCATGGCATTTGAATTTATGAACTCCAGGAACCGTTGGGCTAGAAAGTTAGGGCTTGAGTAATGTTCCCAGTCTATATTCGGGTAGTTGAAGTCACCCAATATGATGGTGTTTGGAGATACATTTATACCCTCCAGTGTCTTCAGGAAGGCTGTGTGGGGTTCCTGAGTTTGAGAGGGTGGCCTGTAGCATGCTACAATTTGTAGAGCAGTTTTGCCTATTGTTAGTTGCACCTGGATGGTTTCGAAGCTTCATGCATTGCCACCAACCTGGAGGTGTGAGTATCCTTTATGAATATGGATACACCCCTCCTTTTGTGGAGTGGTCCGGGTTTTGGGGCGGAACGCATGATATGAGGTAAAACCTAATAGTGCCGGGTGCTCTCAGGAGCCTTGAACCAGGTTTCAGTTACAGCACAGACATCGATGTTCTCCATACTGAGAAGGGCCTCGAGTGTGCATTTTGAGATTTAGACTTCTGGCATTGAGCAGCATTACCCTCAATTTCTTCCGATTTATGTATTCTAGGGTGGTAGGTTGAGAATTCGAGCCTTGCCTAAAAAGGCACTATGGGGTGGCAAGAGCCTTAGCCAATATCCGAATCCCAGGGTGACAGGTGCAAGCCGTCCCTTGCGTAGCAGCGTGGCTTGTCAAGCATGTCATCCCAGGCAGACAGACACTGGATCCCCTTTGAATGACACCAGACATTAAGCCAATTGTTAAAGCTGATCATCTTGTCTCTATATTGTGGCATCATTCTTGGTGAAGGAAGGATACTGCTCAGGGTTAGGGTCATACCTGCCTGGGCTACATAATCAGAGAGCTCCTCTATGTCTCTTTTCATGCAGTCCAGGGAGGTACGTCTCAGGTCGTTCACACCAGCATGGACAATGACTGTGTCATATTTGTACTTGCTGTGGAGTGACCAGTGCTTGTGTTATGTGGCGGATTCTAGCCGATAGGCAGCTTACTGTGACCCTCTCCTTGTTCAGCCTGGTGAGTGGGACGTCAGTGTGTCTGACTATGGAGTCACCTATGACAAGTATGTTTGGTGTTGTATTTGGCCTTAAGGGCTGTGACTGCTTTGCACACTGCTTTTGTGGTTTATGTGTTGCTTGTGGGGTGTCTTGAGGTAGCAGTTGTTTGGGTGTCTGCTTTGGAGGCCTCTGCTGTTTAGGTAAATTTTACTCAGAGCCTCCGAGTATGTCTTTGTGTGTTTATGTGTTTGATTCAGTGGAGTGGTAGCATTATGTGAGGCTGGTTTTGTGGTGTGTGTAGTTGCCTTCTCCTCCTGTCTGGTCTTGCCAGTCCTGAGTTGAGAGAGCTCAGCCTCCAGTTTGGCTAAATAGCTGCATCTCTCGCAAGTATTTGTGTTATGTGGGAGGAGGAGAGGGTTGTCTGTGTACATGAGGCAGTTATAACATTGCCTCAAGATTCCCAGATTCACCAGCTGGACCGGAGAGGAGATTGACAACTGACCTTTGGACATGCTAGAATAATATTGGGAAATCCTTAATTGAAAACAAGGGCCAGTGGGGAGTGAGGGTGTAGTGCTTTTAATTTTTAGTGCTGACTTATATAATTGCTTTAGTGAGCAAGTGCCAGGTAACTTGAGTGCAATGTGATACAAGTAACTAAATGCAAAAACGACAAACAGTAACTTTCTTTCAAGTGAAACAAGGAAATAAGTTCAGTAAGCAATGCAGATATCACTAGTGATCCACAGAAGCGCTGAGAAGTTGCGTATTAGGTGAATTAGCTTCCAGAGAAATAACAAGCAAACAAACAACAAGTATATAAACAAAGCTAGATTCAGTAGGCCTGGATCTAGTCTATGCTAGAGCAAACAAGGTGAACCAATTTCAGTAAGATACAGTTCAAATATTCAGGCACTATAAACCTTTAACCAGAAAATTCCCAGCTCAGAAGGGCAGAGTCCAGCCTCTTCTCCCACAAGAGTGCAGTCCACGAACCTTCTTAATGTAAAATAACTGGCCTGAAGCCCAAGTGCCTAAACCAGAACTAATACACTTGGACACTGGGCTCTCAATCAGCAGTTCCCAACTTAGAAGGATGAAAGCTACCTGTCCTGCCACCACAGTGCTTGCCACAAACCTTCCTAATGTAAAACAACTGGTCTGAAGCCCAAGTGCTTAATCCAAAAGACTTGAATGATAGCTACACTTTAATCAAGTTACAACCAAGCAGTAATAAATACCATTGAATACTTTAGAGAATGTCTGGATTAGTGCTCAAGTTACACAAACAAAGCTAGATCCAGCAGGCCCGAATCCAGTCTATGCCACAGCAAACAAGGCGCACCAACTTCAGTAAGAAACAGTTCAGATATGCATGCACTATAAGCCTTTAACCAGAAATTCCCAGCTCAGAAGGGCAGAGTCCAGCCTCTCCTCCCACAAGAGTGCAGACCACGATGATGTGTGACAGCAGGAGAAATATGAAGGTCAGCATGATGAGTCACTGACTGCAAGTGGTCCTTCACCCAGCTCTGCTGTTGCCATAGACACTGATGGTTCAATGACATATCTGACTGCAAGTGGTCCTTCACCCAGCTCTGCTGTTGCCATAGACACTGATGGTTCAATGACATACCATAGTCTTCAAACTTCATATAGATTCCTCCAATTTCAGTGACCACTGCTTACTTTTTTTTTCAAGTTTTTGTGCCCACAACAGCTGTTAATATGATTTTTTCTAAATACACCACTTTGTGTTTTGCTACCGTGCTGACAAACAGGGCTGCTCGTTTAGAGGCATGGAAAAAAACTGGGGATCAGCTCCCATTACATGCACAACCTAACGCTCTAAGTACACCATACTAAATAGTGGTGAGAGCTGTTTAGCAATGCTTTATATTGCTTAACACATAGCAATCATGCCTCAGGTGGTGCTGCAGGGTTGCCTATGTCGGATGCACATTTTACACTCCCTATACATGTTTATTAACAGGTAGTGTCAAGTTAGGCATCGCTTTTACTATATGTGCGAGTTGGAGAGAGGTATCATTTCCAGGGTTCCTACTGAGCCAGTGTATATGCTATGCGTTGCCTCTTTGCCAAGGCCAAAGCATACTGGACACGCCTCCTTCTGCCTACTGGGGCAGCCTTAGGTTGTTCCTCCTCCAAGTCACGCTCTGCCTGTGATGGCCTTGGCAATGGTGGGGGGCTGTTGTGCCCGGCCCTATGCTCTCCTGCTGCAGCTGTTTTCGCAGGAGCATATTGTGTAGCACAGCACATACCATGACTATTTGGGTACTTGTAGTTGGTGAGTACTGCAAGGCTCCACCAGATGAGTCCAGGTACCGGAACCATGACTTGAGCAGCCCAAACACATGCTCGATTACATTTCGTGTTTGTGCATGTGCCTCATTATGGCATTCCTGTTTAGGTGTGTGTGCATTTCTGATGGGTGTCATCAGCCACAGCTCGAGTGCATATCCAGCATCCCCCACTAGGTGACCATGAGGGATGTCCCCATTGGAAAATGTCTGGTACAGCTGTGTCAGATGCCAGATATGGGAGTCATGGTAGCTTCCAGGGCAGCCAGCACACACATTCATTATTATATGCCCTGGGCATCACACACGACCTGGCAGTTGATGGAGGGGTAACCCTTGCGGTTATAGTAGACCCTACCCCGCTCACCGTCTGGTGCTTTGATGCGAATGTGCGTACAGTCTATTGCACCAACTACCTCAGGGTATTCCGCTATTTACTGGAAGAGATGCATATTGCTGGCCAATACCTCACGGGAATTGGGGAAATATACACGATCACCATGTGCTGCCATGGCATTAAGGAAATGGTGCAGTACCCTAGATGCTGATGCCTGTGAAATCCCCACCATATTGCCAGTTGGTCTCTGGAAGGTACCTGTTGCTAATATTCTTAGGCCAACACATACCTTGGTTTCCACTGGAATGGGTTTCCCTCTGTTGGTTCTGTGTGTGAGGCGTGGCCTGCACAGCTCAACAATTTGCTGCATGAGGTCTCTCTCCACTCTATAGCGCTCCACTATCTCCAGCTCATGTAGCCCCTGGTAGGTTACCCTAGGCCTGTACACTCTTCTCCGTCTCCTCACTGTGGGTTGCTCAGCAGCATTTGCATTGTCACCACCCTCAGCATGTTGCATATGTCGCCTTATGACAGCAATGGCAGCCCCTAACATTTCTTTATCTCAGTAAAGCTTTTTCAGTTTTCACTTCTATTAGCTTACTGCAGTGTTGCAGTGTGTCTGAGAAATGCATACTGGAATGTTTTTGGCTGAGTTTTGCGTGCTGGGCTGGGCTGGGCTAGTGTAATGCCTGTGTAATTGGCTGATTCTGATTGTTTTCACCTGCTAGCACTGCTAGTACTCCCTGGTTAACTTCCTACTATTTGTTGTGCTTCCTTTTCCCTTTCTGTTTCCTCAGGGGCAGCGCCGCGCAAACAAGTGAACACCAGCTCACACGCACGCACACATGCTTACACGGACTAAAACTTGCTTATTCCTGTTAAAATGCGTGCAAACCGGTGCGAATATGCTTACAACTGTTTACACAGCCTTACATATGCTTACTCAGGCCTACACGCATGCACACATGCTTACACGCGCGCACACTCTCTTACTCGGGTTTACTGGCATGCACACGCGCGCATGCACACTCAGCAAGAAACTTTGGTGTTATCCACAGCATACACCTTTGATTTCTTGACTTTACCTGGCCTACCTGTTGACACACCTCTTTTACTATTATGTAAATGTAAGCTGACACATCTCACTCTGCTCCAATGAGCTGCACTCCTTTCATACATACCCCCCGTGATGTCACCTATCTTCTACTCTGTTACTCCCCTTATCCTGCTCCTACACTCCACTGACTGTGCTCATTTGCTATGTGAACTTGCGATTCACTATCATAACTCTCATTTGCATAGGATTGCCTACTAATGCTTAGTTACATCTCTTAGAAAGAGCTTCCCCCCTTAGCAACCTCTACTCTGTGGCCATGTTGTCTTCAGCCTGCCATTCCCTTGCATTGTAAATTCATTTTAGCTATGAAATCCACATTTGT
Organism: Protopterus annectens; assembly: GCF_019279795.1. Classification (NCBI taxonomy): domain Eukaryota; kingdom Metazoa; phylum Chordata; order Ceratodontiformes; family Protopteridae; genus Protopterus; species Protopterus annectens. The sequence goes on from NC_056751.1 coordinate 63,154,500, forward strand.
GGATCTTAATTATTCATTTTCTGCTTTTTAGGGCACGGCGTGTTTGCGAGGCGCTGCACTATGGTTAAACCCCGGAAATCGGGATTAAAAAAAAAGTTATTTTATTTTTAATTTGCATCACTTTCCATTGCCAATGGCCGTATTTATGGCCATTCACATGCTTCCTCCTGTGAATGCATGCTTTTTTTACAGCTTACACGGCTCTGTTTTGCTATTTGCAGAACCGTACTCAGTTATCAACTGAGTACATTTCTGCAGATAACACTACTCCTACTTGGACAGTTTCAGGTTTTCTGGATCGCAAATTTACCTCATTTGTATGGCTTTCGCCTGCAATTGAGGTAATTTGCATATCCCAGCCCTGTCTGTGTAGGACTAGTTTAGAGAGCTCAGTTGGACGCCCCTGCCGGCTGTTCCTGGATCGCTCGGCGGACATGTTGGCTTGCTGGAGTCTTACTCTACTCTTAGACTCCATGCAAGCCTTTGTGAATCCAGCCCATTAGCTCTATCTTTCTTTGTAAAATATGCATTTATTGCAATAATTCTATACACATCTTTTTTACACCTTATGTCTATCACCATTATTCTTCCCAATTCTACTATCTTAACATCTAAAACTGTTTCAAAAAATAAATAGAAGTAACAGTTTGCCCTGCCCCTCCCTTGTAGCCTTGTTCCATGACTTTCTTTTTTATTTCATAAAAAAGTAATAAAAATACATCTTAAGAGAGCATTTTATACATGGAGTTACTTTCCCCCCACTGTGTTTTTGATAGTGTTTAAAACTGTGCTGTTTGGTTTTGCTGTGTCATGCTTGTGGTCTGTTGCTTTTCTCTGTCATTGTGCACTGCTTATTAAAAGTTTTATTTTGCTGGTACAAAAGTTTTGTGAACTATTGCTGTACAGTTCAAGAATTAAAAAAATATTCCCAGTGTGGGCATGAGATCTTACAACAGGAATGGCAGACCGTATATCTAGTTTGATTAGGAGCTCTACACTTGTTGCAGGCTTATGAAATGTATGGTCCTTTGATAAAAAATAAGAATAAACTAATTCTTAAAAGTGTTTTGTCTAGCCGTCAAAAAGAGGGGGCTTCTATGTTCCAAAAAACTTTCAGAAACCCAAAGTAAGGCCAAAACATAGGCAGTTTGGGTCTTCTGCCCATTCTTCTTCTCTCATTCTGCTAGAAAAATCTGTGGTGAGAGGACCTGTAAGTCATCCTTCTTCTCAGTTGTTTTTATGATTAGTATTAAAGGCAGGAACTGACCTATTTTGATTGTTTCCCCAGTGTCAGAAGTAGAGCTATTATCTTTGTTTGACTGCTTTAACAAGGCATAAGTTATTTCTTCCAGGCCTCCTTTCACCCACTGTGTTTTGTCTTCCAGGTCTGTGACATTGGTTCATTACACCACAGTGTGAAGATAGACATAGATTATGGCAAAATGATGAGAGCCTTTTTGCAGGCTGAATCAAGGATTGGTCTGTTCTTTTCTGCTTCTAAAAGGGGATAGAGATTCAGTTGCTTCCACGTCTGCTAACATGCTTCCCCATTAGACCCTACAGAGAAGATGTCAGAGGAGCCCTGTCACCCCAGGCAGCTGCATCTTCTTTTCTTGTTTGTCTTCTGGGGCCAACACCACTGGGTTCCGGAGGCTCTCTGATGAGCTTGCTGTCAAAGGTGTTGCTGGTGGCAGTGACTCTTGTTATGCCTCTCATCCTGGGACTTGAGATGGAATGTCAAGGCTGTTGTCTGCACTTGTGGTTTCAGCTTGACTCTGTATTTCTGTGACTTCAGTGTTTGAGCCTTTAGCATTGAGGGGATCAGTATCAATGGATATCTATGACCCATTTGGCACTAACAGAGGTGTTGGTTAGCACTATTCCTACTGTGTTTCCATGTCAGCACTGTCAAGGCCAGCTAGGATTATACCTAAATCAACAGTTAGAATGCAGCCTTCTTCTGGCCCAGGTTTCACTCCGGATCATCTTTGCTAAGAGTCTGCAGTCTTCTAGAGAAGTAGGAATAGAGGACCTGAATGATGCCAGAAATTGAGGCAGTTTTAGTCCAGGTCTCCATATGATTCTTCTTCTTGCTTGGGTGTTTCATGTTCAAGGGATTTGGGGAAATGTAAAGTGCCTGAAGGAACATCTGGATTCCCCTTCAGAATTTATCATCCCACCCAAAATGCGGACAACGGGGATAGTGTGTGATTCCCTATTTTTCCCCATAATGACCAAATATGGGGATATTTTGGAGCTGAAATGGTGGAAATGAACTTAGATTTCTAATATTCTATCATTTTCAGAAAGGATTTCCCAGGAAGCATTCAAGCCTCCACCACTGGCTTTTTGGGTGGTGCTCCCTGTGGACATAATGTTAGCTTTGACTGTCTGGAGCCCTGTAGGTACCCAGATTTGGTAGCTTCAGTATGCAGAAGAAAAGGTTGGATCCTTCAGTCCCCTTCCCAAAAGGACTATGATATCTTAGTAATGTCTGCTGTGGTGGATCTCATTTCAACTACTACAGTGCTCAACATGGCTCAGAAGATCCATCTGCCAACAAAACATCTGAGGCCTTGAATCACATTGATAATTAAGAGTTCATGTCCTCTGTGTTTCACATCAAGGCACTAAACTATATGGTACATTGCATTTTCAGTGGGTTTTGGCAGATGACCTCACCAAAATACTGGAAAAGATGTCATAGATACAAAAGGAGATCATATGAAAGATGTCAACCTAGGTGGTGGCATTGTCTTGTGTGTCAACTTTCTCCATAAATCACATGCACAATATAATGGATACAATAGTGGGGGCAGCACTTGCTGGCATCACTATTCAATGGCATGCTTGGTTTTATCTTTTCAAATGTGCCAAACACTTCAAGAGATTCCTTTTGTGCTACCTTAAATGGTTTGAACTTTTTTGGAGCACACATTACTGATAGACACAGAGAATGAATGGCTGAAATTTCAAAACAACCACTGTCTTGAAGGACTTTGGCAAGAAATCAGAAAAGTTGACAGCAGATGTGGTTCCATAAAGCCAACCAACAGCATAAGAACCAGCAATCTGTTAGGGGCCAGTGAGGCTGTGGTGCCTTTTTGACAGGAAACTCACCTATAGGCAGAGGTAGTAGGCAAGAAATGGGGTTTCAAGATTTTGCATCTTGAGATCAGACCCAGCAGAGCCAAGAGAACTTGACCAACTATCTCACTTTGGCAGTTAGTGGTTGATTTCCCCTCCATCCATGTAGCTGGCCATCAGCAGAACCAATTTAAAGGGAGATTATATCCAGGGGCTACATCAATCCCTTCCACAATACCCATATCTGCCCTCACATTCTGTTCTGGACATCCTGATGTATCAGAGGGCAGTTGTAATATGAGAGTTACCAAATTTTCTTGGAAAGAGAGCAATCCAGGAGATCCCACCAGAGCAGGAATGGTCCAGATTCTGTTTGTGATACTTTTTGGTCCCGCAAAAAAACAAAGAACCAAAGACCCTTAATAGAATTAAGCAGTCTGATTCACTTTATCCCCAGACATTCTTCTGGATGGCCTCAGTGCAGACAGTACTTTTTGGCCTGGCAGAAGATGTCAGGACGTGTTCTCTGGATGTTAGAATAACCAAGAAATCCAAGCAGTTTCTGCAGTTTTTTTATTTTTATTTATTTGTTGACCTGGGTAGAGCATGGATCACTGAAGACTATTTTCAGGCTTAGTCCAGTGTATGCAACCAAGAGAACAATACAAAAAAAAAAAGACTTAAACAATTCCAGACAATATATACATTGCTGAAAATATGTACAAATGCTCATTGTGTGGGCATTTTTTATGGCTGATATATGAATACTAGGCTAATTGCCCTGAAGACCTATTTTAAGCCTAGCCAAGGTCAGAAACAAACCTTGTGCCTTGTGTCTATAAGATGAGGACCATGACCATTATGCCAAAATCCATCCAGTCATGTAAGCAAGCTATAAATAAAAATGGCAAAAGTGAAATTTATAGTAGAGAGCATTGTCATAGAAATGATGTATTTTTTGAGAGATTTGGAGATTTAGTGAAGATTGGTGTAGCTAAAGATTGAAGTGAGAGAATGGAAGGGAAGACATGAGGTGTTGGTACTTGAGGGAATGAGATGAGTAGTCCCATTTAGTGAGACGATAGTTTATGGAGGTGAGAGAATGGAATTACATGATGGAGGTGATTTGGAAGCATAAACAATGAACCTTCTTGAGTAGATAATGCTTTAGGGCTCTCTCATTGTTGCTGAATGGATGGAATTTGTCATCTGGAATTGAATCCCATGATGTTTGGAGCACATACAGAGAAGGTGAGATCTCCGCTTTTTAGTTTGGAAACAGGGATTAGTGTGTGAATTGTGGAGTCAGTTAAAGATCTGAGGATGTAAGTTGGTAGGAGTCTCTCCAAGGTACTGAGTGCAAAGTGTGGGAAGGATTGCTCAGTGATTAGTTTGAACTGAAGAGAGCCTAAGAGGAATATATTTCTTTGAGAGATGAAGAACCATTTGACTTTGAAGAAGGTAAGGCAGTGGTGTTCTTTTTGGGTGAAAGGGTGATAAATCTACATATGTTATTTGAAGGCTAGATAGATTTTTTTTTTCAAGGTAGCTGAGTCAGAGGGAGGCCATGTTCTATTTAGGGAAGGTGGACCCCTTTTCTGATTGCTGCTGTGTCATGGAGGCTGAGCAAGTGGGGGATTTTTCATGCTCAAAAGAGGAGTTTATTGACTTTGCTTTAATGGCTTGGATAAAGTGTTGGAAGTTGAGAGTGAGAGCTAAGCAGATCTGTAGTGGGGTATCTGTTTCTGAGATGGTGGTTTGGCTGATGCATATGGACCACAACATAATAATTTTGAAAGCTTTCTGAGGAGTTTCAATCAGCATAGCGTTATTTATTTATTTATTTTTACATTTGGGGTTTTGTGGTGTGAGTCTAACCAGCACTTTAATGAATGCAAATATGTTTCAAGTTGTTGTTTAAGGATGAGGGGAGTGGAGACAAACCTATAAATAAAATGATTTTTATGAAGTGAATGTTGTGTTAAATTGTTAACAAAGAGGGTGAAGAGGATAGGTGAGAGTATGGACCTTTTAGAAACTCTTTGGGTGATAGCTGCCATGGGGGAGCAAATTTGTACCTTAAATGATCTATCGTACAAGAAGTCTTTGAACAATAAGGCTGCTTGTGGCCTTATGCTTGCTGAGTATAGCGAATCTATGAGGAAATAATGGTTTACAGTGTGGAAGATGAGGATGGGGAGGTGTCAAAGACTGTGCCTGTAAGAAGGCATTTGCCTCAATTTTGTAGTATGTTGTCTGTCAGAGAGAAAATATTCATGGTACTCCACCCAGTTCTAAATTTGCATCGATGTGCTGAAATTATCCTGTAGGATTGTTGGTGGGAAGGTGGTCATTTTTTACTTGAGTTTTCTTTTTCAAAATCTTGCCTAGGGTTGGGAGAATTGAGAATGTCTTGCAGTCTTTAGTGGAACCTGGGTTGCTATTTTTGGGAATAGACTTTACTCTCTAGGTGTTTTTCACTGTGTACATATGTTTTTGGAGATGCAAAATTGTAGAGGTGCTTCAGTGAGAGGAGTAGGTGTTCTTTACATAGAGAGACAAACCGTGGCTGAAGTCTGTTTCAGCCTGTGGGACCTACTGTGGGGATGCCTTTGTCAATTATCTTCTCGAGTTAGAAGGGAGGGGCATCATATGGGTAGGATGAGGTGGTAATTCAGTCAGTGAGTGGGATTTGAGGGGAGGAAGGTGAATTCCTTAAGAAAGTCTGACGTGAGGTATGTGGCGGTGGTCTTAATGGTGCCTTTATAAGATGGGTTGGTAGTTGGAGTGCAGCTAGTTATATTGTTTGCTTATATGTAACTTGCAATTATATTGCCTTTAAGAGACGGGTTGGAAGCTGGAGTGCAACTGGTTATATTGTTCACTAATCCTTCAGAGTTTCTTCTGGTTATATATTGTAATGTGCTATAAGGAGGAAAGAAGGTTAGCTTTGTAGCACCTTGTAGATTTTTTTGGCAAGGACCCTCAGTAGGATGATCTGTTAATTGGAGACTTGTAAGTACTTTCTGTTCCATTCTTTCCAGGCATTATCTCTAAGTTTGTGGAGAGCTTTAAACTCTTTAGTTATCTATTTGTTTTTGATGGGTTTTAGTTCTTGAGATACTCTAGGTAAGAATCTGTCTTATAGTGATAGTTAATGAAGTGGCAATGTCTGAGGGTGTGTCATTTACAAGTAGACTGTGCCACTGGATGAGAGAGAAAGATGTGTTATTTAAAGTTAATTTGTAATTTTGTTTTAGTCCAGAAGGTAATTAGTTGGCCTGTGAGTTTAGTAATTCATGGGTGGATGGAGAAGGTGAATAAGCAGTTATCCCTGATGGAAGATGGAAGAATGGAGACGAAGAATCATCAGTAATTATTAAATCTGAGAGGGCGGGAGTGGTTGCCTGTGTTTAGGCTGGGTCTCCTGCATTCTTTGACTGGTTGAGTAAGGCCCAGATTGGTGAGATAGTTGAGAATGTCTACATGCCTGGGTTGAAGGAGTTGGATGAGGGTTTTAAATTAGTACATATCTCTTGTATCTTTCCTTCCATCCCATATATATTCTTTCACTAATTTCTTCTTTTATGACATTATTAAACCTTGTTTGAAAAATCATCATGAGCAATTTATAATCAACATTACATATTAATATGGGTCTCCAATTACTTCACCATTTTTCCAAATAAGTCTAATAATTCTATACATTTCTCTTGATTTTATGTCTTGATTCACCAAATCACATATTTTATGAAAACATTTCAGTTCTTTCTTGCTCATATTTATATAAAATGTATAATCAATACCATCTTCCCAAATATAGAATCAGTCCTTCCTCACATTATGCTTTTTTGAACTCCCTCACTAATAATTCATTTGTCTGGTATATTCACCATTTCTTTAGAATTTATTTAACATCACATTCTACATCCGGTAATCTGTTTCTGTGTATGCATAGCTTCAGAAAAGTTTCTACAATTTTTAATTATTTCTTCTTGCTTATTAACGTTCACATTTTTTTCATTCTGTACCTCTGTTGTCACAATTTTCATTAAACTTCATTTCATTACTGAAAAAGAATAAATATCTTCTTTTCTACCTTTAGCAATATGTTTTACCTTAATATTATTTTTTTACAGTAGCATTGCCTTTATTATCTCTATCTACCTCTAATTTCTGATTTTTTGTGTCACTTTCTTTTTTACTTTTATGCCACAGTCTACATTAAGATGCAGAGCCTTATATTTCATTTGTAATCAACTCACAGCTCTAACCAATTCATATACAAATCTCTCATTTGTAAATGTTCTGTAAATAATAGTTGTTTTTCCAAACATCTTTATTAAATGTACACATATGACAAGGGCTATCTTAAATTTATATAAATGATAAACATACAAATTATATAATTTTAGTTACAAACAGTTTGCATCATATACACCATTGAAGCAACTATAGTTGTAAATATTATACATCACTTATAAAATATCCAGTCATTGTCAGTTAAGCATTATATAGCTCATTCAAATCCTGCCTCTTAAACCTAATTCCTGCTATGCATATATTGTTTCCACAATTCCCATTTTTTCTATGTAGTTTGCCCCTTTCCTTTTCTAAAGATCCAAATTCCAGTTGTTTTATCTCTGTTACTATGTATACTGCTTCTAGTAAAGTTGGTCTAGACTTTGATTTAAATTTTCTAGTAATTGCTTTTTTGGCAGCCACCATAATTATACTCAGCAAGGTTTTACTATCTCTAGGCAATTCCGATTCTGAAGCATAACTCAAAAAAATTATCTCCCCAGTCAGTCCAATCTACTCACCCAGCATCTCTGACAGAGCGGTCTGCAGGGAATCCCAAAAATCTGCCAGCTCATCACACTTCAAAAAATATGTTCCCAGCTACCTCCTTCTTGCCCGTCACACCTCCAACATTTGCTATCCACCTGAAGAAAAATTATTTCACCTTGTTGCACGTGTAATTTTGAGCAGTGCCCATCTCTAACATCCCTTGCATTGATTAGTAATAAACTGTTTCTGTCCAAAAATAGCTCCTACTACTACATGATCAAAAAATCAACAAAATAATGCTCCAGTACTTGCTTCCTTTAATTCATCTGGGGAATCAAAGAAGTCAGTTTGTTTCCTTAAATTTTTTTTCATATAAGTATTTGTATGCTCTTGTCCTACATTTAATCTAAGTTGTGAAAAACATGCTTTCCATACTTTAACTTATCTTCCTTGATTCTTTGTTATCCCCTAATGTAACAATGAAATCCCCAAAAATCACTATATTCACGTTCACTTGAAATAGTTGTGTTCTTTTAGTACCCAATTTAATTTTTAAAAACCATATGCCATATTACCTGTCATTAACAATCTAATATCACTAATCTCCCTGGGCAAACTTCATATACTGCTACATAATTTGACTTAAAAATGTTATAATTCCAGAATATAAATCCTTCCCCATAGAGCTCTCTATACTTGCTTTAACTGCTCTCTCTGCTCTCTGTTACTTAAATGTATATCTAATAAGCATGTCATATTTTGTTTACACCACTGTACAAAAAGCTATTTTTTAATTCTTTAATTTTATTAATTTCTCATACTGTTTACATAAGGAAAAGAACAGAAGAAGCGTATCCTTTACCTTTTTTGTATCAGTCTGCCTTCCTTTTTTTCTTTAACTCTGCTTGTTTTATATACCTTTTCAGTCTCTCTAGATTTTGACATCTTTTTCACATATAACCATCCATTCTTTTTTTATTCTCCTTCACCAACAGAAACAGCTTCCTCTTTCTCCCCTTCTTCACTGTAACCAGGTAATATTTCTGCACCATTTAACTCAATTTGCAGAGCTTGTTTCATATTTTCATTTTTGACATGTTCATTCTCTTTAACGCAGTCATACCACCAATGTTTATTAGATTTGCAATACCTATAATATGGCTTACAATTTTTAGCTGTATGGTCTACCTTTTCACATACATTACCTTTATGTAACTAGATTCATTAATCAAATAAGCTTCTGTAGCACAAAAAAATGGGCTGTCTTAAATATCTAATAGTTCCTTTGATGATATAAAGCATAATTATACACACAATTTGCTTCAGAGTATTTTCATTTTCTTTTCTTCATATAATTTGTTCATAGGATGCACAGACTGACATATACCCTGAGAAGTGTGAAAAGCCCAAGCTTTCGACACAATACCCCACTCGGGTATCATAGAAAAGCTCACCAGCTTAAATGTAAACCCATTTGTCACAAGATGGGTTGCAAACTGGCTCAAGGACAGAACCCACAGGGTTAGAGTTGCTGGTGCCATGTCAGACTCCAAGCCGGTCACAAGCGGTGTCCCATAGGGCTCAGTCCTGGGCCCCCTCTTGTTCGGCATCTACTTTTCAGAAGTGCAGGCAAACATAGGAGGATTGTGGCTGACAAAGTTTGCAGATGACTGCAAACTGGGCGCCATAGTTGAAAATCCATCAGACACAGATATCCTTCAGAGAGGTCTCATAGAAACGGATAACTGGTGCCAGAGCCATGGCCTTAAGCTAAACGCCAAAAATGTATAGTCATACCCTTTGGTAAAAACAAGGTAACCCCAAGTTACCACATAGGTGGCAATCCATTAAGCACAGAAGAGGTTATCAGGGACCTGGGGACCCAAGTTGACAGTAACCTTTCTTTGACACTCACATTGCCAAAGTGGTTAGGAGGACCTTCTACATTGCCCACCTGATTATGAAGGATTCACATCCAGATCAAGGGAGGTCATTGTTCCCCTGTACTCTTCACTTATCAGACCAATGATTGAGTACAATGCCCCATTCGAATGTATCTTACCTGACACCTGCAGCAATTGGAAAGACCCCAAAAGTTCCTCACCAAAAGGATAAAGGGGCTCAAAAATATGCCATATGCTGCCCGACTGAAGAAACTCCAGCTCTATTCAGTCGCATACCATCTGCTCAGAGGTGACCTGTGCCTGACATACAAGGCCATGTCCAACCAGGAATTAATGGACATGCTCCACCTCAGAAAATCCAAATCCACCAGAGCCACAAGAGCAAGAGACTTAAACCTCAACACGGATATAAATAGGACATGCTGGAGGGACAGATTCATCACCCAGAGACTCCCTATGCTGTGGAACAGAATCCCGGTCCATGTGAGACAGAGCACCTCGCTGGCTCTGTTCAAGAGGAATCTTGACCAGTGGATGGGAGATCGTAGGTTTACCCCGGGGATCATCTCTGTATCACTGCTGGACAGAGGCACGGCAAACTAATGGGTATAGTATTCTTCAACCTAAGGGGTGGTGAAAGCCACACAACTCTGGCTAGGCTTATAAATGCCCTAGGGCAGATAGCCTAGTATGAACCTATGAACCTATGAACAAGCTGCACTGACCTTGGTGAGCCCAGGCATTCCAAACAGCATTTCTTTTACAGAAAGGGAAGAAAAAAGCTATTATTTCATTTATTTCTTGCTTAATACTGTTGCACTTAAGAATCGCCAATGTTTTATACTATTTAGTTGTGCTTGTAAAGCTTGTTGCTTTTTATTGAAAAAGCTACTGATTATTGTTTCTGTCTTGTCTAAGGGTATAGTTTTGTAGTTCTATTTGCAATAGTGGCAGTATTATGAGATTCTGTCTGGTCTGTTCCTTAATTAACCATTTAAACACATATTACTGCTTTTTGATCATATGTACATTTACTTATAATTCTCTGTCTGGTCTGGTGTCATTATCTTGTAGCAGAGTTGTGATTTTGCTGGAGGATCTGTGACCATCCAACTGTTATACCACATTTTGTTCTGTTTGATAAGTTTTTTGTATTATTTGTCTACTCAAGACTGCACTTACTGAGATTACTGTATGCTACAGAGACTACTCTTCTTTAATTGTAATACTGCTACAGTCTACCAACCCCCACTGCTACATTAGCTACTGCTTTCTCTGTTGATCCTACCTGTTTTGTTACAGAAATGACACCTTCTTTCTTCCTGCCACCACTGTAAAAATAAAACTCCTAAATCTCTTGCCTACCTGGGCCCCTAAACCTGTAAATTAGTCATAGCAGTGATAGCTCTGTGCTTTGATACAGATTCTGTGTCTTGTTAGAACCCTGACTGCTTTATTGGTTTCCTCTCCAGTTCATCTCATATAACTTGAACTGACTTGTACCTGCCCAGGGTCTTTGTTTTTTTTTTTATTCAAGTCTCTGAGAAGTGTGGAAAGCCCTGAACTGATTGATACAAGCTGCACTGATCCTGACATTATCCAGGCGTTCTAAACAGCATTTTTCATCAAAAAGGGAAGATAAAAATCTGTGCTGCTGCTGGACTTGCTAAACAGAGAGTTGTCAGTGAAGAGCTTTTTCCCCTGTAAGAAGTCAACAAAATCTCAACAACCTTAGTTATGTAAGTTGTAGGTTTATGTAACCTGGAGTGAGAACAAGTACATTCATTGTGCTGCACGTCCACCCAAGCCTTGTAACTCATTCCCTTATTCTCCTTATAGTAGCAAGTCTGCCTGTAGTAACCCCTGCATCTAAAAGCAAAGCCCTCCCCCTGACTCTTTTCCAGTCAAAACCATGGACCAGTATTTCCCCACAATTTCTGTTGCCAGTCTAATTGAGTGGCGTATGTTCAGACAATGTAGAAATTGTCTTATGCTAACTGACGGTCTCCTATTATTCAAACAATGGAATACACTGTATGAGAGATACACATTTATAGTGTCATCAGAGACTAAAATCCCACCCACAGATAACCCTGACATAAGGATTGTCAGCAACACACCACACTACATCTAACATAACACATACAGTTCCTCATATGCTGTGGTTCTTAAGATTAACTTGCCTAAACCTTAAAGTCCTCCAAGATACAACACAGGCATAAAGAACCATCAGCAATGCTCTAGACCTATAAAACCTACCAACACATACAGCACAAGGAGCACCAAAGTCACGGATGCTGAGCCTGTAAGGCAGGTATCAACCCAGTTAGAAATCATAGTCATTGGTGACTCCATTTTAAGGTATACAGATGTAGCACTTACCAAGCAGAGCAAGGACTGAGTGATGGTTAGTTGATCCACCAGATCACTCATGCACTCAAGTCTTTGAGTCTTTGAATAACAGGTATAACTGCCATAATACACGTGGGTTTAAATGACTTGTGACTTAACTCATTGGATTATATGAAGAGGGACATGATGAAGCTCTCAGACTATGTGTAAAAGGCAAGTATGAGCCTACCATTGTGCATTATTCTACCTTCTCCAAGAATGATGCTGCAATGTGAGCAGGAAATAACTGACTTCAATAATTGGCTTAGTTTTTGGTGTTATTCCAAGAGGGTCTAATATTTATCAGATTGGGATGACATGTTCAACAGACCTCACTGTTTCACCAAAGATGTCCTGCATCTGTCTCCTCTAGGTTTTGTTATATTGGCAAAGAATGTCTCCACCCTTATAGTGTCTTTTTTAAGCAATGGCACCTGGATAAATTTACCAACATAATGAAACAAGCAAAAGAAAATATGAAGGTGTTGCTGATCAATGCTAGAAGCCTTAACAAGAAACTCCACTCCTACTAGCTCTCCTCACCCTGGAAGATACAGACGTCTGTCTAATGTCTGAGACATGGTTAAAGTGTCAGACAGCACTCCATGTGTGCAGGGCTATAATACCTTCCACATATTTAGACCAATCAGTGCATGAGGGGAATGTCTAAATCTTCATCCATGAAAGAATTGTATCAAGGCTGGTTAAGAAGCTTGATGCACTAACATTTCTTCATGTCCAAATCATTATCAGGAAGGTCCATTACCATATATTGGCAAGCTGTAGAACTCCATCTATGACCCAAGAAAGCCACAATGTATATCTACAAGAGCTGAGGTCTCCCAGTATTTTTTTCCAACAAACATCTTTATTAAATTTTCACATATGACATAGGCAACCTTACATTTATATAAATGAAAAATAAACAAAACGACACCACTTTAGTTGCAAACATTATACATCACAGACACCACTGAAACAACTGTAGTTGCAAATATTATACATAACTTATAATCTATACAGTCATTGTCAGTTAAGTATTATATAGCTCATTCAAAACCTGCCTCTTGAATCTCATTCCTTCTCTGCATATATTGTTCCCACAATTCCCATTTTTCCTATGTAGTTTGCTCCTTTCCTTTTCTAAAGATCCCAATTCCAGTTGTTATATCTCTGTTACTATCTTTGTTACTTCTAGTAAAGTTGGTTTAGACTTTGATTTCCATTTTCTAGTAATTGCTTTTTTGGCAGCAACCATAATTAGACTCAACAAGGCTTTTACTATGTTGAGACAATTCCAATTCTGTATCATAGCTCAAAAAAATCATCTCCCCAGTCAATCCAGTCTGCTCACTCAGCATCTCCAACAGAGCGGCCTGCAGGGAATCCCTAAAGTCTGCCAGCTCATTACACTCCCAAAAAAATGTTCCCAGCCACCTCTTTCTTGCCTTTCACACCTCCAACATTTGCTATCCACCTGAGGAAAAATTCTTTGGACTCTATTTGAGGGTATAAAAATACCTATGTAAACTCTTCCAGGCAAAGATCCTAAATCTTCTGGACTTTGTTGCATATTTGGGAGCTATACATATATCCCCCATTGTCTCTTTGTGAATTGCTTATCCAATCTCTCCTAGTAATCCTTTCTAAGCTCCTCCGATTGATTCTTATAATTATCATGCAGTATATTATATGCTTTACTAATTATTCCTTTTTTAATGGCAGCTTCTGTTATAGATTCTGTTAAAAACTCTACCAGTACTAGTCTTTCATTCCGGTGCCCCTATTTCTTTCTCTTTGCCTATACTCTGATATCAATCCTTGATAGGGAAGGCAATCTCTAACTGCAGTCCAAATAAATTTTTGGTCTCTTCCCATTCTATTACCTTTCTCTTTCTAGTTATTTGCTCCCAATACCTTGGTTCCTTCGACAGTTTTCCCCAATAAATTCCAGTCCCCTCTTGCCTACTATCTGTATCCCTGACCACAGTCATCCCTTTTTTACAATATTGTGAAAAATCAGTTTAGGTGCGTTGCACAGTTAAACACAGATTTTAATCAGATGAATGAGCAATTAGATACCATGACTAATGATTTTATGGACCGAGGTTATAATGAATATACTGTTAAAAGTTGACAGTAGAAATGAAACAAGAATTGGATAGAACCATATTTCCTATTTTTTCTGAAGTCTATCAAGAAAGATATCACAATGAGAGTAGTGATAATTCCAGTAAATGCAGAAATAGAAAAAAATGATAAAGGAGCATTTAGATGTATTTTACCATATGATGCTAATACCAATAAAATATTGGGTATTATTAGGAAACACTGGTACATGATGACTCATATACTTACTTTTAAAAATGTGCCATTGGAACACCTGTCCTTTGGCTATAAAAATCATGCTAATTTAAAATTGCAGTTATGCTATAAAGAACAAAAGAAATGTTTGAGTAACAATATGATGCAGAAATATGGTATACAAAAATGCTTTAATTGTAATTTCTGTAGATATATTTTTACTGGAATTTCGTTTAAACATCCCATTACATCAAAAAAAGTTTATTTTAGAAGTCATGGTACATGTAATACTATGAATATAATTTATATAGCTATGTGCACACAATGTAATGCATTTTATATAGGCAAAAGTAACAGAAGACTAAAGGACAGAATATGCGAACATTTATCAGAAATTAAAAGGAAACTGGAAACCAATGCATTGTATTGACATATGCATCACACAGATGCATCACATGTTTTTAACATCTGTGTTTTGCAGTATATTTATAAAGCAATTAGAGGAGGTGATTTAATTAATTATACTGAGTTACAGGAGAATAAATGGATCCTACGGTTTAGAGCATATCAATATCCTGGTTTGAATGAAAGTTTTAGCTTAAAACCTGCTTTGAAAGAAATCAGGAATACATTTTAACAATGTTTCTTTAAAAATGCTTCATCTTTATGTCACATGATTTTAATGAATGCATATTTAAACAAGGTAATTTTAATAAAAATATGAATTCACTTGCCTGACGAAGCCTTATGGTGGAAGTCTAAGTACTAGTGTTGTCTGAGTAATAAAGTTTTATCTGTTTTATCTGCATCGTGGTGTTGATGTTACCATTTTTGCTTTTGCTATAGATTCTGTTAAAAACTCTACCAGTACTAGTCTTTTATTCAGGCACCCCTATTTCTTTCTCTTTGCCTATACTCTGATATCAATCCTTGATAGGGAAGGCAATCTCTAACCTGCACTCCAAATAAATTCTTGCCCTCTTCCCATTCTATTACCTTTCCCTTTCTGGTTATTTGCTCCCAATACCTTGGTTCCTTTGCCAGTTTTCTCCAATAAATTCCAGCCCTTCTTGCTTATTATCTGTATCCCTGACCACAGTCATCCCTATCGGCAGAAAAAGAAGTTATGTACCTACCATAAAGTTCCATGTTAGTTGTCTTCTTCTTGCCTTCTTTCTTGCTGGTTGGATTCGGAGCTGATCCTCGGCTCCGACTCAGCCATCTTCAAAAGCTCGAGAGCTGATTACTGGCTCAAGGCCCCCTATATCCCATGATGCCTGGCGCTAGATACCCAGCTCTCGTTTGGTAAAACTAACTGCAGACATAAAAGGAAAGGAATCCTATCCTAGAATGCATAAATCTTACTGGGGAGACTACTTGTCAGTAAGGAATAGCCAGAGAAGACTCAGCCAGTGAAAACTCAAGAGGAACTCTTCTCGGTCCACTAGGATAGGGGGATGGAGGGTGGGACGCAAGAAAGAAGGCGAGAAGAAGACAACTAACATGTAACGTTATGGTAGGTACATAACTTCTTTATGTTAAGTTGTCTCTCTCGCCTTCATTCTTGCTGGTTGGGACAGCGTCCCTAGCACCTACAGTCCTGGGTGGCTCATCGGAACAGACTCTTCAGAACAGCGGAACCAAAATCTGCTCTGCTCCTGGAAACAACATCCAACTTATAATGTGAAATGAAAGTATGAGGGTTGGCCCATGTAGCCGCAGCACAAATAGATTCCATGGGCAACCTAGCCTGAAAGGCCAATGAAGTGGCTAAAGCTCTGGTGGAGTGACCTTTCGGTTTAACTGGCAATTCTTTATTCCTCAGTTGATATATAAAAGTGATGATAGAAGTCAACCATCTAGATAAAGTTACTTTTGAGACTGGAAGACCTTGTTTACCCACAGCATAAGATAGGAATAGTTGGTCGGATTTTCTAATGTCCTTAGTTCTGTGCAAATAAAAGCGTAGTTGCCTGTGAACATCTAACTGATGCAACTTCTATTCCGCCCTGTTGGAGTGGTTAGGGAAAAACACAGGGAGGTCTATGGACTGATTTAAGTTATTCTCTGAAGAGACCTTAGGAAGGAAGGAAGGAAGGATTAGTCCTGAGAGCAACCCTGTCATTGTGGAACACAAGGTACAGAGGACGGATAGAAAGAGCCTGAAGTTCCGAAACTCCTCTGGCTGAAGTAATAGCTACCAGAAAAGGGTTTTCCAAGATAAGAACTTCAAGATGCAAGAAGCTGCAGGCTCAAAAGGGGGCAAAATTAGAGAGGCTAAAATCAAATTTAAATCTCACGGTGGTGGAGGATCTCTCACTGGGGGCCCGAGCAGAGTGGCGCCTTTGAGAAAGGCTTTACATAACTTATGAGACATGATATTGTTATCTGAAGTTCGATATGAAAATTAGAAATTGCAGCTAACTGAACTCTGATTGTGGTGGAAGCAGACCCAGTATGGAAGAGTTCCACAAGAAATTCCAATATGTGGTGTATAGGGGCTGAAAAGGGATCTATACTCTTAGCCTCTGCCCAGGAAGAAAAACGTTTCCATTTACTAACATAAGTTTTTCTAGTCGTAGCCTTGTGCAATGACAAAATGATTTCATGGACTGAGGGGGAGATATCTGGGAGCCTGGCTAAAGTTGGAAGTGGAGCAACCAAGCGGTGAGCTGGAGAGACCATAGGGATTGGTGCAGCCTGCCCGATTGATGAATCAGAAGGTCTGGAACTAGGTCCAGAGTCCAAGGCTGCTTGAGAAGATGGCAATGCAGGAACAGGAACCATATTTGTCGAGGCCAGTAAGGAGCAATGAGGATCATTTTTCAGCCCAATATGGTAGCTTTCTGTATTAGCTTTGGAATAAGGGGAAAGGGAGAGAATGCATAGAGAAGTCCCTGAGACCAATCATGGACTAGAGCATCTCTGGGGGAATGTCCGAGAAGTGGAAGGAGAGAGAAGAAATTGCTGCACTTGCTGTTGAAGGCAGTTGCAAAAAGGTCGCAGCAAGGTTGGCCCCATTTGCGGAAGATTCGGTCTGCCACTGCCTGATTCAGAGACCACTCGTGAGGCATGAGAATTGCTCTGCTCAGCCTGTCTGCTATGACATTGGACCTCCCAGGGATGTGCGTTGTGATCAGAAACCATTGGGAAGAGATTGCCCACTGCCACAGTCTGAGTGCTTCTTGACATAGGGGGTAGGACCTGGTTCCGCCCTGCTTGTTGATGTACCACACTACTGACATATTGTCCGTTTGAATTTCAATGGTCCCGGCAGGAAGAGAGTCCTGAAGAGCTTGCAACGCTAGGAGTACGGCCCTCATCTCCAAGACATTTATATGCAGATGGTACTCATGAGGTTGCCAGGTGCCTTGGACTGTTCTGCCCTGATAATGCACCCCCCACCCAATCAGGGAGGTGTCCGTGGTTATAGCAACTGGAGGGGGGGTACGAATGGTCTGCCGTGGGACACTGATGAGGAGACCATCCACCATGCAAGGTGCTTCTTGCATGCTTGTGTGATCATAATCATGTAAGACATGGGAAGCTGCTGGAAGGACCACTGGGTGAAAAGAAGCCGCTGGAGAATCCTCATGTGAAAACGAGCCAAAGGGACAAGTACGATGGCTGCTGCCATGAGACCTAGAGTTTGGTGGACAAACCTGGCTTGAATTATTTTGCATGCTAATAAAATTTTCACATATTGGTGAATCACTGATACCCTGTCTGGCGGAAGGCTCGCTAACATGTCTCTGGTATTTAAATTTGTGCCTATAAAGGTGATAGAATCACAGGGCGACAATGCAGACTTTTCAAAATTTATTGTGATACCTAGCCTGGAGCAAGTTTCGATAGTGCAGTCTCTGGCTCGCAGAAGGTGATGCCTGATGGTAGCAGTAAGGAGCCAGTCATCTAGATATGGAAACACCTGGAATTGTTGCCATCTCAGGTGAGCGGTAACTACTGCCATATATTTGGTAAACACCCTGGGGGCTGTGGTGAGACCAAAGGGCAGAGCTCTGAACTGATAATGGCTGGCTCCCAGCCGGAAGCGAAGAAATCTTCTGAAGCATCTGTCCATTTTTATATGGTAGTACACATCATGAAGATCTCTGGAGCACATCCAATTGTCCTGACCCAGGAAGGGTAAAATGGACTGTAGCATGACCATCCGAAACTTCATTCTTTGTACAGACCTGTTCAGTCTGCTGAGATCCAGAATGGGTCTCCAGTCCCCTGTCTTTTTTGGTACCAAAAAGAACCTTGAGTAAATTCCGGATCCTTGTTGGTCTGCTGGGACTTACTGGATGGCTATTTTTTGTAGGAGTTTTGAGACTTTGTGAACTGCTTGGTCCCTTAGGTTCATAGGTTCATAGGCTGGTACTAGGCTATCAGCCCTAGGGCCTATACAAGCCTAGCCATAACAATTCCCTGGCTATTTCTTCCCACATTATTTACTTTTCATGGACCCCTGTCTAGCAGGGCAACTGACGTGTTCCCTGGGGTGAATTTCCTTTCTCCCATCCAATCGTCAAGGTTCCTCTTGAAGAGGTCCAAAGAGGCACTCTGCTTGACATGTATGGGCAATCTATTCCAGAGTCTGGGGAGTCTCTGGGTCAGGAACCTATCCCTCCAGCATGTTTTGTTTATTGTGATGACAAGGTTCAGATCCCTGGAGCGTGCAGCTCTGAGGGATTGGGATTTCTTTAAGTGTAGCATGTCCAACAGCTCTGGGTTTGACATGGCCTTGTATGTTAAGCAGAGATCACCTCTGAGTAGACAATATGCAAAAGAGTATAGCTGGAGTTTTTTAAGGCGGTCAGCGTAGGGCATCTGCTTTAGGCCTGTGATTCTTTTAGTGAGGTATTTCTGAGGCCTTTCCAGTTGTTGCAGATGTCTTGAGAGGTACATACCAAATGGGATGTTGTATTCTATAATGGGTCTAATGAGGGATGAGTACAGTGGGACAATGACCTCATTTTTTCTGGATGAAAAGCCCTTCGTGATGAGGTGTGCCACATAGAAGGATTTTCTGACTGTTGTGGCGATGTGGTTATCGAAGGTGAGACCACTGTCCACCTGTGTCCCTAAGTCTCTTATCACACTTTCTGTGTTTAGTGTACTGCCACCTATATGGTAATTCATGGATACATGTTTTTTCCCCAAAGGGATAACAATACATTTCTTGGCATTGAGCTTGAGCCCATGGCTCTGGCACCAAGCATCTGTTTCTGTAAGGCCCTCTTGTAGAGTATCCACATCATTTGGGGATTCAATAATGGCTCCCAGTTTGCATTCATCTGCCAGAGTCCCTTAGTGTTGACCTGTACTTCAGAGAAGTAGATGCCAAACAAGAGCGGCCCCAGGACTGAACCCTGAGGTACTCCACTTGTCACTTGTCTGGAGCTGGATTTGGAGTCGGCTACTTTTACAGTGTGGGTTCTATCAATAAGCCATTTAGCAACCCATTGGGTGACATAGGGATTAATGCCCAACTTAGTAAGTTTATCTATGATTCCAGAGTGGGGGGTGGTGTCAAAGGCCTTGGCAAGGTCTAGATAGGCTGTGTGGACCACCTTACCCTTGTCCATGGCTCTGGAGACTGATTCAAAGAAGTCAATCAGGTTCAGGAGACAAGATCGGCCCTTCACAAACCCAAACTGGGTGGGGTCCAGTGTTTAAAGGTTTCCAATGTCTTTGTTTATAAGTTCCATGATAATACACTCCATGGCCTTGCAGATAAGGCTTGTCAGACTGATGGGATGGTAGTTTCCGGGATCCAAGGTGGATCGCCCCTTGTGGATTGGGATAACTGTAGCTCTGTGCCACTCAGTGGGCACGAAACCTGAGGTGAGGCTATGATTAAACATGACACTTAGGTGAGGTGCCAGTTCATATTGTAGTTCATGTAGTACACAGCCTGGGATGTCATCTGGTCCCATGGATGCTGTATTCTTGGCTTTAGAGAGTGCGTTTTGTACCTGTGTGGCCATTATTACTGGAATTTGGCAATCTTCCGGTATTGAGATGGGCCATTTAGGGGGTGAGAGGGGTGAAGTTGGCACTGAATCGATCTGCCAGGATATTGGCAATATCCTTGGATCAGTATATTTAATGCCATTCTGTTTTAGCTCAGAGCAGATCTGAGCATTGCCATTTAGATTCTTGACATAGTTATAGAATGCTTTGTGGTTGTCTTTAGAATCTTTGGCAATTTTATTTTCATAACTAGCTTTGGAGGATTTTATGAGGCATCTCAGTTTCTTACTGAGGCTAGTAAGGGAGTTTTTTGCATCCTGGGATTTTCCTCTTTTCTGCAAAAGTTTCTTCCTTTTGTTGTAAAGTTTGTTTATGGCAGGGGACCACCAGGTTGGCTTCCTTTTTTGGATGAGAGCATTTTGGTTCTATTTGGGATGGCACGATTCATGCATGAGTGGATGTGCTCGTACAGTGCCTTAGTGTAGGATTCAGCAGTTGAACTTTCAGTTCCCATCTGCATGGGTGTCATGAAGTTTGTCACTTCTGACTTGAGTAGCATGAAGTTGGCTTTGGAGAAGTTTTTATGGTGGTTTCTTTACTGGGGGTGGGGTGGGATGTGGATGTTAAGGGTGATTAGCTTATGGTCAGACCTGACTAATGAGGGGTGACCATAGGTATGGAGCATTGATTTCCCATGTTGGTAATGACCAGGTCTAGGATATTGGAGCCCTGGTGGGACTATGGATTAGTTGATCCAGGGCATTGGAATTTATGAATTCCAAGAACCGTTGCAAAGGTGTTGGGACATGAGTAGTTTTCCAGTTAATGGCAGGGTAGTTAAAATCACCCAGTATTAGGGTGTTTGGTTCTATCTTAATATTTTCCAGTATGTTTAGAAAGGTGTAGTGAGAATCTTGGGGTATGGTAGGGATCTGTAGCAAGCTACAATTTGGATTGCAGTCTTACCTAGTGTTAGTTGCACTTGGAGAATTTCAGACACATTGTGTTGGCCAACTAGCCTGGTGGTGTGAATATCCTTGGTGAATATTGACACTCCTCCACCTTTAGTGTTTCGGTCCTGGTTTGGTGGGCGAAAAGTGTGGTAAGAGTTGTAGCCTGGTATTGCAGGGGTGCTCTCTGGAGCCTTGAACCAGGTCTCAGTTACTGCACAGATATCGATGTTCTCCATTTTTAGGAGTGCCTCGAGAGAGTGCATTTTGAGGTTTAGACTTCTAGCATTGAGTAGCATTACCTTCAGATTTTGCATGCTTGTACCTGTTACGGTGGTGGTTTTGTCCTTTGAAGTTTGCCTAAAAACGGCACTATAGGGGTGGCAAGAGCCTTAGCCAGTAACCTGAATCCCAGGGGGGACAGGTGCAGACCATCTCTGGCAAAGCATCATGGTCTGTCAATCATGTCATCCCAGGCAGACAGATACTGGATCCCCTTTGAATAACACCATAAGCTTAGCCAATTGTTGAAGTCAATCATTTTATCCTTATATTGTGGCATCATTCTGGGCGAAGGCAGGATGCTACTCAGGGCTAGGGCCATACCTGCCTGGGCCACATGATCTGAGAGCTCTTCCATGTCTCTTTTCATGTAGTCCAGGGAGGTATGTCTCAAGTCATTCACTCCAACATGGACAATGACAGAGTCATATTTGTACTTGTTGTGGAGTGACTTGAGTGCATGCATTATGTGGCGGATCCTGGCACCCGACAGGCAGCTGACTGTAATTTTCTCCTTATTCAACCTGGTGAGAGGGACATCAGTGTGCCGGACTATAGAGTCACCTATGACTAAAGTGTTAGGTACATTGTCTTGCCTTAGGGGCTGTTGCTGGGTGGCACACTGGTGTTGTGAACTATGTGACACATTGGTTGTGATTGGTGTTTGTTTGCATTTCAGCTTCAGAGGTCTTTGTTGCTTGGGCAGGTTACAGTTAAGGGCCTCTGCATATGTGGATTTAGTGTTGCTATATGTGGGTGTTGGTGGTGCGGGTTTAGAAGGGCTATGTGTTGTTTGAGGTGTAGTGTGGGTGTTAACCTTCTCCTCTTGACTGTTTAGCACAATCTTGGGTGGAATGTCTGGATGGGACTTGTTCGACCTTAAGGGGGTGCAAATGAAGGGAATTCTGTAGCCTCCGGATATAACGGACTGTACCCATGTGTCTTGAGTTATGTGTTGCCAGGCTCTTGGGTACAGCGATAATCTTCCCCCGACTGCCTTCAGAGGTGGGCAGCCAGGCAACCCTTCAGGGATGCTGGAAGGGCTTCTAAGAGAAGGATTCTCTGCTGCTGTGATTCTGCAGACCCCCTCTGCCACGAGGGTGGTGTCTATTGTTGTTCCCTCCTCTGCCCCTGGACGGGAACTCACCATGTGTGTCCAGCAAGGCTTCTTGGGATTTATGGAACCACATCTTTCCACTCTTCTGACCCTTGGGATATGGTCTGGAAGGAGTGGAAAAATGGACTCCTATGGCAGATAGAGTCTTGCCTTCCTGCTCACACCTGGTAAGGGTGTCCTTCACTTGAGGTCCAAAGAGAGAGGAACCATCAAATGGGGTGTTAGTGAAAGACACTCTGAAAGGTTCTGCAAAGTTACATAGCCACATCCAAGCATGTCTCCTTAGGGCAATGCCTGTGCCTGCGGCTCTACTCGCACCATCGGCTGCATATGAAATTAGCCTCATGGAGGAGTTTACCACTGAATTAAGAGTCACCAGCTGGGAGGCTGCTTTAGCCTGGGCCCCCTCAGCTGATGGATCTTGAAGGGTATCTCCAAGCTCCTTAAGTAGATCCCTTTGAAGATGGGTAAAGTGGCACAAATAATTCAGGGACCTCATGGAAAAGGTCGCTGAAGAGAACATCTGCTTCCCATATCTGTCCATCATCCTGTACTCCTTGTTAGGGGGATGGACAGATGAAGAAGTTTCTGCCAACTCCTTCTTTGTAGCCACCACTACCACCATGGCATCAACAGGGACACCCTTAGTCAAAAACTGTTTGTCCTGTGGCACTGTAATAAATTTGACAGGTCTTCTGGGGGTTGGTTCCACTGAGTCTGGAGCTGTCCACGCCTTCCCAGCCACCACAGACATTAGTGGGTCAAAAGGCGGAGACACCCAAGAGGTGGAAGGTCGGGTTCCAAACGCGTCCAGAAATACCGACTCATCCTCGGAAGGGCTTAGGGCAGTCCAGTTCCTCCTCTGCCTAAGCATCTCAAGGATGTCTGAGAAGGAGACATCTTCAGAGGGGGATCTTGGGGACCCTTCTGAATCCTCTAAGTCGGTATCTGATGTGACAGACTCAGGGGAGTCAACATGCTTACTCTTGCATTTCCTCTTATGTGGTGGCTCCTCTGAATGATCAGGGGAGGCCTCGGAAGAGGAAGATACACCCAAAGGTGTGTCCTGGAGCATTGGATCCCCACGCTTGGGGTCTGGAAAAGGGGCAGAGGCTGACGCAGGCACCCTAGGGGGAGGAGCCGATGAGGTCGATCATGGGACTGGCTCTGGGGCCAGTACACTCCTCATCACCTCGAATGCATCCCTACCCGGACGCAGAGAGGGCTATGGTTCCAAAGTAACCAGAATCCCTCTCTGCACCAAGGGGGACGGCTCCAAGGCCAATGTGGGAGCCGAGCTCACCTGAGCCAAAGCCCCGAGGGGGAGAGTGGGGTCGGACAAAGGTCCGATGCCACTTGCCCCCTTGGAGCCGATGAGGGAGTCCCGGCGCCCAGATCCCTCCAAGGATGGCACCATGGAAGGGATTGGAACCGACGAAGGAACCAAAGGAGAAGGTATCAGAGCCGATGGTTCCACATCCCGAACCCCAACGAACTCCGGCTCCGAGCTCAAAGGATGAGTCAGAGGAGGAATATCTACAGACGTGGACAGAGCCAACACCTGATGAGGGGGGCTGGACAACATTTTGGCTAGGGCCTGTGATTTTAGCAGCCTACTGACCACTCTTTCCAAGTCATGGTCCGAAAGTCTAGAGGACCGAGAAGAGTGGGATGAGCGATGACTATGCTCCAACTGGAGCAGAGGTGATCTTGGAGCTGAACGTATTGACTCCAGAGAGGGAGACCTAGACCTTTTTCTACTCTCAGACGGCTCCGAGGGACGTGTCGGAGCCGACTGGGAGTGAGGAACATCGGTTCCAGCTAGAGCTGAGATGGATGGTACAACTTCATCCAACGACGGCTCCGAACTGGGAGCCGAAGGTTTAGGTGGCCTGGAAGATTTCACAGGTTGAGTCTTAGCCAGTGAATCTTGTGGCTTAAGCAAATCCCTTAGGATAAGCTTGTTTTTGCATTCCTGCAGGACTCTTGGACTGAAGGCATGGCAAATGGAACAAGAGTCCTGCAGGTGCATGACGCCCAGACAATAAACACAAGAAGTGTGACCATCTGTTGGAGACATCTTCTGACAGCATGAATCACACTTCTTGAATCCCGATGGCTTAGGATCCTAGGACATCCTGAAAAGGCCCAAGGAACAAGTAAACACACACAGAAATATTAAGGTAACCAACTACCAAAACTTACAAAGTTACCACAACCAAAAAACTACAGTAAGATATATCTATAGCTATTACAAACAAACTAAGTACACTATCACTAAAGAACTAACAGTGATAATAGAGAAGATTTTTTTTTTTTTTTTTATAGGAGATAGAAAAAGAAAGATTATCCTCTAACTAAAATGGAAAATCTTCCTGAGGGAAGTGTAGAGGGGGGGAGGGGAAACTCTCTAATTTAAATGAGTTTCTGAGGGGAAGTAAGAAGGATTAGGTAGAAACTAAGCTACAAAACAACAATAGATACTAAGCGACTAGTTCTAGACTAAAAACTAACAGTTTTTTTACAAAAACAATTGAATAGTATAAAGTTTTATATGACCTGAGCCAGTAGAACAACCTTGCAGCTGAAGTGGCAAACGAGATCTGGGTATCTAGCACCAGGCATTATGGGATATAGGGGCCTCGAGCCAGTAAGCAGCTCTCGCGCTTTTGAAGATGGCCGAGTCAGAGCCGAGAATCGGCTCCGAACCCAACCAGCAAGAATGAAGGTGAGATAGACAACTTAACATTCACTTTTCTCCATTCTTGTGCTGGTTTAGTTCTTAGAATACTCCCTGCTATTTTATGAATATAATACTCTGTATGGTTTTTATTGTTCTCCTTAAGAGTCTGCATCCAAAATCCCAATCCCTTTTTATTTTTTGAGCTTCCCCTCATATCATCATCCTTCCTTTCCACTTTGACTTATAGTTTTATGCTTGTGCTATGTATAAAAGCCTTAACTGTGTTGTTCTAATGAGGTCTCTCAGTATTAATCCCAATGCTATCTTCCTAGGTAATTTTAACTACCCATTTATTGATAGGGAAACTTACAAAATACACAAGTCAGAGGTTCCTAGACTTTGTCAATGCTAATGTCCTAGCACAGTTATTCAGACTACCCACAAGATGAAGCAACATCTTGGACCTTGTCCATACCAATATGGGTGCATTTTGCACCATCCCCTTGCATATCATCATCCCTTGCTAGGTCTGACCATAAAGCCATCCAGTTCTAAATAACATTGAAACCAGAGGGCCCCTCCACCCACAGTACCTTTAGAAAATTCCTTAAGATGAGCTATCTACTCCTAAGCAATTCCTTGGGAAACTTCAAATCCTCATCCCACCCTGAAAATTCTGCTGCTTATGCAGAATCGTGCATTCCCAAACTGTACCAGAATGTAAGCAGCTGCATAGATGCAGATGTCCCCTGCAGAAACAAGCTTAGGACAAACCCCAGATACAACCCCTCATGCTAGAACTACAGCATTAACTAAATATATAATAAAAAGGAGAAGATGTTTATTTATTGACATTTGATTACTGGGAAAGTCTGACCTGGGTATGAGCCCATTTTCAGCAGGAGTCTGGGGATAAAAGCTCCAAAGTATTCCAAAACATTTTAAGAACAACAATTTTACAGTCTTTAAAAATATAAAAAAAAAACTAGAGTTTAAATAATTGTACCAAATTAGACATAAAATGAGAACATTGGTTAAGAGTAAACAGAAGTTATATGATGATTTAATAATTAGAGAAATTTTAAGCTTATAGAGAAATTAAAGGTAGGTTGGTATAATACAAACAGGAACTGCAATATGAAGTTAGAGAAGCACAGCCGTATGGTATATTTAGAGAGAAAGCCAGGTAGAGAAACTGTCAGAAGTAAGGACGTGAGTGAAGAGGGGAGAGTAATGAAAGGTAAGGTATGAATAGGTATTTGTTCACATTTAGGGCTATAGTCATATCTCTCAACCTCTTAGCACAAGAAATCTGGACAACCTATATTATTAAGATAAAAGGATTCAAAGAATGGTTTATAAAGGAAGTAAACTATTATATTGAACTTAATAATAATAATAACACAAATAAAGTGTTTATTTGGGACTCTTTAAAATCTTATCTATATGGGAAAATAAAAACCTGGTATTTACATAAAAGGAAAGAATGGGACAAAGAATTATTAAATCTACAATTGAAAATTGACACTTTAAAAAATAACTTACACCCCAAAGAACTGGGCTCAAATCTGGAATTAAAACAACTAAATCTCGAATATTTAGAAATTCTTAGTCATA
Organism: Protopterus annectens; assembly: GCF_019279795.1. Classification (NCBI taxonomy): domain Eukaryota; kingdom Metazoa; phylum Chordata; order Ceratodontiformes; family Protopteridae; genus Protopterus; species Protopterus annectens. The sequence goes on from NC_056751.1 coordinate 63,181,605, forward strand.
AAGTAGCAATTAATTTAGAGAGGTTAAAATTACAATCTTATTCATCTAATCCAAAACATATGCATAGATTAGCAGCCAAAACGAAAAGTTTTCACAAGAGTAAACACATAATTGAAATATTAGACACATCTAAACACAATTCAAAACCTTCTTCAGATCTAAAAGATATTTTAGAGATTTTTCGTTCATATCATGAAACAATGAATAAAGCAAACTTAAACTTTACTAATAATAGTTCAAAAATAGAATTTCTAAAAAACAATATAAATAATAAACTTTCTAAAGAACAAAATAATAGATTACTTAAATCAATATCATTAATAGAAGTTAAAGAAAGAATACAAAATCTTAAAAATAATAAAGCCCCTGGTCTTGATGGCATAATAGGGGAATTATATAAAATCTTCCCTGATTCCGCTTTGAAGATATTAATGAAAGTACTTGAGGAAGTTCGAATAAGTGACAAACTTTGTCCTTCTTGGAAATATTTGCTAATTTCTCCCATTCTAAAGCAAGATAAGGACTCCAAATTTGTTTCATCATATCATCCTATTTCCCTATTAAATATAGATTATAAAATATTTATGTCTATTTTAGCAAACAGATTAAATCAAATGATGCCGACTTTAATAAACAACGATCAAACAGGTTTTATACTGAACAGAAAAGTTCAGGATAATACTATTAGACTTTTAACTTTAATAGATTTTGCAAATAAAAAAAAAGAATTATCACTCATCAGTCTAGATCTAGATAAAGCATTTGATTCTATTAACTGGACATACTTATTTATGGTATTAAAAGAATATAATTTCTCCTCAGAAATCTTAAACTTGTTAAAAAAATTATATGAAGGTTCTATAGCGTATATTAAAATTGGTGCTTTTTTATCTGGCCCACTTCAAATTCTAAAAGGCACTAGACAAGGTTGCCCTTTATCCCCACTACTATTTGCATTAGCAATAGAACCATTTGCTAATTTTATAAGAAACAATATAAACATAAAAAGTTTTGATGTTGATGAGAACTATTCTTCTAAAATTTTACTCTTTGCAGATGATATCTTATTAACTATTGGAAATATTGATTCATCTATTGATCACATTATCAGATCATTAAAACTCTTTGAGGAAAACTCAAACCTTAGATTTAACCAAAACAAAACAGAAACTATTCTCATCAATAAAAAAATTAATAACACTCTATCTAATTACAATAACTTTAACTGGACCAATGATAAATTGAAATATCTAGGGGTTCATATTCTGTCTAAATGGAAGGACACTATAAATATAAATTATAAAATTTTATTAAATAAAATCACAGAATACATTAATAGATGGAAGAAAATGTTCTTTACTATAGAAGAAAGATTATCTCTGATAAAAATGATTCTATTACCAAAAATCTTTTTTATCTTCAAACATTATTGGCTCCTCCTTCTAGAAAACAACTTAAACACATAAACACTATATTAATTAAATTTCTATGGTATCCCCAAAACCAAGGATTAAGTATGATTGGCACTATAAAACTGGATTGAAGGAGGGATTGCTTTTCCAAATTTTGAGCTTTATGCTGATGCCATTATTCTTAATATAACAAGTCTGTGGTTAAGTCCAAAATACCATTCAAATTGGAAAAATTTACACAAAACAATACTATTAAGTAATTTTGACAAGTTTTTCAAAAACGTATATTGTTCTGAAAATATTAAGCTATTTATAGTTATTAAAGAATTCTTCTTCAACAATGAGCAGGAAAAATCACATCTTATTCCTATAATTAAATATATCTTGCAAAATTTAAAAAAAGTAATGAATAAGAACCTTTTGAACAACAATTTGTCCATTCTGTTTCCAATAATCTTAACCAAGGGATGCTTTGATTCCTTTAACATGATGAAAATAAAAACTATGGAAGAAAATGGGTTATTATTCTGGCATCAGTTTTTAGGAACTAATAATATTCATGATACTACCTACCTTTTAGCCAGGTATAATATCTACCAAAATAACTGGTTAAATATTCAAATCTTCAGATAATTTATTTTAACAGAATTTAAAAGACATCATTTACCTGCTATAACAGACCTCCCCAAAAAATGATCCATCCTCTTTGCCTTCACCAATATAGGCTATAATAATGGTATCTCATTGTCAAGATTTTACAACATTCTTAGATCAGATCTAATAATATTAGACGACAATTTATGGAAATATATCAACAATTTCAACAACTCCCAAATACATATAAATGATAAAACTTTAATTCTCAGATCTGTTTACCATACCTCTTCTTCCACATATTGGAAAATTTTTACATGGAAATTCATTCATAGAAGTTTTATTACACCAAAAAAAGCCTCTAGAATAAGCAAGAAAGATTTTAATAGATGTTGGAGATGCGAGGAGCTAATAGATGCCGATTGGGCACATATGTTTTTAGAATGCAGAACAATAACCACATTTTGGATGGAGTTTAAAGATTTTATTAAAGCTTTGTGGTCGGACAGATGCGAGATCTCTGATTCTATGATACTTTTTAATGCACCAATGCCAAGGTATGTTCCACTGAATCAAATGAACCTCCTTTGGACTCTACTTGCTATAGCAAGAAAAACTATTACTAGAAATTGGAAATGTAAAAATAACCTCTCATTTAAGGAATTTATAACTTTTACTAAGATTATTTGTAGTAGGGAATTACAAACAACTATGTTACACTCCTCAAACATGACTCATAAACAGATTGCCTGGATAAAGCTTAAAAAACTATTAGACAAAATGTAATGTTATTGAAGATTTGGTATCTATTTTGGACTTTGTATATAGTTTTTGTAAAAATTTGATGTTACGTTGTTTTTTTCTTGTTAAAAATTGTAATTATACTCTTGAAAATCAATAAAAAAATATGAGAAAAAAAAAAAAAAGAAATCTGGACAAAGCCTAAAATAGTTGGGGGACAAATTTTAAATACTGCTTTTACAAACTTAGAAGTTTGTTAGAATAAAAGGTGTTGTGTTTGCATTTATTTTCTGAAGGATATGAAGTTTGAAACCCAAATGTATGTCAATATTTGATGACTTCAACCCAGTGATTTATCAGAAAACCACACATTTTATGTTGAGCAGACCAAAAATATGAGGCAAAAATCTGGACATTCTGTGAAAATCTGGACAGTTGAGAGGTATGGATATAGTTTATCCTGGTGTTGAGCAAGAATATAACCAGCTTTTGGCTAGAAAGTCTTTCAGAATGGTTTTGAAGGGTGGGAGGGGGACCTAATGAATAGAGATAGGGAGTCCCAGGTCTTAGCAACATGGTATGAATACAAACAATGCCCTGCAGATTTGATAGGTTTGTGTGACAGACAGGATATTTTGATCACTGGATTATAATGCCCAACTGGGAACATAGTTATGTAGAATGTTATTTAATGCTGGATAAGCAGATGGATTCTGGATAATTTTATACGTGGTAAGAAGCTGTGTATAGGTTAGTTGATGGGGGCAGTTCTAACCAATTTAGGCTTTTTAGTGCTATCCAGTGGTGAGTTCTTAAAGGGGTATTTGCTACAAATTTAGCAACTTTGTTATAGCATTGTTCAAGTTTTGATTTTTCAGATGCCTGAAGATTAGTAAGGATGATAGGACCATAAAGAAGTGTGGAGAGGAGATAAGTAGTGGCAAGTGTAGCTTTAGTTGCGTTGATAAGAACGTTTTTGGCTCTATAAAGTATCCCTAGTTTTTGAAGAGTTTTTCTTACAAAATTTTGTAAATGCAGGTCGATTTTAAGATTTTCATCCAGTATCATACCTAATAATTTGCTATGAGAAGTGACTTCAATGATTGTATTATCAAGAAAGGACTTATTTTTTTATGGGAGAGGGATTTGGGGAAAAAGTAGTTGTTTGTTTTTTAGGGTTGAGCATGAGTTGTGAGTTACAAAGCTATGTTTCATTGCTGTTAAAGCTTCCTGAGTAAGTTTTAGGAGGTGTGCCATGTTGTCAGATATGCAAATAAGTGTGGAGTCATCTGCTTACTGTACTGGAGAGGCCTGCTGTGTGGAGAGAGTAGTGAAAATGTTAAAGAGAAGTGGACCAAGGAACCTTGTGGTACACCAGTGGGAGGTATGGAGAGAAGATGGAGTGCCATTTTACTGACTGATACCCATTGGATAGGTAGCTTTTGAACCATAGAAGGTTGGCTGGGAGAGACCTAGTGAGGACGTTCTACGTAGAAGTTTGTTGTAGCAAACTATGTCAAAGGCTTTAGACAAGTCTAGAAATAAGGAAGAGACTAGCTTGCTCTTATCTCTAGCTTTATTGACATTATCTGTATAGGTTAGAAGTGCATAGTTAGTATTGTGGGAAGGATGGAAGCCATGTTGTGTGGGTGATAGGAGTTCTTCCTGCAGGAGATAGTTTGACAATTGTTTTTGAATACATTTTTCATGTATTTTAGAGAAGGGGATAAGATTGCTATAGGTCTAAAGTTAGTAATGTCTGTTGAACTTTCTCCTTTGTGCAGCAGGATAATGTGTGACTTTTTCCAGAGAGAGGGAACAGGGGATTCATGGACTGACCTATTTACAAGGATTTAGACAGGGTGGGTAATACTTTTGGCTGCTATTTAAAAGTATTCACTTGGAAGATCATCATCTTGAGTAGAGCATGGTTTGAGTTTGCTTAAGAGTAGTTTTATATAGGATGTGGACACAGGTTTGAAGGTGAAAATGGATGTGGTGATACATGGCTGTTGGGCAGGGTTAGGATTAGATGCTGGAAAATTATTGGTTAGAGATGCTATACTATCTGTGTAATAGAGAGGTTCAAGGCTATTTAGAATATTCATGAAAGTTGTAATGAATTCATTTACAGCAACATCTAAGGATAGGATCTTTAGGGATTTCAATTTAAAAGATGACAGGGTACTACTAAACATTTCTGGGTTAAAGTTGGAAAGGCTTCATGTTGTGTTTTAAACATGCTATTTAAGTTAATGTGCGAGATGTCTGGTTTCTCCATTTTTTTAATTTCTCCAAGTTTTTTGGATTTCTAATACCATGACAGGAATGGACCCCATTCCTAAGTCAAAGTACAATTAAAGTTAATGAAATTAGTATTGTTTCAATCTTTCATGTCAGCCAGAAGTGCTCTTCACAGCACCTGCAATGTGCTCAGTAATGACTCCTTCTGCAATTCGTACAGGGTTACATGTTTTGGTAACATATCTAAATATGCTTGTAGATTCTTTTTTATAAGACCCAGTGCTCCTACTACTATTGGAACTGTCTGGGTATCTTTCTTCCACATTGCTCTCATTTCTGCCTGCAAATCCCGATATTTTATGACTTTGTGTCTCTCTGTACACAAGACACTGTAGTCAATGGGTGTGGTGATTTCAATGATGAATGCCAGTTTTGTCATCCTTTCATGGACTACTATATCTAGTTTTCTAGCATGTCTTTTGAACTGCTGGTAGTGGGTGATCTCATGTGATATAGACTTCATCATTGTCTGTGATGCATTGTGGCTCTTGTTTCCAGTGTTTTCAGCCACTTCACTACCATAATGTTTGCACAATCCCCAGTGCAATAGTCTTGCCACGTTATTATGCCTTTCAGTATATAGTCCTTCTGCCATTAGTATGTCACAACCAGCAATGAGGTGTGCAAGTGTTTTCAATTCTATTTTACAAAACCTACATTTATCTGTTTCTCCCACATGTTCAGTGGACTTTGTCAACCAATGTGTACATGGCCCATTATCGTGGGCTGCTAATATTAACCTTTCATCTCTTGGTTTGAATTCACCTCTCCTTAACCATTCTTGCATTTGTTCCTGATCAACATGAGGTTCTTCCAGAAGTTTTCTATACTTGCAACTATATTTATGCATTTTTCACATTTCTTGCCTTCTCATCTGGTCCTTAACCTTATATTCTTTCTTTTGTTTTTTTTGGCACATTCAGTTGCTGCCTAATTTTTATCTAATTCTGGTTTGATTTCCATTCCTACTTGACACCGCTATGCTTCTGCTAGACTGAGCAGGGAAGTCATCTTAGATTTAGTATGCTCGTGTTTCAAAACTTTCACTACATTTGGGTCTTGTGAGGTCAGCAGATATGAGTGCAGTCCCACAATTGCAGATCTATACATGTAATCAATTTCAAGGAGGCTCATACCTCTTTTGGAACGGGGAATATATAATCTTGGTATACACTGATTTTAATAAATCATTTGATGAGCATGAAGCATCCTTCTTGTTTATCTATCTAATCTATCCAACATGTTTTGGGGCCAGTCAATCACTCCAAAACTCTAAGTTAGGACAGAAACAGCAAATTGGTTTATAACTTGAATTTTGTTCCTAGATATCAATATTGTTTTCAGGATTAATTTGTCTTCTAAAGTATTCCTTCTAAGTTTTATTAACATTTGTTCATGTTTTATTGTTGATCCTTCATCAATTCTGAAATATTTATACACTCCCTCTTGCTCAAGTTCTTTTATATCACATTTTTGTCCCAAACTGATGTTTTCTTGGTGAGGCAGTTTTCTTGCTTTAAAAGTTGCTTTTGCACATTTATCAAGACCAAATGACATTCTTATATCATCTGAAAAAGTTTTAATAATTTGCAGTTGTGCTTTCAGGTCCCTCATCTGATGAGCTATACAGTTTTAAATCATCGAAAAAGAGAAGATGAGAAGTCTTTACACATTGTTGTTTTCTAGAAGCTATAGCCATGGCCTAAGCTGTTAAGTAGACAGCTTAATGGGTTAAGGGCAAAACAGAATAGCAGAGGTGACAGAGAGTCACCCTGGAATATCCCTGGAATAGTAATTTGTCCTTCATCATGGCTTAATTGCAAAGTGGTCTGCCACTGCTTCATGGTCACTGTAATATAGTCGATCAATGTAGGGTGCATCTTATACATACTCTTTTATCCATGAACGTGGGATACTATCAAATGCTTTTTTGTAGTCAATACATGCCATACTTAGATTCTTCCCATTTTTACAGTTTTCCACTATGACTTCATTTAACAACACATGATCCTTTGTTCCATATGACTTTCTTTTATTGCCCCCTTGTTTTGTTGCCATAATTGAGTTTTCTGCTAAATGACTATAAACTCAGTCAGCATCAATTCCAGTGCATAGTTTATATGTTGTTGGAAGGCAAGTTATTGGCCTATAATTATTAGGGTAGCTTGCAGGTACACTCTTAAGTAGGAACATTGTTTTTCCTGTTGTTAGCCAGGTTGGTGTCTGTTCGGGGTGTGCATATAAATAGATCTTCCTCATGGCTAAATCTTCATGCAAGATGTTAATACTTTTAACCAGAAGTTAGGTACTGCACCTGGGACTGGGGTTTTCCAATTAGAGGGTTTTCTTAACTTTGTGTCAATTTTGCTGGCTGTTACTTCATCCCATTTCATATCCTGTACCTTTAAACTTCTTATTATTTTTTTTATTTATTTCTTCTATCCATTTAGCATCTTTGTTATGTTCCACAGGATCTTCATAAATACTTCTCCAAAATGTATCTATTTCTTCTTTTTTTGGTGGTCGTTCAATTGCTTTTACCTTGTTTCCCAATTCTCTATAAAACGTTTTTGGGTCATCAATAAATTGCTTATTTTGTACTTTTCCTTTTTTTGTTGATCTGTTCCCTCTTCTATACTCTTCTAACAGTGACACTTCTTGTCTTAATTACTTTATAGTTTTCTCTGTTCGATACTTCCATGAAGGTATTCGATTTCCCCCCTTCCTTTCCCTCATTCCCCTGTGTTCTTGTGGTAGAACTTTATCAGTTATTAATTTTGCTGCACAGTAATATATCCTCTTTACTTCTGTTATATTGCGTGGATCTCTATGGACAGTTAATTACTGTGTTCATTTGTTTTATCAAATTTCTGACTTTGGGGTTTTATTGATCTTCTGCAGTCTATTTCTTTCATTGATCTTAATATGCTGTGTTCGTGGGGGTTTTCTCGGGGGTCCGGTTTCCTCTCACATTTCAAAGACATGCATCTGGGCATTTTCCCTGGCCTCCGCTGAAAACAGGCTCTGTGGAACGTCAACAAATGATAAATAAATAAATAAATAAAATAAATAAATAAAATGTCTATCTATCTTTATTAAATCAAGCAACTCTTCTCTTAGCTCATTTTCCTCTAAACTGAGAGCACATTTTTTGTTTTCTATTTCCTGCAGGCATTCTATAGAAAATTCTATAGCATCTTCCTGTGGCTCATTCACTTTAATTTCATCCTGTGTCATCCATTGCTCTGTCATATGGGAACTCACTGGCCTATCACTCCTCAGCATTGACTGCGTCAGAGTTTCCACAGTTTCCTGATCCTTCCCTTGCTGTCCAGCTTCAAGTGAACGTTTATACTGATTTCCTGTGGAAGGCTCCAAAATATCTTCATATGGCACCTGACCAATTGCTTTCCATTCCACAGATTTCCTCTTAATTTGGATGTCCATTGCTCTATCCTGTTGTGGTGCTTTCTGAATTAGATTTTCTACACTGAATCATTCACTTCACAGGAACTCCATAACCTCAGTTTTTATTTAACTTCTTCATTAGTAATCTCCTTTTCCTCTTTGTCTTATTTATTTGTATTGCAAAGTTTTCCATGTCTGGATTCCTTTACCTGTATTTCTCTTCAAATATCTTTGGTGCTGCTCTTTTTATATTGATTAATTTTGCTTTCTCCTTTGCATAGATATTACACCATATTAAATCTCTTTTTCTTTCCCATGTCCATATTTCTTCTTCAGATGTCTCCTGATTTTCCTGTTTCTCCTTACTCTGGGGACTCATTCCATCATGTTGTGATGTAACCTGTGTTAGACCTTCTACACCAAATCCTTCACTTTGCAGGCACTCCATAACTTCAACTTCTATTTTTTAACTTCTGCTTTACTAATCTTCTTTTCTACATTCCCTCTTTGTGATATTATTTTTGTATTGTGAAATTTTCCATATCTGGATGCCTTTGCCTGTATTTCTCTTCAAATATCTTTGGGACTGCCTTTTTTATATTCATTAATTTGGCTTTCACCTCTGCATAAATATCACATCATATCAAATCTCTCTTTCTTTCCCATGTCCATATTTCTTTTTTATACTTTTCAAAAATCTTTAGGTTTTGTTGTTTATACTTTGTACTTCCTCTGATGTTTTTTTTTTCCAAACAGATCAAAGTTTTTTGGTCTATATGCTGTTTTTTTCACAAATCTGTGGTATTAACGAACACACATTTTTATTTGAAGCTTCTGACAGTTTTTCGTATGGAAGTATTTTTCTTTCTTCTAATTTCTGTCTTAATCTTTTCGTACATCTTGTGTCTGGAAATTCTGGGCTTTTTACATAATAGTAACAATACATAATTTCTTTCTTATCCTCAACAGGCCACTCTACCGTCTTTGTGGCTCTTCTTTTGCCTATCAGATTTTGTGATTTTTGTGGACTGCTACTTCCTTCTACAATGGGGGGGGGGGGGGCATCCTCCCCCTTGGCCTGGCCTGGCCCCATTGTAGGAATGTTTCCATATTTTGAAGATTCTACACTGTCATTTTTTCCAGTCCTGGCACCAGTGCACCTACCAGGATTGGACACTTTTTTATCCTGGGCCTTGTGCACCTGGCTATCTTTTTTTTAATTTTTAACCTTCTTCTGTCCATATTTGCTATATAAATACAGTCTATATATCAGTGTCATCTTGGTGAGATTTTGAGAAAAAAGAGTCCACCTCGTGAAGGTACTCACCAAGACTTAAGGATGAATTCAATTTCAGCAATACTACTCTCCTTTGCTTCCTGACTTATCATCTCTCCATTTGGACTCCTTTCAATTTCAGCAATACTGCTCTCCTTGGCTTGCTGACTTATCATATCTCCATTTAGATAGGGCACTACTAAACATATCTGGGTTAAACTTGGAAAGTCTGCTTGTTGTTTTATAAACATGTTGTTTAAGTTAATGTGTGAGATGTCTGGTTGTATAGAGTAGGAGATGATCACTGACAGTCAGACACTGTTCCAGAGGTGTGTTTTTGATATGGTCTGCTACTAGGATCCAGTCTAATAGTGAATTTGAAGTCTTGCTGTAAAGTAATTAGCTGTGTGAAACCAAATAACTTCAAACTAGATGTTGGGGCGGGGTTAGATTTTATGCCCAGCTAATTGACATTCACATCACCTAGTATTATTTTTTTTCTTGTGGAATTGTTATGGATATCCATTGTAGGATACCTTCTAGTATAGCTTTATTACAGCAATTCCCAAAATAATAGAGCTCATGTCCCTGAATTAAACAAACAACACAGGTGCCTAGTTAAATCCACCAAAGCCACATTTGAGGTAAAGACAGCAACACAAGCTAAAGATAATCACAAGGCCTTTCTTAATTATGTTAGAAGTATCAAGGACACAATGCAGCAATACACTGAGCTGATTGTAAATGATGTTGCCTTCACTCTAGCTGAAGATATAGCTAACCTACTGGCTGATAAATTCAGCTCAAACTTTACTCCTCTCTTCCCCCGTCCACCCCACAAGAAATACCTGAAACTGATACCCCGAACTGTCACACATTATCAAGTTCTAAAAGTGTTTTCAAAAGCTAAAAATACTGCACTGATGGATCCTGACACTTTCCCTTAATGCATCTTGAATAGCATGAAGCATGATTTAGCTAAGCCCCTAACAACACTTTTCAATCTCAGCCTTAATACAGGCTTTCTGCCATGTGAGAGAATAAGAGCAGCAGTCATTCCCTTACACAAAGGAGGATCTTCCACTGATCCTTTCAATTACAGACTCATAAGTCTGATCAGCTTCATATGTAAAGCCATGGAAAAGATTATCATGGAGTTAATAAGGACACAGGCAACTTCCAAATTCTGGATCCATCTCAGTTTGGATTCATCAAAGGCAGGTCATGTTTACTCAGCCTGATGGATAGACTAATGTCCACTAGGGCCCTTACAAGTCTAGCTGTGCACCTCAAACCCATTTGCCATTTAGATCCTGAGTATCATGGGCATGTAAGTGCAGGAAATGGTAGTAGGCAGGTAACTAAAGAATTTGGACCTGGATGCCATAGCCATACCTATAAGCTGGGTGACATAGAATGATTTTCTTACTATCTTATCTACATGTTGCTGGAAGGCCAGATTGCTGTCTACATATGTTCCTGGATCCCTTACTACTGGATCATCTGTTAGGGTTGTTTTATTGATGAAGTAATTGAGTAGGGGTTGACAGTTTCCCAAAGGGCATTATAATGCATTTTTTGGCATTGAGTTTTTAGAGCATGGTTTCGGCACCAATCATTTGTCTGTGTTAAACCGTCTTACAAGATGTTGGTGTCTTGGGGGGGATCTATAATAGCTCCAAATTTGCAGTCATCTGTGAACTTGGGGAGCCAGAGGCCTTGAATGTAAGCCTTCACTCACCAGAAATAGATGCCAAACAGGAGTGGGCCCAGCAGAGAGCCCTAGGATACTCAGCTGGTGACCAATCTCTTTGTGAGGGTGGTCTCAATGATCCTGACTTCTTGGGTCCTGTCTGTGAGCCAGTCAGTAATCCACTGAGTTATGTAGGGATTTATGCCTAATTTGGAGAGCTTGCCAACAATACTTGAGTGGGGTATTGTAAAGAATGTCTTGGCCAGGTCAAGACATGCAGTATGCACTGTTTTACAAGCATTCATTGCCTTGGTGACCCGCACAAAGAAATCTACAGGGTTAAGTAGGCAAATTGGGACAGATCCAGTATCTATGGGTTGCAAATGTACTTGTTTATCATTTTCATGATAATTCATTCCATGGCTTTGCATATTTGAGTGGTTAGACTGATGGGTCTGTAGTTCCCTGGATTGGTTGATGGTCCACCTTTGTGGAGGAATGACTGTTGTGGTCCTCCATTCACTTGGAATTGTAGCCTGTTTCAAGGCTGTAGTTGCAGAGTGCCCCAAGTGGTCCTGATAGGTCATGTTTTAGACTGTTCAGGAGGCAACCAAGGATGCTGTCAGGACCGATAGAAGCGGTGTATTCAGATTTAGTGAGCACTGTTAGCATCTGGTCCCTGCTGATAGTTGGGACAAGTATTGTTGAGGGGCTTTCACCCAGAGGAGCTGGGGGGAGTGGGGGTAAAGTTTGAGTTGAATTTATCAGCCAGTAGATTTGCTATGTTACCCGGATCAGTGAAGGTGGTACTGCTCACCAACAGTTTAGCACACTGCTGTGTTGTTACCTTTTAGGTTCCAGACATAGCTGAAGAAGGCCTTGTGATTGTCCTTAGCCTACAAGGCTATCCTGACTTCATAGCTGGCCTTGTTGGATTTAATTAGACTTCTTAGTTTCTTGTTTAGTTGTATATAAGAGTGCTTGTCTTTATGAGAGTTGCTCTCCCTGATTTTGGCCATCAGTTTTTTCTTTTATTACATGCCCTGTTTAGGTGAGGATTCCACAAGTGGGGTTTGTTTTTAGTGTTTGTTTTGGGTTTACATTTGGTAGGTACATCAGCCTCTATGCAGCCATTCACATGTTTGTATAGGGACTATGAATAATTCTACTAAGATCTTGGGGTTAGGGGGAGCTTTGAATTTTGACAAACTGTCACTTAATAGGATGTAGTTTGCCTTAGAATAGTCCATAACTGTTATTGGTTTAACTTGGTTTTCTGGGCTGATTTTAATTCAGAAGAGACAGCTTTGTAATCCAGCATCACTATGAGGAGATGACACAGTTGGTGGGGGCAACACTCTTCCATGTTGGTGAATATCACAACTAGTGTGTTTGATCCTCTGGTTGAAGCATGCACTATTGGTTCCACAGTGTTTGTGTCAAAAAAGTTCAGGAAACATTGTGCCTATGAGTTTGAAGCACTGTACATTTTCCAGTTTATAGAGGGGTAGTTACAGTCACCCATGAATAGGGTATTTGACTGAATGGTGAGTGCCTGTATTAGGTATATGTAAGAGTTGTGAGATTTTAGGGGCATAGATGGTGACCTTTAACTAGCCATGATATGGTGAGGGACCTTATCTATGGTGACTTACAGGTGGATGAGCTCCTTGGTATCATTCTGTTTAACCAACATGAAGGTATGTTTGTTGCTAACGTAGATTGAGATACCTCCACCTTTGCCCCAGTCTGTGCTGTTGGTAGCCTAAATGTGTGGAATGCACTGTAGCTTTGCACTGATGGAGTGCTTTTTTTGGCTTTAAACCAATTCTCAGTCACAGCACAGATGTCTACCTTCTCCACAGTGGGGAGAACTTGAAGGGTGTGAAATTTTTTATTTAGGCTTCTAGCATTGAGCAGTTAACACCTTAAGGTTTCTTGGAGGCTTTTTCACAGTGTTGGTAGTTTTATCTTTTTAGCATTGACTAAAAAAGGCTCCAAGGGGTGGATAAGGTTTTAGCCAATAACTGAAAGCCAAGGGAAGACAGACACAGCCCATCCTTGGCAAAGCAACATGGTCCATTGGCCTTGTCCTACCATACTGACAGCTACTGGATCTTCCAAGAGTGACACCAGAAACTAAGGCAATTATTAAAATCAATCATTTTATGTTCTTACTGTGGCATCATCCTTGGTAAAGGTATAATGTTGCTCAGTGAAAGGCTCTTACTTGTCTGTGACACATATTCCAAGAATGCATTATGTCTCTTCTAATATAGTCCAGTGAGCTATATCTCAGGTCATTTATATCCACATTGCCTATGACAGAATCATATTGGTACCTGGGGTGCAGTGACTTGAGTGAGTGTGTAAAATTGTGGACCTGGCAACAGATAGGCAAACAACCATTGTCTTCTCTTTGTTAAACCTAGTGAGTGGGCATCTCTGTGTTGTGCAATAGAGTCCCCAATGACAAGAGTATTAGGTAAAGTATATGCTTGCCTTATGGGCTTTGTTGTTCTGAGACCACTGGTTGTAGGCTTATGTGAGATGTTTGGTGTTTCATTTTGGTGTGTGTTTTAGTGATTGCTGAAGAATAGTGGGTGGCTTTGTAGGTCTTTAAGATTTGGGAAGGTTTCTTTTAAGTGCATCAACATGATACAGTCTGTATGTGTGTGTGTGAGGGATGAATTGTGGGTGTTCTTGATACCCTTGTTTGTATGTGAGAGTTTTGCCTCCAAGGAAGTTGTGTATTTACATCTCTCACATACAGTGTTATTTTTTTTAATGATTAACTGGTTGCCTGAGAACAGAAGACATTACACCATTGCCTTAGAATGCCCATATCTACCAAGCTGGCCACAAAGACATTAGGAAATTGCATATCCATGTTGTCCAGTTCTGTAATAGGGTACGCTGTTTAGTTTCTTAAGGTAGTTTTTGGGGTTAAGGGCAAGATGTTGTTTTGTGCTATTTGATGCATAAGCTAGCTGCTCTAAGGATAATTCTGCGCAGTGCCATGCTGTCTAACAGGTTTTGGACCTAATCCTAACTTTACAGGGAAATTTTACTGTCTAGGCATTTGTTACCAAACAGGGCACTTCTAACTCCTACTGCATGGTGGGCAGCTCCACAGAACTCACTTCATTTATAGCAGAGAAAAAAGCTTGAAAATTGACTCTTATGCTCTCTAGGCAATAAACAACCACACTTTGAACTCCCTGGAGTGCTTCTAAATTTAGAGAGATATGGTAGAGACCTTCTGCCACAAGATGGATGATCCTGAAACTTCGTAATGTAAAAGCGCAGTAAAAGTAGCTCTCAAGTTCAGATTAAACAAGTAACTACCAGACAACTAATTCCCTGGCAAATTCATCCTTCTGCAAGGTGATCTGGAGCAAACAGAACTAAAAAAACAAACAAACAAATAAATGGTGATTTTAGCTAGAAAATTAAGTAAATGCTTTAAAAATGCTAAAAAACAGTTGAGCTCATTGTGTAAAGCAATTTCAAGTGCAGTAAATCAAAAAATATTCTTATCTTAAGTAAAACTATGTACACTGCCTACCTCAACCTGGCCAAGGCTTTTAACTCAATACCCCACTTGGGTAGAGTACACAAGCTAAGCAAACTAGAAATAGATCCTTATATCACCTGCTGGAACACCAACTGGTTCATGGATACAATACAAGAGATCAAAATAGGAGAATCTACCTCCACAGAATGACTAGTGACCAGTGGAGCTCCCTACGGCTCAGTGCTGGTACCTCTCCTGTTTGACATCTATTTCTCCAAAGTTAAAAACAGTAATAAAGGACTCTAGCTGGTTAAGTTTGATGACTGCAAGTTGGGCATAGTTATAGAATCCCCAAGAGACTTAGCCGTCCTGCAGAAAGGATTGTCCCAAACATGTAACTGGTGTCAAAATTGTGAACTAAAGCTAAATGCCAAAAAATACATTACAGTGTACTTCTTTTGGTAAGTTGGCATCCCAGGGGGACTACACCTCTGACAGCTGACCTGCTTATTTAGGATTTGGGAATTAATATGGATGGAGCCTAACTTTTGACCGACATGTGCTCACTCTGGTGAGGAAGTCCTTCTATATTGCACAACTTATTAACGAGGGAATTACTTCTAGGTCCAGAGATGTCATTGTCCCCATCTAATCAGCCCTCATAAGACATCATTGAGTATAATGCCCAATTTGCACCATGTTGGTCCAGACATATGCAACAGGTAGAATGTCCACAGAGATACCTTGCAAAAAGGATGCTCAGCTTAAACAATTTGTCACATGTGGACCTTCTCAACACACTATCACAGTCTTATAGACTGCTAAGAGGTGACCTGTATCAGGCATGAAAGGTATCCTCTAACCCATCCCTAATGGGCTTACTGCACATCAGTAAATCAGGCAGCACTAGAAATACTTGGTTCAGGGGTCTAAAGCTCCTTTGCAACTCAACAAAACAGTGTGGAGAGACAGGTATATCATTCAGAGCATATCACTGTTGTGAGGGAGACCCTGCAGCCATGTAAAACAAAGCTCATCCCTGTCCATATTCAAGAGTAACTAGTATATATGGTTGGGAAAAAGGACATTTATCCCAGGGCTACCCCCTACTCTGTTAATGGACAGAGGAAGCTACTCAATAATATATACCATGTTTGGGACTTATAAATGTCTGTGGTATCATCTTAGTTATTATCACTATGCAAAATATGAATCTAGTCCATGAAGGGGTAAGGGTAATCGAAGTGTACTCTAAATACCGTATGGGTTGGGAAACTTGGCTAGGGTTAAAATGGACCTCAAGTGCAGGTAGCCTAATACTAACCTATGAACCTGTATAGATAGAAAATAGTCTTTAATGTCCTCTTGTTCTAGGTCAAGAGACCTAAAATAATCAGTCTTTCTGATGCTGTAGTAACTGCTTGAAACACATATTCATTTCTAGCATACTTCCGTTCCTTTGAGTCACCTGCATACATGAACTTGTCCATTAATTCAAATTTATTTATTTATTTAATTTACATTTGTTTACCGGGAAAGTCTGAGTGGGCATGGATCCCATTTTCAATGGAGACCTGGGGAGAAAAGCTCCATAAAGATTATTACAGAAAATACAGTAAATAAAATGCACATGTTAATAAAGTACAGTACAGAGTTAAAAGTTAATAAAGTACACTTTCATGGCCAAGAAAGATGCAAAACGTAAATATACTATAAGGAGCACAGTGTGTTACAATAAATAATACAGTCACGGCATTTAGTAGAGAGGGTTGAGGCAATGAGCTGTAGTTCCTGTGGTACAAGGTTTGATTCCCTCAGCTCTTGGTGGCTGGTGTGGCTCACTGGGCTAAGGACATTAGCATGGGTGATGGTGTTGATGATTCAAAGCAATCTCAGACCCCCCTTGATGGGACTGCTGCATATCTGCAAGTCAAACTCCACTCGAGTAACCCACACGCATGACCTCAACCTGGTCTATGGCATCAATAGGACTTGTTGGCAGGACAGATTTGTGTCCCAGAGAATCTCCCATCTGTGGAATAGACTCCCTGTCCATGTCAAGCAGAGAGTACCTCATTATCCCTTTTTAAGCACAACCAGGATAACGGGATGGGAAACAGAAAATACACCCCTGGGATTCCACCTGTGTCCCTGGTGGACAGGAGCTTTGGGTGCTGACTTGTCTAAACATGGGCTAAACTCTTGGCTAGGCTTATAAGGGCCTCCGGGCCAATAGCATAGTAACTTCCTATGATCCTATGTTCAGTCATTTGGTTACATTCATCAGTGGCTAATACAGTAAACACACATTGATTGATTAAGAGTATAGAGAGGAGTTGTCGCAAGCTTTCATAGAAAGTTAAGGTATGATATGATCTAATTAAATGAAGCTACCCAGGGTCAAAACAATTACATAACCATGAACTATATAAATGGAACTGGAGGAGTTTTTTGAAATTATTTTTCTTTTCAGTGGTCCTAATATCTATGGGGATGGTATTCCATGCTTTTGCAACATAAATGGAAAACAAGGAGACCCCAGAGCTACTGTTGCTTTTGCCTATGTCAGCCAGTGCTTTATTGGTGGATCTTAATCAGCATTTGTTAGAGTAGATATTAAGTAGACCTTGAAGAGCAGGAACTCTATCAGGATAATATAGAATTTGGTGGGCTGTTATAAGCTGGTTATATGTGAGCAGATTGGCTAATTCTAGCCAGGATAGTTGCTTGATTGTCTCAAAATGCACAGTACAAAACTTCTTCTTTCCAAACTGAATTAATTAATGAGTGAATCTGCAATAGTTTAAATCCTAATGTCTCAATTATTTTGTCAAAAAAGGCATACCTGTCTATAACTAAGTCTTTATTTCAAGAAATCTTTCTGTAGGCTTTTTTCTGTTTAATGTTCACTTATGTTCTTCTCTCAATAGCTTCAGCCACCACTGCATATGTTCTTTTTATACATATTTCAGCTACCACTTCCTGAGACTGTGTGCCCATTAGTGTTTGTTGTTCACTTTCACACTGCACAACATCTTCTAAACCTCTGGTGTCTAATCCTTCACCTTGCTGCACCAATTCAAAAGCCTGTGTCCTTAGAATGGCAACACTGTCCTTTGGTTCATCTTCACTCATGAACTGGCACAAAATAGTCTTCCAGGCCTCTTTCTGCAAGTACTATAATCACAAGCTTCTGTCTCTGTCTGCTCTTCAGCAACTATCTCAACAACAGGTGTTTGCTGTTTTCTTTTCATCCATACCTGCTTTCTCCAACATTTTTTTCTACAGATTTTTCTTCTTCACTCTGATGTAATTTGTAGCACTCCTTCTCTACCTCTCTCCTTCTTTTTGCCAACCACTGGCTCAAAAATAGGAAAAGGGTAGGGAAAATTCCCTGCTTCCCTTATCATATGTCATCTAGACAGAATGAGTACCACTTTGGACCTCCCCTAAAAAGGGGCTGATGGCCTAGTTAACAAAGGCTATATAGATAGATAGATAGATAGATAGATAGATAGATAGATATATGGGCAGACTTAATTTAGAATAAGGAACCAATCACGGCATTCCAGGCACTCAGAATTTCATGGTTATTGGTGTCCTGCATATCCCTGGTACAACTCAGCAAACTGAAGAAGGGGTGTTCCAGTAGACACTCCTCAGTCGGACATTATACAACTTACTGATTCATATCATAATGTCCTAGGCTTGCAAAGATAATTTAAGATACTGAACGAGTACTCCAAACTTGCTTCAGAGCTCTCCATTCCACTTCCACTCTGCCAGTTGATGCTTATTATACATGCCTCAGCCCTGAAGTGGTGGAGGCATTGTCAGGGCTGGACAGCCCATGGTCTAGTCATCCACAGAGGCTAGTCTTCAACTCCATGTGCATGATTTTATCCTCTCAGTCATGAGACCACAAGGGTCTGGGATTGGGCCTTATTAACCAACTATCTTCTGCTGACCAGCCATACCCTGGGTCAAGCCAGTTCCTTAGTAGGCAAGCTCAGAAGGTGTCTACTTGATACAGCAGAAGTGGTCTCTAAGTTAGATGGTGGCAATGGGTATTTCCACCATTGCAGAGAGTCTTGCTGTGACCTCTCTGCATCACATACCAGCATCAAATTCAGCAGCAATTTTTTCCTTATTACCTCTCTGGGGCAGCTGCCCAGTGATGCTGTCATCTAGAACTGGCACCTAGGTTCACTGGACACCTCACATTTTCTGTTATTCATAAGTTCATTCAGAAGATTAAAGACTAACAGCTCCAGGGTGATTCTCATAGCTCCCTTTTTATGGCCTTGACAGGTTTGATTCCTTTTGTTCTGGCCACGTCTGCTATAGAAGCTTTCATGTCTCAGGGCCTTCAGAACCCTGCTGTCCTTTCTGTCTAGTAAGCCTTACCCAGACCTTGAATATAACTGCTTAGTATGACCAGGAACCATGATTTCACTCCCAGAGTTGTCAGGCTGAGGATATGCTCTGAAACCGAAACCGAAAACAAAACAAAAATGTAGAAAAAGAGGGTGCTAATATGCAAGGTGGGCTTCAGAGAATAGCTTAGACTACCTTTTTTGTCACCTGTCTCAGTGACATTAGAATAATAGGTTGGCATTTTTGTCTCAGCCATTCTTCTATTAACATACACTCTGATGCCATTTCCAACTTTCACAGATGAATCTAAGGCAGCTCACTGGCTTTTTTAAGTTAGCAAGGTGTTCCTGCATGGAGTATTTTATTAGACTACCTGTAAGGGATCTAGTACCTCAACGGAGTCTGAATTTTATTTTGGTGATACTTGTGCTACTCCTATTTGAGTTGGCTTTGTCCCCTACTTAGGAACATGGTAAAATGGGAACAACACTAGGCAAGTGATCACAGGGACCATAAGAGGCCTAGCTATATACACCTTTAAGTGTCCACTTCACAAATCAAGCAGAGACATTTATAATAACCCTGGTGTAAATGTATATCCATCTGTCCATTCACCAAGACTAGTCTTAAAGGCAAACAAAGAAGTACTTTTTTTGACCTGTTGTGATAACTTATTCCATTGGCTAGGAATACACCAAATTAAGAACATAACCCTCCAGTGAGCCTTGTTTATTTGTTGGTTTTTGAAATTTCTTATATGGACAGCAATTTATGCATCAGCCATTACTTCAGCAAATATGGTCTCAGAATCACAGGCTGTTTTACATTGATCAGCCATATTTGTTTTTTTTTTTCATAAGGTAAGGGATGTACTTGTAGGCAAATACTCCCTTTATACTTATGGTAGTTACAGAGATAAGTCTGAACCAGGCAGTCCACCTTCTGATTTTCTGCCCTAATTGTATAGATCAAGAGATGCATTGCCTAGATGTTCATAGGTATTTTAAAATTATATCTGCACAAGACTAAAGGCTTGTGGATGAATTTGCAATTTTCATTTCTTCTGTAGATAACAGGTTGGGAGAGAAACTTTTCTGATGTTACCAAAGTGAAATTACTGAAAGATTGCATCAAATTATGTCACAAGAAATATCTTAAGGTGCCTTCTAAAATGTGGAGTAACAAGGGAGAGCATGGAGCATCATGTGAGATAGGAAGAACTAAAGCCTGGGAAAGATAGCAAGGGAGAGCACTGAGCATCATGTGAGATAGGAAGATCTAAAGCCTGGGAAAGACTTGAATCAGTTCAGATAGCTACATTGGATGGATATGAAGTGCTGCTTGTTGAAGAGGATAAACAAAGCTCATCTTGATCTGTTGCTGTGGTAAGTACGTAACTTTCATTTACCACCATTGTTGTTTTTATTGGCTTTATACCCCCAAAATGCTAAAATTGTCTAGTTCTTTGAGAAGTCGTCCCTCTGACTTTGTCAAATATAGTAATAAATCATCAAAAAATAAAGCAGTTTAAACTTCCTTTGTATCTATCTGCTGTCCCATGAAATCTAAATATCTAACTTTCTCTGCCAGAAGTTCCAAATAGAGGTAAATAAAATAAGTGACAGTGGACTCCTCAAAGATAATCTAAACGACAAGGACAACCTGTCATAATTTTTCACCCGGTGGCATAGAAATGGTCATACTCAACTCAGCTTAACCCTTTTGTAAATCCAAACAGCAGGAGTAGATGTCCCAAAACCATCAGAAAGCCTACTCAGTATCTAAACCATCACAAAATCTTTCTACTCTTCTTGTACAATCTTCATCAAACTTCACAGTTTTCTGTATATTATCAAAAGTCTGTCCCTCCCCACAAATCCACATTGATCATTCTCCACTAATTATGGTATATACTGTGCAAACGTCTTCCCTATAATTCACATACACACCTTATAATTATGAGTCAAAATGGAAATTAGCTTCTTAGAAGAAGGCAAGCTTAGGGTCCTTACCCTTGTGCATGATGGAAGTAGGGAAGGAGCTTGAGCACCTGTAACGGAGATTGGTTGCTGGACTGGATCTATCAGACAGTGGATCTACCATAATTCAAAGTGATTGGATGGAATAATATACATTCAGTAGTTACAGTGGAATTATTTCCTGAATATACCCTATACAGGGCTCAAAATGTTTGAGGTGAATAGGAAAATAAAGATTTCATCACCACCTTTTTCTAAGAAAGGGAAATCTCCTGGGCCTCTAAGACTTTGTTAAATATTTTAATAAAATGTGGTATCACTTTCTCTGTTTCTCTTTTAATTCTCCATCACTACATGGAGATCTACTCATTGCTTGTGTTTACACTACTTCTGTTAACTCTTCCTGAGTTATTGATTTCATCAGTGCATCTGTTTCTCCCCTTGTCAATTTTTGTAGTCCAATCCCTGTAAATAATATGTGGGAATACTACTGGCAACATTTTTAAATTAAGATGGTAGGAGCAGTTCTTGCCCAACTGGCTCCTCTTCTCCAGATGAGGCATTTCTCTTTGAGGCCTTCAGGTCTGTCCCGTCTTCCTCCTGGGTGATCCTTCTCACTGGAGAGCATATGGCAAGAGCCCGATATGGCCAGAAGTATCTCACAAAAATCTGATAAGGTTTTAAGTCCAACTAAGGACAGACAACACTGGAGTAATGGCCCTCTGGTGGGCTCTTTTATTGCAGCAATAACCAGTAAGAGGAAGCTGTACAATGACTGTCCAGTGGTGCACCCCCCCAAAAAAAAAAAAAAGTCCTGTATGATCTGCTGAATAGGGAAACAAGCTTATGCTTGCCTATAAGGCTCTAAATTATCTGATCTGCATGACATGATTCCAGAGAGATTTTTTCAGAAAAAGAGTTAGACTCTTTGAAGAAGCCTGCTATGCCTAGGACTCAAAAACAAGCCAAGTCACAGGTTGTGACTATGCTAAACATTTTCAACTTCTCCACAAGGCTTTTGCACAGTGCAGTTGACAGAATGGTTAGCACAGCAGGAACTGGCATCATCATGAGGTGTCATGCTTCAACTTCACATCTGTGATTTTAAGGACAACTTTAAGATATCCTTCATCAATGCCTTCTTCGATGAGTTCTCCATTTTTTGCCCCAAGGTAAAGGACAAATTCCCGAAGAAAGAGTAGGAAGATAAGGCACTTTCTACTATAAGAGTCCATTTTGAGGCCCCTCAAATATTTCCTTCAGGAATTAGAAGAGGTCCAAAGCACTCTGGTTTAAGAAATCCCAGTGTCCTCCCTACAATGTCTCTCTTGAGAGGAGGAAATGTGGCTGAGGGGGGGGGGGGTCCCTTAAACAGACACTACCCTAGGAGCAGAAGAGGTCTAAAGAACCAGGATAAAAGAGGTCCTGTCTACTCAGTGTCCCTGAAGAGTTGTCATAATACTCTTCTCTGGAAATTTTGGGGGCAGGTTGTCTCTTCACCTATATTCATGGATGGCCATCACACAGGACAACAGAGTTAAGTGCATAATATCCACAGGCTAGTTTTTAATCTATCCAAAAATTGCCATATCTGCCAGTTTCAGACATACCACCCCATCACAAAAACAAAAACACAAAAAAAGAAACAGTGACAAAGGACATTGCAAACAATCAGCGAAAAACACCAATCCAGGAAGTCCCACCAGAACAAAGAGGGTCTGGAATCTATTCCAGATGTTTTTTAATTTGAAGAAGTCAAAGAATTTCAAGCCCACTCTAGAATAAAGTATCCTAAACCAGTATGTGAAGAAGACACAGTTACAGATGGTCATGGTGCAAGCCATTCTCCCCTGCTTATAAGAGAATGACTGGATATGCTCTGTGGCCTCTTTGGACACTTACTGGCCCATAAAGATCACCAAGGAGTCCAGATGATTTATACACATCTGTCTGGGGGCCAGTCATTACCATTTCTAAACCTTGCCCTTTGGTCAAACCACAGCCCCCTGCATGGCAGTAGTTGCAGCTCATCTGTGTCTCAAGGGGGAATTCACATATTCCCATGTCTAGATGATTAGCTTCTAGCTGCTATAATAAAGGAGCCTATTTTGTCAGTTGGAGAATACTTGTTCTACTTATGTCTGCCCATAGTCTTCTCTGTCAAAATAAAAAAAAATCCCTGTTAAAGTTTCCCAAGTCTTGGTCCTCATAGGAAGCCATCTGAACACAAGTTCATGCACTGTCAAACTACAAGAAGAGAGATTTTTGTCATCATTAAGAACTGAAGGTCCTGTTCCATTAGACTCACCAGTCTCATCCAACCTCTCTCATAATAAAAAGTCTTTAGTCTTCTGAAAACATCCATTCTTCTTTTCGCTTATGGAAGATTTCATATGAGGTTAATGCAGTGGGTTCTGAGCATGCAGTAGTTTCAGCTTACAGATGTCATGAACACACCTAGTCATCTCTCCTAAGTTTGCAGAAAGCATTTAATGGGGTGAATAAAGTCTCTCATAATTCCAGTGTGAAGACCCTTCTATTTAACCCTTCCCAAGATGACAGTGACTTCAAATACTTCCTCTGTGGAGTGGAGGGGGGCATTTTGAAAGGAGAATGGTTCACAGTACATGGACTGAACTAGAGGCCAGTCTTCACATAAATATCCTGGAAATGAGAGCAGTCCTCCTAATGTTACAGGTCCTCCAAGACAGCCTTTCACAGGCTGCAACGTCTATGCACTCAGACAGCATGTTAATGGTCTGTTTATCAACAAGCAGGCAAGGACCACATCTTACCCTCTGTGTTGAGAGGCCACAAGAGTGTGCATGTGGGTGATGTCTTTGCAATGCTTTCTTGTAACAGTGCATATTCTGGGTTGGACCAAATAGTTTGCAAAAAAGTTTGAACAGGCTGATCCTGATACCTCATGAGGTTTTGCAGCTGGGGTCAACCTTGCCATGATCTGTTTGCATCACTACCAACCCCAAATGCAGCAACTACTTTACCATTATCCCTCCACATGGACGATCATCCAGAGACACTAGTGGCCACCCAGACTTCTCTATACCTTTCTGTGTCTTCCATTAATGATGACATTTGTCCAGACTGCATCTCTGTGCAAGTCCTCAGTAATCGACATGGCCCCTTTCTGGTCCTGGCAAATTTGGTTCCCATTGTTCCAGCCTTACCTCAAGAAGCAGCCCTGATTTCTGGATCTACCACGACTTTTCCACCTGTCCTCATCTGGATATTTGCTCCTTCAAGTTAACTGCATGATTTCTCCAGTTCCAGTGATAACCATGGATCCTGCCTATTCTAATATTTATCTAAAATGTTCAACATTCCCAAAGCTGCAGTAGCCTTTAAGCTACATGGGTTGTGTCTTTCCCAAGACACAACAGCCATCCAGCTTCCAAAGGCCCCTCCTGCACTTCAACTCTGACTGCTGATTGAGCAGCCTTGAGGTGGGAAAATAAGCAGTCAGATTGTAAACTCTTCAATACTTTCTTACTGCTTGGTGAAGAAGCAGCTCAGTGGCTTCACACAAGCAACAGCTGGCACTTCAGCTCCTTTCTGGCAGAAAAGTTCCCTTTGAGGAATCCTTCTACACAGATTTTAATTATTTTATATATATATATATATATATATATATATATATATATATATATACACACACACACACACACACACACACACACACACACACACACACACACACACACACATATATATCTGTGTGTGTGTGTGTGTGTGTGTGTGTGTGTGTATATATATATATATATATATATATATATATATATATATATATATATATATATATATATAGATAGATAGATAGATAGAAAAGTGTTTTTTTTACTTTTATTTGATTTTTAGCACATCTGTCCTTTTAAGAAACCTGATATTTCCCTAATATTAAAAGTTTCCAGTCAGAGACTGCTATTTTTAGCTTTGGCTAATTTGTGGGCTTATTTTGTGTCTAAATGTATTGCTTATGTAACCTTTTTATTATTTAAAGAAAAGTTTTGTGTGTGGAACTGTTTTTCTTGGACATGGAATGCTAAAGGCTATGCAGTACTTCTGTTAACACTGTGACAACTTAGCTATTTTTTTGGCAGACTAATTTTACTTTGAAGGGGTTTCTAACAGGAATTTAGTGCATTGCTTATATATGACAATATTCTGGGGACTCTGTATGATGTGAAAGTATAAGTATACTGTTTCTGCAAACTGTTTGACAGCTTACCTTCTGACTAACTCATTCCAGCATTTCTTATTGCATCCAAAGCATCATCCTTGGTTACAGCATGCATATTTACCTTGCTCTTGCTGGTCCAACTTCTGTAGTTCCTGGAAAGAAAAAAAAACAACTTATCAAAGAGTCCTTGTTAACTTTGTGGGCTCAGTTTTCACCTCATCTGATGGTGGGTGACAGCAGTGGCCATCAGTTATTCCTCAGACCACTCCTCAGGTGAAGTAATTTCAGCTACCATGAACCAGGGGTCAGACATTTTTTCTTTGGCTGTTCCAGTGTCTGAACCAGGCATGGAAGAACCATCTTTATTGGGGCACAGAGACATACAGGGGGATGGTGCTGGATGTTGTTGAAGAGACCTCCTGATTGGCCAAATGTTTTTTCTCTACTGAGTCATGATGAATACCTGTAAAGAAAAAGCATAAGATTAAACATTGTTCAAAAATGACATGGTATCCATAAGAAAAGATGATTTTCTTACCTTAGGAGAGGCCAGTCAATCCTATTACACATAATACAGTAATCAGGTCATTAGAAACATTCCCGAGGAAGACATGTCAGATGATTCTGACATAGGCAGACAAGGCTTTGTCTTCTACAGATTCTCAAGCTCAAATCTCTTGTGCTGAGAAAACCTGGTTCTCACAGCTTCCTTTGTAGAAAATTTATTTTTCTTAAATTATTGTCAGGATGAATGAGGTGCTTTTATGGGAACAAATGGATGTTCCCCTGAATTGAGGTGATATTATGAAATGTTACAAGTGGACATGCTTCATTTTATGCCTATACCTCCTCTAATGTCAGCCTTGGAGGATGTATATATAATGATGCCTGTAACAACCCTGATTCACTTCATTCAGTCATTCCTAAAAGCAAATAGGTTTTACAAAGTTTCTCAAATTAACAAGCAGTTGTTTTGTCACCTTAGGTCTGACTGTCCTGCAATCCTAACATCTTTTCCAGCAGGGAACAGGCTCCTAGTATCATCCAACCCTTCCTGTTGGGCAAGTAAGATAGGATTTGGTAAGGAATTTTTTCTTCCATGTTGCCATATAGAATTTTTAACTAGTATACCCATATGTGAAAGCTTGTGACTTTTTGTATAGACAGTTTGAGTGACCTAGCTACCACTCTTCCTCCTGAAAGTTGTGTTTGTCTCAATTCAATTATTTTTATTGTTTCCAACATTTTCAAGTATCTAAACTTGCCTTAAAGAGTGTGTATGACTGTAGAGATACTATGTCTAGAGCCTTTGCTTCTGCTACTCTTTTAAGGAGGTTTGCCTGGGTATGTAATCAACAGTTTTCTGTTGTGGTGAAATCTGAAATTTTGAACCCAGTTTTAATTAAGAAGGTTTTATATGGCCCATCTGCCACTCAGGTCCTCAAACAAATATATGAGAGAGATAATTAATTCAGGAGTTTACAGGTTTTTTTTTTCGGCCCCCCTCCCCTTTTACAAATCTCCCAAATCCTCTTTCATGTCTAAGAAACAAAAGAAACAATCCCTGCTTTCTCAAGCCAAACAGGGAAACAAAAAGAAATGGCAGGAGGCGAACAATAAGAAACAAGGATCCTTTCCAAAAAAGGGACAGTCTACAACTTTAGAATGACTATGCCAGCATTCTTTCCTCCACCCTCCCCTCCCTTCTTACCCCTATCTCTCAAAACCTGGCCCTATAACTAACTCTGTATATTACCCTTTGGCAACATATTTTGACATACTCATGGGTGTTAAAGGTAGTTTAGGAGAAATTCAGTTGGCAATAGATACAAACACATCCTTTTAGGGAAGTTCCTCCCTACCCTCTGAACCAAAAATAAATTTTTTCTTGGGTTGTACAGCAATTACTCACCTTAGGAGTCACGGACCCAATGCCATTAATTCAAAGGGGCAAATGCTTCTTGGAGACAAGTTCTAGATCTTTCTTTCCTAAACCTGTATGTGAAAGTTCCAAAATTCAAAAAGTTAACCCTTTGAAGTCTGTTATCTTAATCCACAGGGAAGCTTTATGGCGACATTGGACTTAAAAGATGCATATCATCCCATTCCCATAGCTAAAGACTTCAGGACATTTCTCGAGTTTTCTTTGTCTTGGTCATATTATCAGTTCTGTGCATTACTCATTGGGTTATCTCCTGCTCTAAGGGTGTGTACAGTGTGTCTAGCTCCCATCATAGCTCATTGAAGACTGAATGGCAGAGTTGTTTCCCAGATGTCAGGAATAATTAATATGGGTTTCATCTCTTCTGACCAATTTGGGATTCCAGATAAATATTCTGAAATCCTTCTTGACCCTGCTACAAAATATTCTCTTTCTTGATGTCTTATAGTCACCCTACAGCAATATGCTTTTTTGATGCAGGAGAAGGTTGATGTTTATCTAGAAACTTTCCTGAGCTTCTCAACTCAATCTCACACTTTAGCCAGAGAGTATCTCAGGATTCTGGGGTTCATGGTATCTATGCTTCCCATGATTCCTCTTCCCATGTTACAGATGAGAAAGATTCCGTGGTTTCTAAAAAATACACGGACCCAACATTTACATCCTCTGAAATCTGAGATTCCAGTTTTGGGCTTTTTAAAAAAGTAACTGCACAGATGGAGACTACAAATACAATCAAATAAAGGTCTCCTTTTTTTCTCCTCTACCTCCAAGTCAGTCTGTAATTACAGATGCCTCAGACTTTGCTTAGGAGGCATTTTCAATGTGGGTAAAGGTCCAAAGTCTGTGGGATTCTTCAGACAGACCAGAGCACATAAATGTCAAAGAGATATTAGCCGTGATCCTTGCCTTAAAATCATCATTTACAGTCTCTAGGACCTCTTCAGGTGATTGCAGTCAACACCACAGTGATATGGTACATTAACAGACAAGGAGGTACAATGGTATACCCTCTATGCAGAGACCCTCATGAAAGGAAAGTGAATGAAGGGGTCTTCTAGGAATTGACTTGGTTGTGGGGAAAACCTCAAATAATCTGTTTGCCTACTTTAAGAACAGATATCTCAACAAATTCTGCTCCAGCACTCCTTCCAAACAAGCCTGGAAAACAGATGCTTTCTCATTCCCACGGATGGAAACGTTCCTTTATGCATTTCCATCCCTGCCACTTATATCCAGGGTAATTCTAAATCTTTAAACTATTTCCCCAGAAATAATTATGGGGATCCCCTTTTGGCACAGGCAACATTGGTGCTCCCTTGTTATGGAATTGATGAAGGGTAATTACCACAAGATTTCTCACAAACTGGAACTACTCATGCTAGACAGGGGGAGTTTGATACACTACAATTTCAAACATCTTCAACTAACAGCCTGGATGATTCAGTTCTAATTTCTTTTAGGCATGTATTTTCAGAGGATGTGCAGCACATACTAAAGGAGGCAGAAAACCTGCTTCTAGAAAATTTTATATTGGCCAGTGGAGGTGATTTTCTAGTTGGTGCCAAGCCAATAACCAAGGCCCTGTTAGGGACTATGTACCACTGGTGCCAAAATATTTGTGTGAGTTACTAGTCTCTGGCCCCCATCCTCCTGTGTCAAGGTACATCTTGTGGTCATTTCAGCATGGCTGCCTATAGATCCTCTGTTTTCTTTAATGTTTTTGGTAAACAGTATCTGAAAGGAGTGTTACACCTGTGTCCTCCATGCAAACAGGTTGCTTCTTCCTGGGATCTTAACTTTGTGCTGGAAAGGTTAACCATGTCTCTATCTGAACTTGTACATCAAACAGATTTAGAATTAATTACATGGAAAACTGTTCTTCACATTGCTCTGACATCTGCAAGAAGAGTATCTGAGTTGCAAGCTCTCGAGGTGGATGATCTCTATCTGATCTTCCACAGGGACAGGGTGTCATAAGGTGGTTTCAGAGTTTTCTTTGAATGAAGCCATCAGTCTCCTAGTATTCTATTTAGACCATCAGAACCAGGTAGAAATGATTCTATATATTCTTGACATACATAGGCAACTCAGGTAATATCTTAACAGAACAAGTCCTTTTGAAAAGCTGATCAGCTATTATTTTCTTAAGCTGGGATTAAGAAAAGGCTACCAGTTTCAAAACAAACTATTTTCCCATGGTTGTCTTCAGATATTGCCTATTGTTATGCCCACCATGCTAAACAAGTTCCTTGGAGTGTCAAGGCTCCCTGTACATGGGTCTTGTCTTCTTTGAGGACATATTGGAAAGGGGTAGACTCTAGATGCATTCAAGAGGCAGCTACGTGGTCATCTATACATACCTTTACAAGACATTACAAATTGAATTCTTTTTCTAGCTCTAGAACTGGCTTTTCTAGGACCTTTCTCCAGGGGCACCTGTATCCATATCCTTCCTCCTCCCAGATTGCTGCAGTATCTGCATCCACCCTCCACCCCTCTATTATTGTATACAGCTATTGTTGACAAATAGGTGCATAGCTCCCAAAAGAATCAGGGGCAAATCCAGAAATAAACAGGGACAATCAGGGACACTTAAAATATTAATACTATTAACTTAAGATACTGACTATGTAAAGGAATGCATATTAATGTACATTTTTTTAAATAAGCAAGGTATATAACTCTAATTATTTCCATTATTTATTAAGTGTAATTCACCACCCTTTTCTCCAAAAGTTAAAAGTTTTAGGAGGGATTAAGAGAGACAAAGGTAAAATCTGAGTCAAAATTAGGGACATCCCTGAAAATCAGGAACAGATGAGAGGTATGATTTGGTGGCTATATCTTGTTTGTATAGTTCAGGATGAATATGCTAGTGCTTAACTTTTGGACAAGAAAGTTCTGAAGATTTTCCACTCTGACTGCTAATTTCCCCTTCTCAGGGGCTGACCAATCAGCAGGCAGAGTGGAAATGTGTGAGGGAACCAGATCTTGTGAAAGCTGTCAGTTATTTTGTCCAGCTACTGCAGGAGTGAGTAATTTGAATATCTACTATTATGGGTAAGTGCAACTGTACTTTCTCTCAGCCTTACAAAAAAAGCTACATGCATACTCTACAAAAGCAAATGTAGCATTGCCACCCCTCCATTTTTTCCCTGGAGTGCCCAGAAATCAACACAGCACTCTGGTTCTCCGGCTCTAGCTCTGAGACTCCAGAACTGAAGTACTTCGTCAGCACGTCTGTACACTGACAAAAAATGACATTGCTGTCTTGGTTGATTGGCTGCTTGGTGCACTGGGAAATAGCCAATCAAGCTCATGGAGCAAGCAGCCAATCAACAATTAGACTAGCTAGTAGATTCCCACGAAAGCCTGCGAAAATTAAAGAATAAAAAGCGGGGCATTGAGCTATGTGTTGCCTTTTTTTTCAAAAAAGATGAAGGACTGAGATTTTTTTTGCTGGCTTGGATCGTACAGCTCTTCAACTCTGTTCGGATTCGGAACTTCAGCTCATTTGGTGGACTCCTGGTCTTGCTTCTTCTTGTGCCCTTGCCTGCTCTTCAGTTTGCTGTAATTGAGATTCAGGACTCGGGAAACCTGCTGCTTGCTTGCTTGCTGGAAGGGATTCAAGGGAAGGATGGTGCTGTGGTGGTGTGTACTTTTACTGATCTGCTGCATAAGGTGGTATTTGGGAGCCCTTTTTTTCCCTGCCTGCTGCTTGCTCTTCGCCGTGTTAGACTGTGTCCAGCCTGCCCTGTTCTGCCTGTGAGATTGTCCAAGGAACCCTGCTGCTTTTCTTAGAGGTAAAAGGAATTTAATCTGGAAAATATGTAGATTTTCAAAAGCTTAGTGTGTGGCAAAGGGAATGAGATACTGCCAGCACAGCTACTAGTGAATTTATAAATAAATTTACATTGATCCACTAGCTGTGCTGTCAGTATCTCATTAATTGATAGTGACAGCAAGTGATTTGTATAAGATGCTTGTGTTATAACAGTATCAAAGTAGATGTGGTGGTGATTATTAACTAGAATTGATATGATCTATATTATTTCTTGTTTGTAATCACCACCATCTACCTTGATCTGTAGTTTCTAGGATATTGTCTGCAGACTGAGATATATAGCAATGGTTGGTTTGGCTGTTTTTACTGCAAAGTTATTTTAATTATTTTTTATTATTTTTCATGTGGTTTTGCACTTTAATGTTACAGTGAATATATACGGAGTGCGTGATTTGTATAAGATGCTTGTTATGACTGTAGAACTGTCATTTCTCTAGTTTGTCACCACTGCAATGTTTACCTTGATCTGCGCTCTATACCAAGGTTTAGTTTAGCTGTTTTTCCGCAATGTTATTTTAAATATCTTTCGTGTGATTTTGTGCTTTGATGTTACAGTGAATATATGAGTACATGATTTGTATAAGATGCTTACTATGACTGTAGAACTGTCATTTCTAGTTTGTCATCACCGTAATGTTTACATTGAGCTCTGTTTTTCTTTCTAGGGTGCACTGTCTTGGGTATATAATAAGGCTTAGTTTAGCTGTTTTTCTTTGAGACTATCACTGTTTGACATATTTCATGTGGTTTTGAACTTTGATATCACAGTGAATATATACTGAATATTTTCTTTTATTATTAAATGTATTTAAACCTTTCATTGTGGCATAGAGATATTTACATTTTGAGAGTACTTGCATATTTATTTAGTGACTATGTGGGCCACTCTAGCTTGCCACTGGTCGACCTACCAATTTGTTAATATTACTATTGCACAGTAAGATTGGACTCTTTTTATTAGGGCCTTAAAGCAGCTGATAAGGAGCGCATGGCAATGAGTAAACCTGTGCCAGCCTTTCCTGTGTGTGTGTGTGTGTGTGTGTGTGTGTGTGTGTGTGTGTGTGTGTGTGTGTGTGTGTGTGTGTGTGTGTGTGTGTGTGTGTGTGCGTAAATCAGACCTCAGTGTGTGTTAACTGCTTGGGCAGGGGCCCAAAGCACTGGTTGGACAAATAGGGTGCTGGAGGTCTTCACTTGGCCACTCTGCTCAGCTCTATAGCTGTGCCAGTGGGGAGTGTTATTGGATGTCTGGAGTGGAGAAAGGGGTGAAACCAGCCCCAAGTTGACTGTGGTCTCTGTGCTGTTAAGGGAAATTGCACTTAATGCGGGGTGTTGCATCTGGGAATACTGTGGGTACTTGTCATCCTCTGTGAACATCCCCCACTGTTGCCAGTGGTGAGGATTGAGGCTCCTGTAGTGGTGGGTCACCACATAGAGTAAGTTTAAAATGAATAGCTATTGGTGCATTGTCAAGCTACTTACAATGTTTAGTCTGCTGATACTCCTGTATTTATTGTGATCCGATATTGATAACAGGCCAGGTGTGTTTGCTGCAAACAATTACGGTTGCACAATTTTAAGCCGTATATCATGGAAATGTTTTATTTTAGCCCCTATGTTTGAATATAGCACCGATGTTTGTCTTTCAAAATAGTCTGCGATTCATAGTGGCATCTTAACTGTCTTTATTACATTCCAGTTTCTTGTCCTAAGGTATGGCTTAAAAGCATTTGTGGATATTAAACTTCATATCTTTAAGGAAACGCACAGAGTAAAAACTGTTATTCTAACACCTAAGACTGTAACATTTCTGTGTCTCTAGCACAGCCTAGTGTAGATTTCTTGCCTAGGTTGAAAGGTATTGTGATGTTTATAACAAAATGGACAGATTTTGTGTCATTGTTCTAATACTGTGTGGATTTCTACCAAATGATAGAGGGTTGAAGTCACTACATATTTGTTAGATTTCTATCTTTAAGAAAATGCATGGCCTGTTCTAGGATTGCAGTATTTTAAAATCTGATTTTTGATATGTCTCTATGCAAGTTATTACTGTTGCAGCAATCAGTATTATGATTGTTGAGCTATGTAGTTCGTCTTCATCATCGTGTCAGCCCACACTATGTCTGGTTTGTCTCTACACAAGTTATTACAGTTGTAGCCAGAGGGTATGATTGTTGAGCTACCATGTATTTCACCTTTATCTTGTCAGTCCACCATATGCCTGAACTTTGTTGCTGTGTCCAGACTCAGCTGGATAACTTTGCATTGGGTTCTGCATAACAGTAGAGGGTCTTAACTTTGGACATTGCTATAGTGTCTGACCATTGGTTTTAGACACAGCTGAATTCCTTCTGTGCGTATTCTGCTGTCACACTAGGTTCATGTATGCAACAGCTGTAGAATGTCCCTCAGACAGGGGAGTTGCTTCTACCTTTCATTGCTTGACCTTCACTGTTAATTTTTGTGTGGAGGCTCTCTTTTTCATGTGTTTTTTTTCCTTATGCCAACTTGGTATTACAAAGCTGTATCAGTCTGGAGATTCACATGTGAATGCGAGCAACTCTGTCTACTGGTTAGTGACTGACACAGGCCCCACCAGGCACTGGTGTTGGTCACATAACAGTGTTTTGATTTTGTATTAACAGCTGTCTCAGTTTATTGTAGTGGTGTTGAGCAAGGATCCTGCATGAATCATGCTCATGGAAAAGGTAAATGGATCAGCAAGAGGCTGAAAGCGTGTCTCCTAAGAAGTTTTTCTGCAGTTATAATAAGGTGTGGGAGCAAAGCTACTCATGGGTGCGACCTCTTCCAAATGCAGATGCCATGGCAAAGTGCACATCCTGTGGAACAACTTTCACTGTAAAATGGGATAGGAAAAAGGCACTGAACAGCCATCAGAAGTCAGACAAACATCAGCAAAGCCTTCAGCTCCAGAGGCAGAACCTTGTAATGACAAAGTTTATTCAGCTACATAGTATAACCAGTGAAGCTTCCAAAGTGAGTATCCATGGACTGTGGTTTGATGTGGAGTGTTGCTGTTTGAAAATATATAGTGAGTTTTCAACATCTGCTAAAAAATGGCACTGTTGAAAGATGCAGGTATTCCACAAATGCTTTAAAAAACTTAACTTGTGCAGTTGTTTCAATCCCACCCAGCAATAAGAGCTTTGTGGGAAGTTTTTTGGGAATGAATGTGGACTGATACAGAAACAGAGAAATGCTTGTGTCTCTGAAGACAAAAAGAGAGTTGCAGGTCAAGATAAATTTTAACATGAGTTGTTCAGTTATTTATTCATTTTGAAAATAACCAGCCATTACTTGAGGTCACAATCAAAATGCAAAATATAGCTTCAGGTATAAGCAATGTTTTTCTGGCAGAATTGTGAAGAAACTATAAAATTTTTTTTTTTGTAGGTTAGTTCATTAGGTTCATAGGGTTTTTTTTCAATTGTGTCATTTTGATGCACTGTGTTGTGTGTGTAGTAAACCTAAAATACTGCTTTTTTTGAAAATCATGCTAATTTTTTTTTTTATATCTAAGTAAATGTGTTTTTTCCATTTTAGTACTACCTACATGTGATATTAGATTTGTGCTGAAGGGTTAGTTTTCCCATGCTTGTTTCATCTAGTGGTCATTTTGATGCATTGTGTAGTGAACCATCGAATGAAGTACTGCTAAATAAAGTTTTTTTTTAATTTACTTCTGACTTATTGCATACTTTTCTGTTTAGTGGTAACTGTATGTGATATTCAAGACTTGTGCTGAAGGGTGCTAGAGCAAAGGGGCATGGCTATTAAAGGGAATGGGTGTGGCTTGATTATGCATGGGGCAGGGCTTGTTTCTCAGGAAATGGCACAATAGAAAGGTGGCAACCCTAAGCAAATGGAAAAAAAAAGTTTTCCATCTGTGTTACTCTTCAGGGTTTGGATCCCTTTTTTGTTGCACTTTGCTCAGTTTTATATTTTCTCTTGTCCTTATCTGATTCTTGCTCCAGTTATTCTACCATTAAGTGTCAGTTGGCTACCATCTCTGCCTTTCACAAAGGTTTTCCTTCTTCTTTTCTGGCAGCTCAGAAGGTCTTCAAAGTATTTCTTAAGGGCACTTTTCTCTTCTGTTTTTCCCACTAAAGACCGCACATCTCTATGTGACCTAAACACTGTGCTGGAGGCACTGACACACCCTATATTTGAGCCAACTGTTTATGCTGATCTGAATTTTCTTTCTTAGAGAACATTGTTTCCTTTAGCTGTTTCTTTTGCTGGAATGATTTTGAGTCACATGACTTGTCCTCCTTGCCTTCAAATTTGATTTTTTCACAAAAAAGAGTATCACTCTGAACAAATCTATAATTTATGCTCAAAGTTGCTTTGGAGTTTTTCTTAACCACATCATACACCTTCCAGTATTTTTCCAGTTACTCCAACAGTGGTGTGTATTTCATATCCTACAAATCCAAGTCAGCTGAGGTTGGCACTACAAAGAAAGAAACCAAATGTAGGTGCATAGCTCAATTTATTAAGCACTTTTGTCTGCTTGTAGCAAATGACTTCATCAGAATAATACCTATGCTAAAAGTCACAAAATTTTAAACTGCCTCCTCAGATCACATTGTTTAAACCACCCAGTTACACTGAGCACAACATTAAAGGCAACACAACACTCATCATCTTAAAACAAAAACAATGTTGTAAATACTAATACTAAACAAAGCATTATGCCAGTTATGTCCATGTTTTTATATAGGGAAGACAAAGAGGAAGCTTAAAGGACATATCTATGAACATACTTATGATATTAGGGGTAAGAATACAAACAATGCTTTGTATAAGCATGTCCACGAAAATCCTACACATAACTTTCTTTTTTATGGACTAGATAAAGTGGAGAAAAATCCTAGAGGAGGATTTGATTAGAACTTCTTGAGTTCAGGGAGTTAATTTGGCAAATCAGGCTTAATGCTTTTACTTATTCTGGACTGAATGAATTGTTTTTCTTGGTTAGTGTATTAAAATTGCGATCGTATTTGGTTGAATTTTTGCCGAGATGTACAGACAGTTTTTTTATATACACTAATATACATGATTTTGTCATAAAATTGATTTAATGATTTGTTTAGTTTTAGTATTTACAGCAATGTTTTTGTTTTAAGATGATGAGTTTTGTGTTGCCTTTAAAGCTGTGTTTAATGTAATTGGGTGGTATAAACCATGTGATTTGAGGATGGAGTTTACATTTTTGTGACTTTTAAACATAGGTATTATTCTGAAGTCATTTGCTACAAGCAGATGGAAGCACTTAATAAACTGAGCTACACTTCTACATTTGTTTTTTTTTCTTTGGAGTGCCATCCTTAGCTGACTTGGATTCAGAAGATATTAGGTTTGTTTGTTTTCTGTGTTGGTTCTGAGTTTGTGTATATAGTGTAATGTATTTGCTACACACCTTGGATGTTCGCAGACAGTTATGTTTTTATTTACAACCTTACAAAAGCAATCAGAAAGGACACTCAATTGTTTGTTTCTTACATGCCCTCTAACCTGGGTCTCAAAGTCCTCAAAAACAGCCTTGATGAGATTGTTTTCAGATTGTATTACCTTTATGCCACTCCAAAAATAAAACATTACCGGCAAAGCCAAAGGCTAATTCCAATAGATCCATGGCAATGTCTACAACCTTCTTCAAGAGTTCTTCTCAGTTAGCAGTATTTGTGCAGCAGCAACTTGGACTATATTGCACACATTCTCTAAACATTATAAACTGGATGTCATTTCCAGATCTAGGTTCTCTACTGGGGCCTCCATCCTCAGGGCATCCTGTTATGATTTCACCCAGGAAGGAAGGTAGCTAGGAAATCTACATACAGTAGTCATGTACTTTCCATAACACTAGATCTTTATTATCCTTAGCCCATCCACTTTGATAACCCACTCTCAACCCCTCTTTCAAGCTATCACATTTTCTCTAAGCTGATGGACCTAGTAGACCTAATCTGAAGCCCATGTTTTTTCACTGCCATCTTCATAGAACCCCTTGGTTTCCCCCTCAAGATTAGACAGACAAACCTGATCTGTGGAAGCATAAGGGAAAAGTACATGACGGGAATAGGAACGTTACTTTTGAGTACTTGATGAGATGATCATTTGCTGTATAAGATCCACCTAATGGCAGACATCCCATAATTCAAAACAGATGAATTAGGGATAATAATGATCCAATAATCTCTAAAAAAAATCTTCTTTTCTTAAACCTGGTGTAGTCCCTCTACTATATCATCATAATACACATATCTATAGTTTACTGATTCCTGCAAGAGCTCATTTCCTGTCTAATAAGCCTTAATTTCTACTTCCATTTGCAGAGACAAATTTCCCTTCATCAGGCTTATTTTGCAGCTCTGTCAATAGATCTCTTTTTATTTTGCAAAACATCATAACCTTTACTCCATAAATCAGTTGAATATTTTTTACCCTCTGCTTCACTTATTTAAAATCATCCCACTCTGTCATCAGACTACTGACCCTGTTCCATTTCAACCCACTTGATGTTGTTAATCTTCTTTCCATTCATCACTGTTGAGTTCGGTTCTGAGTCTTCGGAACCAAGTTGGCCTAATACCAAGCTTACACCAGCCAAAAACTCTTGAGCTAAGCTTCTACCCATACTGCCCTTCTCCCTGTTACCTCAGATCTCATATGCCGCACAGCTGTAAAGGCGCGTTTCACCCGAGCTCTCAGCTAAGTGAAAACTTTTTGATATCTCTCAGGATATTTTGTATTTTTTCCTTTCACTTGTGGTTTATGTTGATATTTCTATAATCTTACAGCTATATTTAGACCTTTCACTCTGTTTTTACCCGTTTGGTAAACTTTTTAAGTACCATTGGTGGTATGGCCTTTTCTCCCTACCCTTGTGGTATTCCTTCTCATTTTTTCCCTTTAACTAACTAGTTGTGTGTTTTTTTTTTTTTTACATATTTCTGTGTATTGAGTGTATATTTAGATAGTTTAGACTTAGAGATAGTAGAGTTTGAAAATTTTCTCTAGTATTCTACCTGGATTGTTGTGTGTAAATTTCATGATGTCTGTTAAAAAGGGCACATCAGGTTTTAAACATTGTGCTTCATGTAAGGGTAAACTTCCTAATAGTGACTCCCATGATGATTGTGTTTATTGTTTGGGAGTACCCCATCTTTCGGTGCAACTCCCCATGTATGATTTGTCAAAGTTTCAGTCAGCGCACCTTGAACGAGCACAAGAATAAGTTGATTCTGAAGGGCCTACTTACGTCGTCCTTTTCAGAGTCCCTTTCTGTGATGGAGGTCTCATCCCCTCCAGTCAAGGATAAGAAAAGGTCCCACTCAGTTCCCTCTTCACCATCTGGTGACCAGGGCAAATCTGTTAAACCTAAAGTGCCAAAGCGATCTTTGGAGAATAAGTCTGCCTCATTGGCACCAACCTCTTCCATTCCAGCTATGGCTGCTCCTATGTTGGTGCCAGTTTCAGCTCTGATACTGTCTCCGGCACTGACTATCGACCACACAACGACTACTACAACTTCAGCACCGTGTACCGCTTTGGCACAGTGCATGCCTTTGATGCCTATCTCTGCAATTATGACTGAACCTTCCACACTGGCTCTGAGTGCCCTTTCGGTATCGTGCCCTTTTATGGTCCTGATCAATATGAATTTGACTTCACTACTTCCAGTTTCCCAACTTGAGACATTGGTGCCAGTAGATTCCACACCACAGACCCGATACTCTCCATCTACAGACCCATTTCTAATTGACAGGTGTACAGTCTGTTTTTAGGATGACCTGACTCCCTGTTGGGAGTATCCACTAGATCCACCAGGAGACTTTCAGAACTTGATGTGATGCATCTTGTGGACCAGCTGTTGACAGCCAGGGGGATTCCTACCCCTTCTAGGACCCATCCTCCTGCAGGACTTGGGTTGACTTCTCCACAGACTCCATCCTACTCTCCTCCTCTGACCATACCAGTTGCAAAGCCATCTTCTCTGATGTCCTTTTCGGAACCTCCCATCTTGGCACCTTTAGTGGACCTCACTGGGGCTCTGGGACTATCCCTTTGGCCCCCACTGAACCAGGCCTCATGATTGGGCTGCAGGCTCCTCAGTTCGTGGCATGGTTCCGAGTGTTTTTACAGTTTCATCCTCAGTGCCGGGAGTTCTGTCTGCACCAATCCTGCTTGAGGCTCCATCCTCGGTAGTGGGTTCGATGGACTGGGGTATGACCCTGGTTCCGAGGTTGTCCTTCTCAGTTCTGGACTCCCATCCCTCTTCAGGTGGACCTGCTATCCGAGCTATGGAGAGAGCACATGCTTCTGGAAGCATTCCCGCTGATGTTGGAACCCCAGACCTCTCCCCCTGAGCTACAGCTGCCAATGGCCACCTTCCCGGGACACTGGGCAGGAAAGCCACAGAACCCTCCATTGCAGGGTGCCCCCTCTTCCGAGTCTTCCTCAGAAGCCCCCACTGAGGAGCAACCATGGAAGAGATCATGCAAGAGGAAGCATGTAGACTCTCCTGAAGAATCTCTAACAGAGGACTTGGATTTCAGTGACGGTGAAGGGTCTCCATGGTCACAACCTGAGGATGTCTCCTTTGAAGACATCCTTGAAATGTTGAAACAGAGGGGTAATGGA
Source organism: Protopterus annectens (assembly GCF_019279795.1). NCBI lineage: Eukaryota > Metazoa > Chordata > Ceratodontiformes > Protopteridae > Protopterus > Protopterus annectens. The sequence goes on from NC_056751.1 coordinate 63,221,560, forward strand.
AGCCCACTAATTATTCTTCTGAGGAGTCCATGTTTCTGCAAGCTTTCCATGCCCGGCCATCTACCAGAGGACTTGGATTTCAATGATGGTGAAGGGTCTCCATGGTCACCCCCTGAGGATGTCTCCTTTGAAGACATCCTTGAAATGTTGAAACAGAGGGGTAATGGAAGCCCACTAATTCTTCTTCTGAGGAGTCCATGTTTCTGCAAGCTTTCCATGCCCGGCCATCTACCTCTTGGGTGACCCTGCCTGCAGACAAGCTAGTATAACTCGTAGTGCAGCATGCTTGGAAGAACCCTGATTCTGTTGAGTCAATCCCTCAGAGACCTGACAAGATACTTTCTCCCCCCAAGGAAAACCCACATTGGTCCAGAGGTTTACCAGTTGATGCTATGGTGGTGGTGGCAGCCACAAAAAAGGATCTCGCCGAAGAGTCATACTGTTCACCCACCCAACAGAGAGTCCTGGGCCATGGACAGATTAGGGAAGCAAGTCTTTGTTTCAGCAACCTTTGCCATATGGTCTTTGAATTACTTGGCACATTTTATGAGGCTCCAAAGAGACTTGGTTTTTGAACTCTCTGGAACACTCACAGGACAGATGTCTGACGAGGTAAGGGATAAAGTTGCCTTGCAGCTCGCAACCCTGGAATCAATGTCCAATTAATCCATGAGGTGGCTCTCACACACAACTAAAGGGGCAGCAGGAGTTGTGGATTTAGGCATAGTTATGAGACATCATGCCTGGATGTGCCTCTGGTGACTTTGCGGACCCTTTCAAGTCTTCCTTCTTGAATGCTCCCATCAAAACATCTTCCCTTTTTGGCCCCACAGTGAAGGACACTCTGGTCAGGTGTGAGCAGGAAGGTAAGACCCTGTCTGCCACAGTTCTACATTTTCCAGTCCTCAATGTTCCTTTTCTAGGAACCAGAGGAGTGGCAAACTGTGGCACAAAAAAATCTCAGGGTCCTTTCCATGCCACACATGGTGATGATTCCCCCAGAGGCAGAGGGGATAACGATTTTGGAAAATGCCCCTACCAAGGCAGAGGTGGTCCACGCAATCAGCGACCCAGGGATTCTTTCTCTGGGCAGCCTTATCAGTGCTTCTGAAGAGCATCCCAATTGCTTTCCTCTTGAAGCAGTCGGGGGTCATTTTTCTCTGCATCAAGCTGCCTGGCATTCAATAACCACCAATCATTGGGTGCAGAAGATCATAACCAGAGGTTACACCATTCCCCTCATCACTTATCCAAAACTTCCAACAAAACTTCCTGACGTTCCACCCAGTCAAAGGGAAGAAGCAGCTGCAGAAATAAACAAGCTGTATCAAAAAAAAAAGTCAACCAATTATTCCCACCAGATGAATGTGGATCCAAATTTTACTCAAGTTTCTTTTTGGTGCCAAAAAAGACAGGGGACTGGAGACCCATTCTGGATCCCAGCAGTTTGAACAAGTCTGTGCCCAAACCAAATTCTGGACGGTCATGGTTCAGTCCATTCTCCCTTTTCTATGGGAAGGCGATTGGATGTGCTTGATAGATCTCCGGGATGCGTATTACCACATCAAAATAGACAAACACTCCAGGAGTCTACTTTGCTTCTGGCTAGGAGACAATCATTGCCAGTTTTCTGCCCTGTTGTTCAGACTCTCTACAGCCCCTAGAGTGTTGACAAAGTGCATGGCATTGGTTACAGCTCACTTGAGACTGCGAGGATTCCAGGTGTTTCTGTATATGGACAATTGGCTCCTTACCACCCCCACCAAACATCTTCTGGTAACAGCCCTGCAATACACTCTTTCCCTGATGAAACTTTTGAGGACAACTGTAAACTGGGAGAAATCCAATCTTGTTCCAGTCCAGAACATAGAATTCATTGGAGCAGTCTTCCACACCCGCTCTTGTCTGGTGTCACACCCAGCTCACAGACTTCAGAGATTGAGGCTCTAGCTCCAGGTGATACTCTGTCAAAACAAAGTCTCAGCGAGAGATATTCTTCAGGTTTTAGGATCCATAGCTGCTTCCATACCAATAGTGGCTCTTGCAAAACTGCTTATGTGAATACTTTATCGGCTTCTACTCTCTCAATGGTTTCTGAATTACCACCGTCTATGCTTTCAAATTCAGATAACCAATTCTTGCAAGCAGGACTTTCTTTGGTGGATGAGGCCGGACACAGAACTTTGGAGCCACCCATTCCAGCCCCCCAGCCCAAAGCATTGTGACCACAGATGATTCCCTGATAGGGTGGGAGGGCCATTTCCAGGGAAAGACATTCCAAGGCGCATTGTCCACGTTGGAGGCTAACCTGCATATCAAAGTTCTATCACTGAGGGCGGTGCTGTTAGCATTGCAAGCATTCCAACCTGTTCTTCCTTCTGGAATGATTGGAATCCAGTCAGACAACATGTCAGTAGTCTGGAACATCAACAAGCAAGGAGGAACCAAGTCCTATCCCCTGTGTCGAGAGGCCATGAGAATTTAGCAGTGGGCGATAGCTTCCAACCCCTTTCTGATAGCAATGCATATCCTGGAGATTTCCAACATGATTGCAGACAAATTGATCAGATGTATTCTCCTGCCTCATGAGTGCTCCCTCAATCCCGATGTAGCAGCAGAAATTTTTAGCCATCGGTGCCAGCCATGTTGCGACCTATTCGCCTCCCCTTCAAACAACAAATATAGAAGGTATTTTGCCCTATTCCCTCCAAAGGGGGATTCCCTGAGGGATGATCTGTTTCACGATTTGCCCATGGTTCTGCTATATGCCTATCCCCCCATTCCTCTGATACCCCAATTCATAAAGAAAGCTATTCAGTTGAAATGCAAAGTGATCCTCATAGCCCCCTTTTAGCCTTGACAAGTTTGTTTCCCCTTCCTTTGGCCTCATCTGTTATATTGACCATGGATTCTGGACCCTCTTCCAGAACTAATCTCTCACCCCCAAGGGTTGAGCCACCTGAACTTATCCAGTGTCAAGCTGATAGCTTGGTTTCTCCACTTCCATTACTCGCCAGGCAGGGTGACCTCACCTGTTCATGACATTAGTCTGGCCTCTCATAAACCATCTACCAGAAGACTATATCTAGACAAACGGAAAAGGTTCTCTATTTGGTCAAAGAAAAATATGCTGGATCCATACTCGGCTCCAGTCACAGCAGTTTTACAATATCTATCTAAATTCTTCAAAGATGGAGCCACAGCTTCTACCATACAAGTACATCTAGTGGCTATTTCAAACTATCATAATGGGTTGGATGATTCTCCCCTCATCTCGCTTTGGTTATGCAAAACATTTCTCAAAGGGGTCTCCCACATTAGGCCTCCAATCAGACAACCTATAGAGCCATGGAACCTCACGTTAGTTATCCAGTCTTTAACTCAACCTCCATTTGAGCCTGCAGTGAAGTGTGACCTCAAATTCTTGCCATGGAAATCCCTTTTCCTGGTAGCCATCACATCAGCCAGATGAATTTCTGAGCTTCAGGCCTTTATGCACCAAAAGGCCCTATCTAATCTTCCACAAAGACAGAGTATCACTCTGGACAAATCCATCTTTCCTCTCCAAAGTTGTTTTGGACTTTTCCATCAATCAGTCTATTGATTTGCCAGTATTTTTCCTAAATTTTTCTAATAAAGGGGAATGCTGTCTACATTCCTTGGATGTGTACTGACAATTGAGATTTTATTTAGACAGGACCAAAGCAATATGTAAAACTGACCAACTTTTCATTTCCTTCTCTGGGCCTAGAATGGGAAATTATGTCTCCAAGGTCACTTTGCCAAAACGGTTGAGGGGCTGCATACACTACATTTATTCACATGCAAAAGAACGTATGCCACACAATGTTAAAGCCCGTTCTACTAGATCTATGACAACGTCTGTAGCCTTCTATTCCAGAGCTTCTATGGATGATATCTGTGCAGAAGCCACTTGGGCTAAACCCACACTTTTATCAATCATTACAAATTGGAAGTGGTCTCCAGAGGGAGAGCTGCCTTTGGCTAACTTTCTTCCATAAGGGCCACCCAAGGATCACAAGGTAGCTGGGGATTCTGTCCCATCAGTGATGAATGGAAAGAAGATTAACAACATCAGATAAAGAAGTTATGTCTTGCCATAATGTTCCATCTGTGTTGTTGATCTTCTTTCATTCATCACTTCCCACATTAATCTGTGTTGTTGATCTTCTTTCCTTCATCACTTCCCACCCTCCTTCCCCCGCCAAAGGCGACTGGGGGATACTTTAGGTCCAAGTGGTGACAGGGCATTTGTGCAGAAATGTACAACACGGGCAAACTCGATCTGAGGTAACAGGGAGAAGGGCACTATATGTAGAAGCTTAGCTCGAGAGTTTTTGGCTGGCGCGAACTTGGTATTAGGCCAGCTCAGTTCCAAGGGCTCAGAACCGAACCCATCAGTGATGAATGAAAGAAGATTAACAACACAGATGGAACGTTATGGTAAGACATAACTTCTTTGTTTCTCTCATATTTGTACACCAGCCAATAAATGTCTTATACTTTTAAATACATGGCTCTAGATGCCAGTCTGTTGAGTACATAATAAACATTCTAGGGGAGCATAATCATTAGTTACAGTGGGATTAATCTTTGCTTCTTTAATTAAATATACATAGCACATTGTTGTGTATACCTTGTCAATCCTAGGTTTGTTTTCATATTGACTGGGCAACTGGTTTAATAACATAAACATTTGTTAAACACATAACTTCAGCAATGGAATTTGAATAGCCCTGGGCCCATCACTGATTTCTGGTACATTTGTTGCTGTGTTCCAGTTCCCTAGGTGTAAAACCACACCTTCCTAAAATAAATCTGATCCATTTTCTTTAAATGAAAATCTCTATGTGTTATACCTAGGGGAAACAAGACTATATATAGTAACATAAGTTGTCCCTGTAAAGTTTTTTCAAATGAATATAATACCCTGCTTTCCTTACTGATATGTTTTCCATTAGTAAAGGGCAGAAATGACCCTACTCCACATGACCAATTTTGCTTTTTCAGTATATTTAAAATTTGTTGACTGGGGTAGAGTAGAGATCAGTATTGATGCTTTTCATGACTGCCCAGGTTTTCTGTCCTTTGAATGAGATGTTAAACTGGGGTTCCATCTGCTTAAGTTGGTGGTAGCTCAGGTGGATATAAAAGATTCCATGGCACCTAGTGAAAAGAGTAGGGGTTCTTTATTGGTTATTAGAACTTATATAGATTATTTACATTATTTACACAATATATATTATTTATAATTTTATATAATACAGATTAATCTCAAATGTTTTAATCATTACCCCACCATGTTTTCTATAGCCAACAATGTATTTTCTTCAAAATCTCTGATATCATCACTTCATGAAATCTTTCATTACACAATGTTCATAAAATGTAGAATATTTTTTAATCAATTTTCTTAACCTATTTTAATTTTTTTATTATTATAATACCCATATTCAAACATATTCATGTTCAGTTCTTCAACCTTATCAAAACCTTTCAATAACTAATTTTTACATATTTTTCCCATAAATTCTTTACTGTAGAACATTTTAAAAATACACGTTCCTCTGTTTCAACCTCCCCACAATAATTACACACTCTTTCCTTTTCCTATAATTTTTATAAGGCATATTAACTTTAACAAGTAATTTTGCTATTGTCAGTCTCCACAAAAAAGCTTTACATTCATGTATTTTTTAATAGCTTTTCATTTTTTCATTCTTTTAATGTTTTCATGATAAGATTTACTATTCATTCATTATATTAAAATACCATTCTTTCGTAGTTTTCTCAAAATCTCATATATTCAATTTCCATAAAAAATGTTTTGATATTCTTTTATACCTTAATTTATATGATTTTTCTATCTTTTCTCTATATTTATCCTTTCCAAAATGCTTTATATTTATCATTCAGTATATGTTCTACTAAGTTCCTATTCTCTTTTTAATTCATACCAAAACTCTATATAAATTCAAGGAAGATGCATGAACAATTGGGTTCATTAACACTAATCCCCCATCCTCTTCTTTAATGTACAAAATCCCAATTCTAGCTGGTGTAAACCTAGATTTTCATAAAAAAGAAAATACAATACTCATTATTTCTTTTCTGTATTTAGATAGGATCATATACACTTGTTAAATAGGCCAATTTTCCTAAAATAATTAATTTTTAAGTATACTACTTTTTATATGACAATTTATATGATTTCCAAAATTTACACATATCTTTCAATTTTGAAATATTTTCACCCACTGTTTTCCTTTATGCTCTTCTGTTGCAAATGTTATTCCTATTATATTTATAAATTCATCATTAAACTGATCATCTTCTATCTTTCTATTAAATCCAAATTCTTTACTTTTACCTCTGTTTATAAATAAACCAACTATTTTCAAAAAATCATTTATCTTTCTAATTCCTTCTTTCATCTATTCCTTATTCTTAATAATTTAAACTTTATCATCTGTGTGAGAATTATTGGAATTCGTACTTCTGCTGTCATCTTATAGCTTGCAATTTCTAATACTCTGCTCATTTTATTGACAGCCACATTCATAACTAACACAACTAAAATGCTACTTGCAGGAGATCCTTGCCTTATCCCACACTTTATTACTATTTCTTCACTCAACCATCCATTTTAAATTACTCTCACATTATTCTTGTCCTATACTGACTTATTTTTATCTTTTCACTTATATTATAATCCTTTAATATTTCTTTCTTTCACATTTGTTAACCTGGTTAGTCCAACTGAGTTTGCAAACAAACCCATTTTCAGTGGAGACCCAAGGGTAAAAGCCCCAGCAAACAAAAGTAAAAATAAAGTGACAACATACAAATATTAAATAACAATTACAATACAAAATAATTGTAAAAAAGAAAGGTTATTTACTATTTACATTGCATTGATAGTAAGCAACCCATTTTCAGTGGAGACCCAAGGGGAAAGAACCCCAGCAAACATAAGCAAAGATAAACATACAGGACAAAAACTATTAAAAACAACACCTAGAATACAAAATTAATTATAGAGAGAAAAACAAAATAAAAAATTATGAACATTAAGGGTTGAACTGGTTTTAATGGATGAAAATTTACTACATATTAGAGTAATAACAAAACAATAATCATTGTTCAAAAGAAGGACAATGTATAGACATTGATAGGAAGTGGGAGGGAGATAGTGTTGAGAATGGGAAGGGGCTATAGTAGGGCTATAGTAGAAGAGCTGAGGGTTTAGGAGATTAGTTTAAGCAGAAGTTACTAACAAAGAAAGAAAGTTAGGAGATGCAACAGGTTATACAGTGGGAGAGACTAAGACTACATGTGGTCAATGCAACAACATAATTTTGAGTTTAGTAGGTGGGATTTAAGCTCCTTTTTGAAACAGGGAAAAAAGGTTGGATCTAATATAGAGAGGGAGTTTGTTCCAATTTAGTGAGACAGAGTGTTTGTAAATTAGTTTGTCAATATTCCTTTTGGGTTTATAAACTGAAAGGAGATGCTGATTAGCACTCCGGAGAGGCCTGGGGGGAGAGTAGGGAATAACATGGGAGGCAAGAGCAGGGCAGGTAGAGGGGTTATTGAGTATGGAAAAGGTAGTGTGGAGTTGCGATTGTAGAAGGTGCATTAATTCCAGCCACTGAAGTTTGTTTGGTGAGAGGCAGTAATGTAAAGAGATTGGTTGTTTTAGAATAAATCTGGCAATTTTGTTGTACATTTGTTCCAGTTTCTGCACTGAGGTAGTTTGGATATTGGTAAGGATAGGGGAAGCATATAGAAGACTGGGTAAGGGAATGCCTGCACAAGAGTGTGTTTAGTGGCAGTAGTGAGGAATTGTTTGTTCCTATAAAGTAGTCCAAGTTTTTGGTGTTTTTTTTGATGGCTTGTTGTATGTGCAAGTCAAATTTTAGTTGGTCATCAATTATTACCCCAAGGGGTTTTATGTGTGAGGCAGTGGAGATAGTGGTGCCATCTAGGGAGGATAAGTTGGATTTAAGGTGAGAGAGTGTCTGAGGTAGGACGAGAAGGAGTTGAGTTTTCTTAGGGTTAAGGATTAGTTGATTGTTTCTGAGCCATTTTTCAACTGAGATAAAGGAAGTCTGTGTTAGTGTGTGTAGTTCAGATATAGTATTGGAGATAGATAAGAGAGCAGAGTCATTTGTGTATTGGATTACACATGAGAGACTACAGGATGAATGTAGGTTGTTGGTAAAAATGTTGAAAAGGAGCGGTCCAAGTATGGAGCCTTGGGGTACTCCTGTTTGAACAGCAAGGAAGGGTGAGAAAGCCTACTGCCATCTAACAGCTTGTTTTCTGCCAGTAAGGTAGGATTGGAACCAGCCAAGAGTAGAAGGAGAGATTTAGGTCTGAGAGTTTGTTAAGAAAGATGGGATGAGACACAGTGTCAAAGGCTTTAGAGAGATCAAGGAATAGACAAGAGATGAGGAGGTTGTTGTCCCTAGCTTCTGCAACCTTTTGAGTAAAGGATAGTAAGGCAGTCGAGGTACTGTGTTTAGGGCGGAAACTATGTTGCGAGGGGGTGAGGAGATTTTCGTAAATGAGATAGGACAGTAGTTGAGGATGTATACATTTTTCAGGGATCTTAGAGAGTGGTGGGAGAATAGTGATTGGTCTAAAGTTAGAGGGTTCAACAGAGTTGCCACCTTTGTGCAAAGGAGTGGTATAGAAGGATTTCCATATTTCTGGTATGGTAGATTCCTGAATGGAATGGTTGATTAAGATACATACAGGATATGCAATAGAGTCAGCAGCAATTTTCAGAAATTGAGGGGGGAGATTATCAGTGGAGGGATAGCATGGTTTTAGTTTAAGAAGCAGGAATTTGATGTATTTAGTAGAAACAGGTCACAAGATAAAAGGCTGAGAGACAGGGGAACATGGAGGTTTAGGAGGAGGTGAGGGTGACACAGAAGAGTTGGGATGAGCAGAGTTACCAGAGGGTAGGAGTTAAGAAATTCTGTCTATGAAGTGTTTGTTGAGTAAGTCTGCAGTTTCAGAGGGAGAGTGATAGGGGAAAGGGTTAGGGATGGTAGGAGAACCAGTGTGGAGCAGGGAGTTGATAGTAATCCAGAAGTTTTGGGGTCATTTGGATGAGAACTTTGAAATGTAGTGAAATATTGGCATTTATCTAAAATAATAAATTTTTACATGATTTCTGAGTTGCTTGGACCTTGGAGAAAGGTGGGAGTTTTAGTGGTTTGCCATTTTTTCCATAGAGCATCTCTTTCATGTATCAAAGCATGAGTAGCTTTGGAGAGCCAGGGTGCAAAATTAGATTTTGTTCTGATTTTGTGAGTTGGGGCAAGAGAGTTTAGGACATCAAGGAAAATGTGGTTGAATTTCGTAACAGTATCATTGAGTGGGAGAGTTTTTAGGAAAGACCAGTTGATGGCAGAGAGTCTATAGTTAAATGTTTCAGGGGAAAAGTTAGTTTCCTACAATCTCTGTAGAGAAGGGGCTTAGAGAGATTAGGAGACTGCCTTAAGATAGAGATGGGAGAATGGTCACTAATAGAGTCAGGAAAGGTAGAAGGGTTACAGTAGTTGTTAGGAGAGTTGGTCAGGATCCAGTCAATTGTGGAACCAGTAGCGTTTTTACTGTAGTGGGTATGGGTAGTGATCAGTTGTGAGAATCCATACAGGTTTATGAAATGTTGGGGTGAGTGACAAATAAGGGAGTTCCAATCTATATTAACATCTCCAAGAATGATGGTTTCATAGGGGATGGAGGTGTTTATCCAGGAGAGTATATGTTCAAGGATAGGGATGTTTTTACCTGGGGGATATAGATAGAGGCAATAGCAAACTTCCTATAGTTATTGATGTGGCAGTCTAGGAGTAGCAGGGGAGAAACTAGGCAGGGTAATGTCTATAGGTGTCAGTGTCAGTGAGACAGAGTACAAGATACCTCACTGCCTTTTTTAGGTGTCCTATCAGACCTATAGATATTGTATTGAGGTGGCAGAATTTCAGAGGAATTGATATGCAGTTTTAGCCAGGTTTCCGATAAGGCCAGAATGTGAGGTTTGTGTTGAGCCAACCATGCGTGAAGTTCAGACGTTTTGTTGATTAGGCTTTGAATGTTCATTGCAGAGATAGAGAGATGTTTGAGGCTGAAGATATTTGAGGATGTTTTTGGGGAGACAACAGATGAAGGTGAGGGGTAGTGCAGATAGGGGAGGAACTAGGATTAGGATGGATGTCACCAGAAACCAGAAGAGCAAATTATTTTATTAAATGCTTTACTCACATCTCCTACTATAATTTTAGTTTCCACTTTTTTATTTATAATATCAGCTATCGATTCTCTTATTATCCATAATAAATCCTGACTTTCTTTTCCTTTCTTACCAAAAATTGTATATTCAAGTAATTTGTCTACCTTATTTGCTATTCTTTAGCTTATTATTCTCATAAAGATTTTATAATAAGTATTATTCAACACTATTGGTCTCTAGTTTCTTATATCATCTTTTTCTCTTTTCTATCATACAGATTTCATAATCCCAGTATGTTTCTTTTTCTACCACTTCTATCTCTAACAATTCATTTAATGCTTCTACAAAGTACATTTTTGCCATTCTTTCATATTATTATACATGTGATATTCAATACCATCCACTCTTGTAGCTTTCTCCAGGTTGATTTATTTTAAACTTCTGTTTAATTATTCTATTATTCTATACTTATATTTTTCCAAACTTTCATTTTCTCTGTCCATTTTTGCCTTTCTTTACAAATGTGTTCTCTATATGCTTCCTTATTACTTCATATACTTTATCTTGCATAATCATTCTATCTCTTTCATTATTTTTCAGTTCTCTTATTATACTCTTGTTGTCTTTTACTACTTTATTCAAATACAGAGCCTCTTCTTCATTTTCCCTTGTAAGAAATATCTTTGTTTATATAACATCTTTTTAATCCTGTCCTGATTTAAATCATATATTTTCTTCTCATTTTTATAAAAATATATCCTGAAATATCCTGAGTCACTTGCCTATTGTTCTTTCTCTCTTTTTCTTCCTTGATTGACAGTCCAAAAACATTTTTTGTACGTTTCCTTAAAACTTATCCACCAATTCATCCAGTTTTCATTAAAAAATTCTCACATCTACATTATCTTTCCATAATTTAATAATCTACTTCATATCTTTTTCATCTAAATCTTTTTCATTAAGTATCTTAACACCTTTCCAATTCTTATATATCCTTCTTTCTCTTGCACGTCTAACCATGTAGCTAAATGATCTGAAAAACCTGTTATTTGGTCCCTTTTTGCACAATTTTCATACTGTCAGATATTAGAAAATAATCAATTTCCTTTCTTATTTTTCTTTTATATGTCCAATGTATGCTGTTCCATATACATAGATTTCCACTTTTCTTTATCTCATATACATTCTTAACAACACTTCCTACTTTCTTTCTTTTTCTTAAATCACTACTAAAATCCCCTACTAATATTATGTCCATATTAATTCCTATGTACTTTAGGATTCTTTTAAACATTATCACTCCTTCTTTCTTTATAACATATCCAGATAGTACAATAATTCTTTACACCTCTTTTTTGAACTTACACATCTTTTTTGAACCTTAACTCTATCACCATTATTCTTCTCTTTTCTACTATTGCAGCATCTCAAATTTTTATATTTTCCTGACATAACATACCTATCTTTTCATATATTCTAAATAATATATCCCCCCATACAATTTCAGCTTGTAGCTTTCCCTCTTTCATTAATATTCTTGTATCTTCTAATACAATTATGTGCAGTGCATATCAAGTGTTGCACAGAATTCCAATATGCCTATTCATCTTTTATTATTCTTTATACTATTAGCATTTATTGCTAAGATCTTCAGCCTTTTTCAGAAAAAAGATTCTCTCCTTCCACTTTTATCCTTTACCCTTTTTGTTTTCTTTCATGATTACACTTTTAAATTTCCTTTTTCTCTCCTTCTCCCTTTTCCCTATAGAGTTTTCCCCTTCACTACTTGCCAGTTTGCATATTCTTCACTCATATCTTGCACCACTTTTTCTCTTTCATTTATTTCATTTTTAACCACTATTGCCTCTTTATTACTTTCTTGTCTACTAATTTATTCTTCATTCTCCTTTTCTATATCACATACATATTCTTGTATCTGATCTAGTTCTACATCTGTACATGCTCAGTTTGCCCACATTTTTTTGTATATCATATCACTTTTTTAGCTTCATGCCCTGGTTTCCCACAAATAAAAGATTTTCATTTATCACAGTTGCTAATCAAGTGATTATCCTTTCCACAAAAAAACATGTTTTTGGTTGCCGTCTATTGCTAACAAATCCTCTATCATCATCTACATTATCACACTCGTAATATGTATAACATTTTCATTTTCCATTTTCAGAATTACCTCACATTCCCAACCTACAGGTCCAGAAACCCTTATCATCATAATGTCTTTAAATAGTCCTTTAACACTTCTTTTTTTGACCTCCATTCTAAACTGCATGAAAATTCTTTTTTTTAGTTTCTCTATGAAACTCTTGCACCATATAAGAGTTCAAAGGATTACAGTTTTTTTTTAACTCATACTGTTCTAAACATTTCTCCATGCACTGTCCAGTTTCAAGCAAAATATCACAATATGTGTCTTTATTAATGTGAATTAAAGCTCTTACCTCTTTGGGTGAAATGCCCAATGGTACAATTACAGTATCTCAAACCTCATACCTTTTGAGACCTTTTCTTCTTTACTGCTTAACCTTATTTTGAACTTCTTTGCCATCTCTTTCACTTCTTCCATTTGTCTCGCCCTCTTTTACCAACTATGCATACAACCTTTTCTTTACTGCAGTCTCCATTACCTCTGTCTCCTGTATCGTCTCCATGATTTCACCCCACAAAGCTGCTACCTCACTTTCTGGTTCACTCTAATTCTTCATTTCTTATAAATACACATCCCACAACCCTCACGATTGGAGGGTTATGACAACATACATTTGTGCTGAATTTTCTTCCCCAAGATTTTGTTGAAAAATATCCTCCAAATCTAATAATGATTTGAGCACTTTCTCATTTGATGCTCCATGCTGCTCTTGTGAAGACTCTTCTGTATTCTATTCTGCCACACACCTCTGCTCATTCAGCATAACTTCTCTGCTCCACTCCTTTTTTTCTTCATCTTTCAAAGATCCACTTTCCCTTTGTGAATCTATTGCTTCTCCACCATCTACAAACTCCATTATATCTTCCTGCTTCTCTGAACTGGCTACACATCTGGGCTGGAAGCAGGAAGCATCACACTCAATTGTGTCCCCATACATTAAAAGTAGGGGAAGTTCCCCAATGCTCTAACCAAATTTCTCCTAGTAATACAAATATCACCTCAGGTTTCCCTAAAAAAGAGTCTACTAACCTTTTGGGATTAACCCAGCCAGCAAAATGACAGATAAATAACCAAATGGAAGTACAGTCATACAGTGAAGTATAAAAACTTTATATAAACAGATTTCCAAAATGGCTGTATACTGATCAACAGATTAATTTCAGTTGTCTCAGTGTGAAAACAGAAACTGTGAAAAAAGTGCTAGTGAAGCTGTCACTTTGGATAAAATACAGTTACTGGCTAGAAAGTATATTACCTGGAAGCCATCAAAAAATAAATTTAGAGAACCTGAAAGAAAATCAACCAGAAAAGGTGAAGAGAAAACACTGGCTGTTAAGAATAATATATACATTCAGATCCTGTATCCCAGCTAAAAAAAAATCCTTAGTTACATCCATTTGCTTAACCAATATTCATGACAGTGAACTCAGTAGGGAATTTTTAAAGTCTGCCAACTCATTGCACTCCCAAAATGTGTGTTCCCAAAGTTCCTCAAAGTTCCACATTGAAATGTGTGTTCCCAGTTACATCTTTCTACCCAATCAAACCTCCAACATTTGCCAATGACCTGAGGAAAAATTCTTTGGAGTGTGCTTGGGGTATAACAATACCTATGCAAACACTTCCAAGGAAAACCCCTAAGTCTTCTAGATGTTATTGCATTTTTGGGAACCATACACATGCCCTCCTATTATTTGCTTATGAACTGCTTATTCAATCTATTTTTTTCCCAATCTTTACTAACCCTGTCTGATTGAATCTTATAGTTATCATGCAATATTTTATATGCCATTCTAATTTCTTTTTTTAACAGCAGGTTCAGTTCTAGCTTCAAATAAAACTGTAACAGAGCAGGTCTTTCACTTAGGATTCCCAAATCCCTTTCTTTTGCCTATACTCTGATATCAATTCCTGATAGGGAGGGCAGTCTTTATCCTACAGTTCAAATGTCTTCTTGGCCTCTTCCCATTCTTCTGCCTTTCCCTCTCAAGTTATTTTCTCCCATTACCTTGGTTCTTTCTCCATTTTTCTCTAGTAAATTCCAGCCCCCCTCTTGCTTATTCTCTGTACCCCTAATTGTAGTCATCTCTAGCTGCAAAATGTCCTGTCGCTATTCTCATTTTGGCTTAGTTATTAGAATGCCTCTACTTTATGACTATAATATTTTGCATGGCTGTTGTTGTTCTCCTCCTGAAGAATCTGCATACAAAATCCCACTCTCTACTTATTTCCCTTTCCACATTGAATTATAGCTTTCTGCTTGTGTTATGTATATGAATCTTGACTGTAGACCTCTAAAATATTCTTTCAAATTGGGTAATCATATACCACTTAGTTCTATTGGAAGGATCAACTTATCCCACTTGACCCTTCCCCTTTCCTCCTCTCAGATAAAATTCATGTGTGGGTACATAGTTTACAGCTATAGCCTTTGTTTTTTCTTCATTAATTTTATATCCCCAAAGACTTGAAACTTTCTGAAAATGTTCTGCAACTCTGAAATGTCCTTTTCTGGTATTATCAGGTACAAAATAATAGCGACTGTAAATAAATCCATTTTTTTCTTGATTACCATACCAATTTTGTCCTCAAATTTATGAGTCTGTTATTTTCTTTGCCAATGGCTGTGAATGTAACACAAATAACAAACAGAAAAGAGGACACTCCTGCCTGGTTCCTCTGTTCAGACAAAACTTATCAGAGAAGAACCCTCCCACTTTAATTTTTGCCTCCATATATCCGATCAAAGGCATGCTTTTTTTAATGTAGAACAGGCTAAGGTGAAAATAGAAAAAGTTTATCCAACAAAAAGTAAGCCAGCAAGCAGAAGAGGCTCTGCTTCTCATTTATATAGTATAATATGAGAATATAGGTTGAGCAGAAGCCAGTTTAAGTTGATATATTGTGGTCTCGGGGTGATTGGGTGGAATGTAAACGTGTACTGATTATATTATTTTATATTATATGTAGGACTAAGGTAATAATTTCCCTTGTTTTTACAGGAGTTGATGTCTAGGCTAATGTCCTTGGCTTAAGCTATAAGCAAGTTATTTGTAAGGAAATAGAACTGAAAATAAGACAAAATGACAAAAAACATGAACGGTTCTTGCATTTACAAATATATTAGCTTGTTTTTTTTTTCCAGTAGTAAATTTTCCAAGTGGGAGACAGGAAATCTGCAGCTGAATTCAGGGGAATTCTGTATATTCTGTTCAGAGCAAAATTTACAAAGATTCCTTCATGCATTTGTAAAACCGTTAGCTCTTTTTTTTCATTGCTGAATGCCTTTACATGGAGACAAGCTAATTGCATGTGCAAGCAAGTAACCTTGACAGGCCTGTTCATTCTTTGCTGAAGGAAATGCAAAATTTAAAGTTACCCGTAAGCTGTTCAGTAAAAAATAAAGTTTAAAATTATGAGAAGTTAATATAGTAGCCAACCCAGCAGCCTTAATACTATAATAAATTTAATAGAACAGTGCACAATTTAATTTTATTGAAAGATAGCCAGATATTAAGAAGAAGAGAGAGAATAATGCTTTAGCCCAACACATTAACCAATATGGTTCTGTACACATCTTTAAATTTTTTGTACTTCAGATTTTAGATGTAGGCATGAGGGGTGGAGATTTAATGAATCAAACTGAGGCAGCTGAACAAAAATGGATTCTGCTGTTTAATGCAGAGCAACCCCAGGCTTAAATGGGGTTTTAACACTTGAACCTTTTTGAAAGCACACCCCTTAAAACATTAACAGTTTATATTTTTTATTACTATTTGTTATATGGTTTGTTTATTTTTATCTCTTGTATTTTATTAACAAGACTCTCTGGTATAGTATTGCATCACTAGTTTGCCAAGGGCTTTTTAAACACTGCTTGTTAAATGATAATTGTTTTGTTTTGGCAGTTGATTGGCTGACCTTTTATATAAATGCTACTTGGTTTTACAATTAGTTTGTCTGAAGAAGCGATGTGATAATCACGAAAGCGCTCACTTTATTTATATTTTTTGGTAATAAAGTGTGTTTACTTTTAGCCTTGTAGGCTCGGTACATTATTTTATTTCTTTACACAGGTTTCTAAACGGTTTTTGAAAATGTATTTAGTCTTTTGTTTGAGGGTTTCATTGAAGCAAATAGACTTGAAAATGTGATATAGGTTCAAAATGAGATGAAAAGAAACAGCTGTATAAAAGATCAGCCTGACAAACATTAATGTGTGCAGGTAAGACAAAACTTGGAAATCTACATTAAAAAAACTGTCATGTATAATAGATGGGACCTCTGTCTGTGTTATCATGGAATATAAATGGCCTTACAGGTATAGACAAAAAGAAATGAATATTGAATTATATTAAGAAATGCAGAGTGCAAATAACAATGCTGCAGAAGACCCATTTGGAGATAAATAAACGTGAATTTTACAAAGAAAGGATTTTAGAATGGATATTTAGCAGAGTATTAAGGACATAAGAAAAAAAGGAGTAATAATACTGATTGCTAGAGGAGTGCCAATAGTGATAAAATGGTGAAAAAACAATAATGGCACAGTTGTGTTAATAAGCGGCTTTTGGCAAGGGAGGAGGATTATGCTGGCATGTATTTATATTCCACCAGAAAATGCTATTATGGAACTTAAGAGCATTTTGGAGCAAATAATCAGTTTTTAACAGTGAATATTGCTCATTGGTATTGACTGGACTTTGACTTGTAGTAGTAAGGAAGATCATGGTGACCTAAAAGAGAAAATATAACAAAAGAGGATAAACTTTGGGAAAAATTATGAAAATATTTTGTGTGGAAGCCCATGACAAGAAAAATAACCCGAGATCCTACAGATGTATTGGAGATATTGCAGTAATGTTATGAACATTTGCATAAATCAGAAGAATGTAGAAAGCATGAAGGAGAACAAATTTAAATATATATGGAATACTTAATTATTCCAAGGTTAGAAGAAGATGAGGCTCAATAACTAATATTTAAGACAGGAAGAGATGAGATAAAAATGGTGATGTATTATCAATCTGCAGGGAAGTCTCTAGGACAGGTGGTGTTCCTGTGGAAGTGTGGGAGTTAGGAGGGAAGAAAGTGATAAAGGTCTGGAAGATTTTGTTTAATAGTATTTTAAAAGGAGAGGAAGCACCATCATCTCGTAAGAAAGCTGTGGTGGCTGTATTCCCCAAAAGAGGGTAAAGATCCAACAGACCCAGATTCCATATAGACCCATTTAAATTTCAAACTGTAATTATAAAGTGCTAATAGCTATGCTAGCAAAAAGAATGGCAAAGGTGTTGCCAAACTTGATAGATATGGATCAATGTGGTTTTGTTTTTGTGGAGGGAAGGCAAACATCTGACA
Organism: Protopterus annectens; assembly: GCF_019279795.1. Classification (NCBI taxonomy): domain Eukaryota; kingdom Metazoa; phylum Chordata; order Ceratodontiformes; family Protopteridae; genus Protopterus; species Protopterus annectens. The sequence continues at coordinate 63,239,358 of NC_056751.1, forward strand.
ACATTAACAAAATAACAGAGAAGCAGAATGTAAGAAAATACTGCTATTGGTGAGTCTTGATGCTGGGAAAGTATTTGCCAAAGTAACTTGGGATTTTATGAGTAGGGCAGTGGAAGCATTACCATTCCCTTATATAATAATAAAGTTAATTAAGAGAATATATGAAGGATTGGAGCAACAATCAAAGTGAGAGGGTTCCTCTCCAATAAGTTGTGTTTGAACAGATGAACCAAGCAGAGGTGTCCTCTTTGTTATTTGCTTTATATTTAGAGCTGTTGCTAAAGAAAATATGGGAATCGGAAATTCAAGGATATAATTTTATTATTTTGTACTTGATAAATCCAGCAAAGGACATCTTGGTGTTGTGGAAAATCTTAAGACAGTTTTAAGTCTTTTCGGGATATAAAATTAATGAAAATAAAACAAAGGCTATAGCTGTAAATTACATGGCCACACACAAATTGGTTCAGCAATAATCATATTTTCGGGGACACAATAAGATGAAATACTTATGAGTATGGATTAGAAAAGCTTCTGCTATATCAGCTTAGGATATGTAGGAAGAGACTAAACATAAGCTAGGTCAAAAACCGAGAAAGTAGAAGCTCTAGTTTATGGATACTGATAGTAAAATAGAAGCAGAGAAAATGTTTTAGTCTGTTTAGTTTTATATTCAGATCAGGATTTTTTTTTATCAACTAGATGAGAGATTGTGAAGAATAATTAATGAGGACTTTATTTGGGAGGGGAAGAGGACAAGAGTTAAGTGCAATAAATGTATCCTCTTGATAGAACAAGGTGGTTTAGGATTACCTGATTTGAAGGCATACTTTAGAGTTACACAATTAAGGTTTATATACATAAATCCAGTAGAAGGTTATAATTCAAAGTGGAAAAAAACATGATCACAAAGCCGGGGGGGGGGGGTTCAAAAAATAAACAGAGAGTGAGATTTTAATGCAGATCCTTAAAGAGAATAATAACCACACAAGATATTATGTTCATACAATTGCAGAAAGTATTCTAAGAAATAAGCCAAATAGAAATGGAGAGAGGAGATTTTACCAATAGGGATAACTGTAAGTAGTGTTACAGAAAACAGGCAAGAAGGAGATGGAATTTACTGGAGAAACCTGGCAAAGAAACCAATGTATTAGGAGGAAATAATTAGAGAAGGAAAGGTAATGGAGTGAGATGATGCTAAGAAGTGTACACTGCAGAATTTAGATAGCTTTCCCATACCAGGGATTGTTTATCAGAATATAGGCAAAGAGAAAGCAATAGGGGAGTCCTAAGAGAATACCTGTTCTGGTAAAGTTTTTAGCTGAGTCTAGAACATAAGTTGCTGTTAAAAAAGGAGCAATTAGTAAGATATAACAAAAAACATATTCTGATGCCTATAATTGAATGAGGTTAGAAAAGATTAGAAAAAGACTGGAAAATCAATTTACAAGATAACAATGGGAAGACATAGTATGGCTCCCAAGGATGTAATATATTCCAGAAGGTTTAGGATTTTTGCTTGGAACTGTTTGTGTTTGTATTTTTATATCCCAAATAGACTTCAAAGTATTTTTCCTTGAGTAGATAGCAAATTTTGGAGGAGTGATGGGGAGGAAAGTGATATCTGTGAACATGTCTTTTGGGAGTGCTATAATTTGACAGATTTTACAAATTCTGTACAGAGTTTTTGCCAGAAATATTATGGGACCAAATGACTATAACTATTGAAATTATTGTTTTGTGCTGAAACACAGCACCTGAATTGCCTAGACATAGTAAGTTTAATTCTGTTGGCTGCCAAAGCAGCAATTACTAGAAAATAGAAATCAGAATCTAAACTGACTGAATTTGAAGTACTGAATATTGTAAAAGAGATAAAAGGATTGGAAGTACATCGCTCAGACAACACCACTAAACATCAGCACCATTACATCCACACTCGTAATCTAGGCAACTTCAACCCCGCAAACTTCTCCAACACTCTTAAACACACTAACTGGCAAATCCTAAATACTCTTCCCCTTGACAATGCAGTAGAACATTTTAACTCCATTTTCCTAAAAATTCTCAACTCCCAAGCCCCACCAAGAAACAAACGAGTCAAAACTAATTCTGCTCCATGGCTTTCCAAAGAAACCAAACAAATCATGAATTGTAGGGACAAATACTGGAAGCTCTACCAGAAAAATAAGATGCCTTCTACCCTGCTTCAATACACCCAACTTCGCAACCAAGCAAAAAAACTAATCACCTCTGATAAAAAAAACTATTATAATAAACTTCAGTCTAACAACAACGTTAACCCAAAACAATTCTGGAAATCCATTAATTCCCTACTCCACCCAGGATCCAGGAATAATCCCTGCCCAGACCCTAGCTTAACTGACTCAGAACTCAGCTCTCTCTTTAACACATTTTTTACTGACTCTATAGCTAATCTTACCGAATCTTTCCCAGACAACAATCCTTCCTACTCTCATTCCTCTACTCCCTCCTACCCTCTTAACTCCCCTCCTAATTTCCATCTCAAACCTGTTCCAACTACTTTTATAAAAAGACTTCTCACTAAACTAAAGCCTTGCTCAAATGCCCCTGACAACATACCCTCCTCCTTCCTCAAAGCTGCTGCTGAAGGTATTGCCATCCCTATCAGCATCCTAATCAATAGATCTTTAAAAGAATCATACGTACCCAAACTCTGGCGTTCTGCCTTCATCCTTCCTCTTCATAAAGGAGGCAAAAACACTAATATCTCCAACTTCCGTCCAATCGCCCTTCTTTCACCCATATCAAAATTCTTGAAAAATGTGTCCACCACCAACTTATGCCTTTCTTAACCCAAAATAACCTCATAACTCCCACCCAGCATGGTTTCCGCCCTGGCCACAGCACCATTACTGCCTTACTATCCTTCTTAGAAACAGTAAATCGGGCCCGAGACTCTGGATTACTAGTATCCTCAACACTACTTGATCTTTCTAAAGCCTTCGACACTATCTCCCACAAACACCTTCTCTTCCATCTCTCCAACCTTCATCTCTCCCCTGAAACCCTCTCCTGGTTCTCCAGCTACCTATCTGACAGATCACAAGCTGTCAGATGGAATAACTCTACCTCCTCCTTCCTGCCCACACCCACCAGTGTTCTCCAGGGATCCATCCTTAGACCCATGCTCTTCAACATGTTCATAAATAACCTTCACACTGTCGTCCCTGACACAACAGTTATCCAATACGCCGATGACTCCACCTTAGTTTGCACCGCTGCCAACCTGCCAGAACTACTGACAAAAACTCAAATCGCTTTTTCCACTACAGAGAACTGGATGCACTGCAACCATCTCTCTCTCAACTCTAATAAATCTAAAATACTTCTCTTCCCTCCCACCAGGACCTACTCCTTTGACAAAAATGCTTTCAAAGTCCTTAGCCAAAGCAACACTGCCATAGAAGTGGTTCCTTCTGCAAAACTCCTTGTTATCACCATAGATGAATACCTTAAATTTGGTATCCACTTACAACAAAACATCAAGAAAACCCACCAAAAACTTGGTATGCTCTACAGGAATAACCGCTTTCTCTCCAACTCCTCCAGGCATACTTTAGCAACTACCTACCTCCTTCCTTCCTTACTATATGGAGCCCCTCTTCTAACTAACCTTTCTTCCATCACCTCTAAACTTGAAACTTGTTATAATAAAATCTCCAAATTCGCAACCAAATCCAAAACCTCTACTCACCACTGCCTCACCCTACAATCATTGAACTGGCTGGAACTCCCTAACTACCTCGACTACCTCCAACTTACCACCGCTCACAAATTAATATTCTTTCCAAATAAGTGCCCAGTACTAACGAACATCCTTCCCCCTTACATCCCAACCAGTTCTCTGAGATCTGAACACCAAAATTTAATCTCTATTCATAAACCCAAACGCTCTGCAGGCCAACTCCTTCTCTCTTTCACTGTAGGCAAAAAATGGAACTCTCTCCCTCCCACACTTAGGATGATACCTGACCCCGAATCCTTCAGGACCCAACTTTTCTCATTTCTATCTTCCAAATGTAAATGCTCCTGCTTTCACCCTACATAAATACAAATAAATTTCCCCATAGAGCCTACTAAACTCCTGCTCCTAACTTCACCACATCCTCTCCTTTTCTATTCACCTAACACAAACCTAATCCATCACCTTCTGAGCATTCAGTTTCTCTCTCTTGACTCCTAGCATGTATATAATGCAACTATCAAGTAATCACTGATGCCTATTTCTTGACATTTGATTCTTGTTGCTCTGAATGTAAAAACCTGCAACCTTTGTCTCATTGCATGTATAATGACAATTTATTCTTTTACTATACCTGTTTTGTATGAATTCATACATGTATTTTACCTTTGCATTTGACATTTTTTGTAACCTCTAATTGTGTTTCTTATGGAGCTTTTCTCCCCGGGCCTCCACTGAAAATGGGCACATTCTGGCCAAGTGGACTTCCCCGATAATCAAACTGAAATAAATAAATAAGTGGTATCTTTAAAAAAAGGGGAAGGCAGGCATTAAGTAGAAATAAATAGAATTTATGAGAATAATACATGCAAAATAATGTTCAGCAGGTGGAGAGAGGATTAGGGGAAGCAGAAATTGAGTAATTTATGCAGTGCTGGACTAAGATATAGTTATAAAGAAAGAAAATTTAATGTTAGCATATGTAAGTAGAAAGAATATAGTTTGTTTTCTTTCCTAGTACTGTATGTGTGCCTATGTCTTAATGATAATTTAATAAAGGTGTTTAAAAAAAGGTTATTAATAAGAGATTGTAGTAGTGAAATAATGCTACAAACTAAAACTATGAAGTAAATCAATATCAGACAATACAATGACAAAAGAACAGGAAAAAATAGAGTAGCACACATAAATGTATGTCAGTATAGTAGAATGTCAAATTAATTATTTACAAGGTTTTACAGTATTTTCAGAGATGGAAAGTAAGGCAAAGCAAGGGTATAGAGATTAGGAATGGAATAGGAAGAGGCTGAAAAAAGATATTAAAAAATGGCAGGAAGATGGGAAATGGGATCATCCTAGATGATAATTAGCATAAGAAAAGGAGGGAAAAAGTTTGAAATGGAAAAGTAGGTGGAGAATGAGAAGTAAGTAAGCTAGAAAAAAGGAACTTCTTCAGAATCTCAGTTTCTGAAGAAGTTCCTTACCAAAGTGAATGAAAGCACTTAACCCGATGTGTCTTAGATGTAATAAATTCTGGTTCGTGATTCCTGAGTAGCGTTTTTTCTTATTATTTGTTTTATAGTACACTGCTAGTCCATTATTTTGTTTATAAGTTTTTGTTGTGCAAGGAGAATTCCTTTTCCAGTAGGGTTTCTCCCTTTGTGATAGATAAACTGAGAAAGTCTGCTTGACTAGAATAAGAGTTTATTAATTTTAGCTGTACACTAATTATGGTGGAATTTAAATTGTAGGTGTTGGTCTGTCCAAAGGCCAAGATTCCAAAAGTAGTTATTAAATTGTCATGGAAGATTTGCTTTCATTTTTGTGTGTGTGTGTGTGTGTGTGCAGAAAATAATACATGTTTTTAAGCCAGTTGGAGAGAAGTGTGGTACATGCTTGATGCTTCTAATTGATATAGGACCTATAAATGACCATGTTATTTGCATGCAATATAATATGGATCATGCTCTAGTTTATCCAAATTACTTTTCTGCAGTGCTGCACCCAAGGCTTAAATTTCCTTATGATTTTCTTTTTAGCTTAGTTTATAGGATCATAGCAGATTACTAGGCTATCAACCCGGAGGTCATTTTAAGCCTAGCCATTTCATCCCAATGTAATACCATAGAAATGTCAGTTAATACACAAGACTGCATTTAGTAATGATTGCTCATGTCCAGGAGGGTTGTGGCTGTTATTCCCTGTAAGAATTTTCAGTGCCACATCCATTCGTTCAGGTTCCTTTTAAACAGTGTCATAGAGGTGCTCTGTTGTACATGAATAGGTAGCCTATTCCAAAGAAGCAACAGTCATTGGGAGATAAATCTGTCCCTCCAGCATGTCCTTTTAAAGTTGCAGGCCATATTTTGGTCCCTGGAACTGGTGGCCCTAGTCCCATTTGATTTACAGATATGCAGCAAGTTCATAAGATGTGGGTCAGAGATTGCTCTGTAAGCCAGGCAAAAGTCTTCGCTAAGAAGTCTATATGATACAGAGTAAAGTGACAGAGACTTTAGTCGGTCTGTGTATGGCATGTGCTGGAGTCCCTTTATCTTCTTTGTTAGCAACCTCTGAGGTCTCTCCAATTGCTGCAGGTGCTTTGTATGGTACAATGCTGAATGGGGCATTACAATTAATTATGGGCTGGATTAGTGCCAAAGTATACAGGGGATATAACCTCTTTTGCTGTTGAGGTGATGCCTTTACTAATCAAGAATCCTACTTAGGAAGCCTTCCTTACTGCAGTAGACACATGGTGGTTGAAGTTAAAGTCACCGTCAACTTGTGAACCCAAGCCCCTTGCCACTTTGTGGGTACCTAGTGTATTGTTGTTGATTTGATAGTATGAATGGACATTGCTTGTGCCAAAGGGAATGATGATGCATTTCTTTGCATTCAGTATGAGACCGTGACAAAGACAATAGTCGTTGGTCTGCGTAAGACCCTCCTGGAATATACTGACATCATCTGGGGATTCAAGAATTGCACCCAGTTTGCAGTCATCTGCAAACATGGTCAGCCACAACCCCTTAGTTTTGACCTGAACTTCTGAGAATTATATACCAAACAGTAGGGGGCCCAGCACTGACCCCTGTGGCACCCCGCTGGTAACAGGTCTGCTGGTTGATGTGGAGTCACCCACTTTGGTAGTGTGTGTCTGGTGTGTGAGCCAGTTAGCAACCCATCTTACAATGAAGTGGTTTACATTCAGTTTGCTTAGTTTATTGGTAATGCCTGAGTGTGGGATTGTGTTGAAAGCCTTTGCCAAATTGAGATATGCTGTGTGCACAGATTTGCCCACATCAATGGCCCTGGTCACATTTTTGAAAAAATCAATAAGATTTAACAGGCAGGATTTGCCCCTGACGATTCTGAATCGGGTAGGATCCAGGGTTTGGAGGTCACCTATGTCTTTATTCATGAGATCCATAATGATATGTTCCATGGCCTTACAGATGAGGCTGGTCAGGCTTATGGGTATGTAATTCCCTGGGTCTGTTGCTAGGCCACCTTTGTGGAGAGGAATAACTGTTGCTGTTCTCCATTCCACAAGAACAAATCATGTGGTTAGACTATGATTGAAAAGGGTGCATAATGGTGATACTAGTTTATGTTTTAGCCTGTTTTGAAGACAGCTTGGGATGCCATCTGGTCCAATAGAAGCTGTGTTTTTTGCCTTGGACAAGGCTTTGATGACCTGTTCTTCAAATATGTAGGGTGGGGGGTTGGGGGCAAGGTTTGTGATAGGTTTGGATGGGATGGGGGGTGAAATTTTCACCAAACATATCTACTAGCAGGTTTGCTATCTTTGTGGTGTCAGTGTGTGTGAAACCATTAGTCACTAGTTCTGCACATGCTTGGGTCTTACCTTTTAGGCTATGTATGTAGCTGTAGAAGGCCTTATGGTTATCTTTGGCTGTGCTAGCTATTTTTATTTCAAAGAGGCCCTTAGAGGACTTGACAAGTTGTCTTATTTGCCTGTTGAGGCTGAGGAGGGTGTTTTTCCATTGTTGAGGTCTCGCCTTTGTGTACATGGATAGCAACCTTTTTGTATTTATTGTAAAGTTTGGTGATACTGGATGTCCACCAAGGTGGTTTGTTTTTACTTGGGGCACTGGCTCTGATTCTTTCTGGTACAGCTGAGTCTATGCACTTATGCAAATGATTGTACAGGGCTTTAGTGTAAGCTTCAGTGTAGTTACCACTTCCAGCTGGGGTTGGGGCTTGCAATGCATTTATACCTTCACATAGGAGGGTATATTTTGCCTTGGTGATGTTTTTTAGTCTAATTTCACCTTTTGTGAGTTCTGGTGTCAGTGTCAGTTTGAAGGTGATTTATTTGTGGTCAGATTTAGCTAATGAGGGTCTGACAGTTGCGGTAGTGCATCTGTTTGACATATTAGTGAGGACCAGATCTGGTATGTTTGTTCTTCTCATCAGGGTATAAGCAATTTGTTCCAGGGCATTTGAGTTAACAAAGTCAAGGAACATTTGCATTAGCAGGTTAGGGCTAGAGTAGGTTTCCCAGTTGATGGGGAATAATTAAAATCCATCATAATCAGATTGCCTCCAGTTTGGTCAAGTAGGCTTCATGTGCATCATGACTCATGGAGGGAGATCTATAACTGGGTATGACTTGAATTGGAGTCTTACCCACTGTAACCTAAACTTAGAGTAACTCCATGGAGTTGTCCAGTCTAACTAGATGGGAGGAGAATTGATCTCTAATATAGATAGTAACACTGGCTCCTTTGTTCTAGCATGTTCATTTTGTGGTCTGAAAGTGTGGAAGACATTGTAGCCTTGCAAGACTGAGGCCTTGAACCAGGTTTCAGTGACTGCACAGAAATCTACATCTTCCATTGATAGAAGTGCTTGCAGGGTGTACAGTTTTTGGTTTAAGCTTCTAGTGTTTGACAGCATGACCCTTATTTTGTTATGATTGGGAAATTTCATGTTGGCAAGTTTGTTTTTGATACCTTGCCTCAGAAAGGCACTATGGGGGAGGCAAGAGCTTTTGACAGCAGCCAAAAGCCTACAGGTGCCAGGTGCAAATCGTATCTGGCAAAGCAGCATGGTTTGTCGACCATGGCTTCTCAGGCTGACAGGAACTGGATCCCCTTTGAATGACACCAAAAACTAAGCTGATTATTGACATCAATCACTTTTGTTTATACTGTGGCATCATTCTAGGTGAAGGTAGTATGTTGCTCATGGCTAGGGACATACCTGCCTAGGACACGTACTCAGAGAGCTCAATCATGTCTCTCCTCATATAGTCCAGTGAGGTACGTCTCAGGTTGTTCACTCCAACATGAATTATGACAGAGTCATAATGGTTCTTGTTGCTGAGAGACCTGAGTGCATGCATGATTTGATGAATCCTGGCACCAGACAGGCAGCTGACTGTGACTTTCTCCTTGTCCAACCTGGTGAGTGGGACATCTGTGTGTCTCACTACTGAGTCTTCAATAACTAGAAAAGGTAGTTTTTGAGTGTTACGCATTACAGGCTTGGTAGATGAGATACTGGTGTTGCTATGTGTCATGGGTACTGTGAGAGCTGTGTTAGTTGTAGCAGTCCTGTGTTTTGGAGGTCTCTGGTGTCTCGGTAAGTTTTTTGAGACAAGCTCTGCGTATGTTGATTTTTGTGTTGGATGTGTACAATGTGTATGAGTAGTATGAATTAACATTTCTTGTAAGAAATTACCCTATAACTATCAATTAGTTCCCTTAAACCAAATTCCAAAAGCAGTTGCCAAGTATACAATGACATAAATAAATTTTCACGCAGAAAATTACTTTTTGAATAAACCTTTTGTAAAATAAAATAACCCTGTCTTGCACACACAAAAAATGTGCAATCCTATACATCCAGCAGTAGAAATTATTTATACAAAGACACAATACAACCTGTTCCACAACATAAAAATACCATTTAGCTCAAAACATAGTAGACCAGTATTACACTAACCCTGGGATTCAATAATTCCTACACTGTGTACTCTAAATGTACATGTTTTGACTGAAAAGACAACACAGACATAACTCACACCTTCTTCCTCCTGATTTTAGTTTTCCTACTGATATTCTTGCAGCTTTAAATATTGACAGGGATTCATAAAGGTTACCACAAAGTGTAGACTACATGTCCACTTAGTGTAATCTTTCTGAATGACTGAAAGAGAGAGCACAAAAATGTGCTAAGAATGTTTTTGAATACATATCGTGTACATTTAGTGTAGACTTTATTGAATCTGGCCCTAAGTTTTGTTTGGTTTGCTCAGACCAAAAGACAGTTTGTTATCTGCAAACGTATCTACTGATGATCGGAAGTGGTAGGAGTTCCATATATTTTTCTTAATCACTCTCCAAAATCTACTTCAATATATCCACTCTGCCTGGCAAACAAAAAATTCTATATGTAAAATACAAAAGTCCCAAAATCTTTGTAAAAGATGTAAAACATGCATGTTTTTATGTTTTTATGTAACCTAGCTGTCCTGATATTTAGAAAATTTGAAAAAGAGAGTGGACACTCTCATCATCCTGTACACATATAAAGAAAATATTTTCATATAAGACTTTAATGACAAAGTTCTACTCAGTTAGAAGTTATTCCCTAAATCACATAATTAATACAGCACATATTATGCCATGTGTGGCCAATAAATGCCTTCTAAATAAGAGACTACTTTTGCTGGAAATTATGAGTACACCCATGTACTTCTCAGTGCAACACTCCCTTAAACCACATGAAGCCCATGCCAACTTCAAAATGACCCACTTACAATGTAAAACTGGGCTCCCTATTTCAGTTTACCAACCAGACAATGCAATATGGATTAACACTGATTCTCCCACCCTTCTGCCTAGGGCAGCTGAAACACACCACTAGTTTTGCAAAATAGGTTTTGGTGTATATACATGAACTGAAAAGACAACAAACCAATATAAAATGTCCTTTATTTTCATGCAGTATATGTATATGTTTATTTTTTAACGATTTCATTTATTCCAGCATTACTTAAATTGCTCAGTTCCTGCTTTCTCTTATAAAATTAAGCGTCCTGTACATAACACAAGCAGAAAGCTATAATTCAAAGGAGAAGGGGATGATGATGAAATGGGGGAAGCTCAAGAAATAAGGAGAGACTGGGATTTTGGATGCATATCTTAAGGAGAATAGCAATAGCCATACAGAATATTATATTCATAAAGTAACAGAAAGAGCTAAGCCAATACAGGAATGGAGAAAAGAGATTCTGCAAATAAGGATGACTGCAATTAGGGATAGAGACAATATGCTAAAGGAGGTCAGAATTTACTGGAGAAACCAAGGTATTGGGAGCAAATAATTAGAAAGGGGAAGTTTTAGAATGGGAATATGCCAAGAATACATTTGGACTGCAGGCTAAAGACTGCCTTCCCTATCAAGGATTGATATCAGAGTACAGGCAAAGAGAAAGGTAGAGGGGGGTCCAAGTGAAAGACCAGCACTGGTAGAGTTTTCAGTAGAATTTAGAACAGAAGCTGCTGGTATAAAAGGGGTAACTAGTAGGACATAATAAAATATTGCATGATTACTATCGAAATTCATTAGATGATACTAAAAAGGATTGGAAAGAGTGATTGTATAAGCAATTCACAAAGAACAATCGGAGTGTGTATATCTCTCTTTATGTGTGTGTGTGTGTGTGTGTGTGTGTGTGTGTGTGTGTGTGTGTGTGTGTGTGTGTGTGTGTGTGTGTGTGTGTGTGTTTGTGTGTGTGTGTGTGTGTGTGTGTGTGTACAACTCCCAAATATGCAGCAAAGTCTAGATGATTTAGAAGTTTTGCTTGGAAGTGTTTACATGTTTACATGGGTACCCAAGCAGACTCCAAAGAATTTTTCTTCATGTAGACTGCAAATGTTGGAGGTGTGGTAGGGATGAAAGAGGTAATTAAGATCATATTGTTTGGGAGTGTAATGAGTTTGCAAACGTTAAATATTCCCTACAGACTATTATGTCAGAAATACTGTGTGAGCAAATTGATGTAAGTAATGTAACTAAGGAAATTTTGGTAGCTGCCAAAAAAGCATTTACTAGAAAATGGAAATCAAAGTCTAAATTAACCGTATTAGACGTAGTGAACATAGGAGAAATATTTAAAGAGCTGTAAGTGAGATCTTTAGAAAAGGGTAGGAGCAAACTACATAGTAAAAAATGTGAATTGTGGGAACAACACGTGCATAATAATGTTTTGGAGAATGAATGAGTTTTAAGGGAAGACAGGAGTTTAGTGAACTATGTAATGTTATATTGACAATGACTGTATAGAAGGTTATATGTAATGAATAATGTTTGTAACTGAGAATATGTCCATATGGTTTATTTTCATTTATACAAATGTATGATTGTTCCTGTCATAAGTGATAATTCACTAACAATTTTTTTTATTCCTGCCTTCTATTAAATTTCCCTCCTCTTCAATGAAGTACTCAGGAGTATGGATTAAAAAAGATTCTGGTGTGGCAACTATGGATATATGGGAATAGACTAAACAAAAGATAATACAAAAAAACTGAGAAATTGTAAGATCTGTTATATGGATATGGACAACAAGATACAAGCAGTTAAAATGTTTTTAGTCCCTTTAGTTTTGCACACAGGTCAGGCATATTTTATCAACCAGAGGAGAAGTTGTGGTGGATAGCAGTTAATAAAGAGTTGAAGGATTTTATCTGGGAGGTGAAGATGGTAAGAGTCAAGTGGGATAAGCTGATTCTTCCAATTGAACAAGGTGGTTTGGGATTACCCGATTTGAAGGAGTATTTCTGAGCTACACAGTTAGGCTCCTATACATAGCACAAGCAGAAAGCTAAAATTCAAATTGGAAAGGGATGATGATGATGATGGAGCTGGGGGAAGATTCAAAGAAATAAGGACAGTGTGGAATTTTGGATGCAGATCTTTAAGGAGGAGAATAACAACAGCCATGCAGAATATTATCTTCATAAAGTAGAAGCATTCTAATAACTAAGCCAACATAAGAATGGAGACAGGAGATTTTGCAAATAGAGTTGACTGCAACTAGGGGTGTAGAGAATAGACAAAAGGAAGCTGGAATTTATTGGAGAAAACTTGTAAAAGAACCAAGGTATTGGGAGTAATAAATGGTCATTTACTTAGGACCCCCCCCACACACACATTTCTGCCAACTCATTGACTGTCGTTAGTGAATTATCACTTATGACAGGAACAATCATACATTTGTATAAATGAAAATAAACCATACGGACATATTCTCAGTTACAAACATTATTCATTACATATAACCTAATTAGAGAGGGAAAGGTAACAGAATGGGAAGAGGCCAAGAATTTATTTGGGACCGCAGGATCAAGGAATGATATCAGAGTATAGGCAAAGAGAAAGAAATGTGTGTGTGTGTGGGGGGGTCCTAAGTAAATGACCAGCACTGGTTGAGTTTTTTAGTAAAATCTAGAACAGAAGCTGCTGCTAAAAAAGGAATAAGGAGTAGGGCATACAAAACATTGCATGATAACGAAAAGAATCAATTAGAGGAAGTTAGAAAGAATTGGGAAGAGAGATTGTATAAGCAATTCACAAAGAAACAATGGGGGATATATTATCTGCCAAATATGCAACAAAGTCTAGAAGATTTTGGATCTTTGCTTGGAAGTGTTTACATAGGTATTTTTATACCCCAAGTAGACTCCAAAGAATTGTTCCTCAGGTACACAGCAAATGTTGGAGGTGCGATGGGGAAGAAAGAGGTAACTGAGAACATATTTTCTGGGAGTGTAATGAGTTGGCAGACTTTAAAGATTGCCTGCAAATTGCTTTGTCAGAGATTTATTTATTTATTTAACATTTGTTGACTGGGATAGTTTGACTAGGAAGGAGCCTATTTTCAGCGGAGGCCCAGGGAGAAACACTCCAGATGCATTTCTTTAGAATGTTGGAGGAAACTGGAGTACCCAGAGGAAACCCACACAAATGCAGGGAGAACATGCAAACTCCACACAGAAGGCATTCCAGCCGAGATTCGAACCGGAGAACCTCCTGTTGTGAGGCGACAATGTTAACCGCTGCATCACTGCGCCGCCCAGATACTGGGTGAGCAAATTGGTGTAACCAAGGAAGTTATTTTTTTTAAGCTGATACAGAAACAGAATTGTCTAGACATAGTAAGGCTTTGCTGAATCTAATTATGGTGGCTGCCAAAAAAGCAGGTACTAGAAAATGGAAATCAAAGTCTAAACCAACTTTACTAAAAGTAGTGAATATAATAACAGTGATAAAACAATTGGAATTGGTATCTTTAGAAAAGGGTAGGAATAAATTACATAGGAAAAATGGGAATTATGTGAACAATACATGCAGAGGATGAATGTGGTTTAAAAGAAGGCAGGATTTGAATGAGCTATGTAATGTCTGATTGACAATGACTGGATAGATTATAAGTGATGCATAATTTTCGCAACTAAAATTATGTCAGTATGGTTTGTTTTCATTTATATAAATGAATGATTGCCTGTGTCATAAGTGATAATTTAATAAAGATATTTCTTGTTTAAAAAATCATTCCTCCTCCTGAACAGCGTTTTGCTTGTAGTGTTCTCACAAATTCTATCTATTTCTATGTAATTTGCTCCTTCCCTTTTCTAAAGATCTCATCTCCAGTTCTTTTAAAGCCTTTACAGTATTTTGTACTTGAGTTACAGTTGGTTTAGATTTATATTTCCATTTCATAGTAATTGCATTTTTGACAGCCAAGAGCATTAAACATAGTAAGACATTACTATCTCTAGATAATTCAGATCCTGTATCCCATTGCAAAATAATCCTTAGTTACAACCATTTGCTCCCCCAAAACGTCTGACAAAATACTAAACAGGGAATTTTTTTAAATTTGCCGACTCCTAACACTTCCCCAAAAAACATGTTCCCAGTTACCTCTTTCTTTCCAATTACACCTCCAACATTTGTTATTCACCTGAGGAATTTTTTTTCTGAATACATATATAAACATTTTCAATTAAAAAGTCATATATCTTCTGGACTTTGTTGCACACTTGGGAGCTGTACAGATACCTTCCCATTATTTCTTTATATAGCATCTTTCCATTTTCTCTTCCCAATCTTTTCTAACATCTGATTGATTCTTATACTTATCTTGCAGTATTTTATATGCTATATTAATCATCACTTTTTAACAGCCGCTTCTATTCTAGACCCAACTAAAAACTTCCAGAGCTTGTGTTTCATTTAGCAATCCCAAGTCCCTCTCTCTTGGCCTGTACTCTATCAACCCCTGGTAGGGAAGGCAGACTCTAACCTGTAGTCAAAATTTCTGCTTGGTTACTTTGCTGATTTTCTTCAGTAAATTCCAGCTTCCTCATGCCTACTTTCTGTACCCCCTACTTGCAACCATCCTTATTGGCAAAATCACCTTTCTCCATTTCCATGTTGGCTTAGTTCTTAAAATACTTTCTGATACTTTATGAATATAATATTCTATACAATTGTTGCATTAGGAGCCGAATCCAAAGTCCTACTCTATCCTTACTTCTCCTCCCCTCATTTTTCTGAATACATACGTAAATATTTTCAATTAAAAAATCATAAATCTTCTGGACTTTGTTGCACACTTCAGAGCTGTACAGATATCCTCCCATTATTTCTTTATATATCGTCTTCCCAATATTTTCTAACATCTGATTGATTTTTATAGTTATCTTGCAAAGTCCTACTCTCTCTTTATTTTTGACCTCCCCTCATTTCATCATCATCCATTCCCACTTTTACTTATAATCTTCTGCTTGTATTATGCACATGACCCTTGCCTTAAATGTGTATCTCTAAAATATCCATTCAAATCAGGTTATCCTAAGCCACCTTGTTGTGTTGGAAGGATCAACGTATCCCACTTAACTCTTGTCCTCTTCCCCTTCCAAATGAAATTCCTCAACTCTTTCTTAATTGTGTTTCACAACCACTCCCTGGTTGATAAAAATACACCATGTGATTCAGTTATCCATCGAGCTATTATCTTTTAACTTTCTTTAACATCAACATAATCTAATATATCATGAGGTTCTGTATGACTTATTCTTTTAATATGTTTCCTGATAGTAATTTTCTGTCTGAATGCATCTGATTCAGGTACCAATAAAACAGAAGTAGAATTCTCTATAGTTATACAATCTAAATTTACAATGCAAGTATTCCTAAACTCACTTAAAGCTTTTGTATTATTAACTTCCCTTCCATTCTTATATACAATGACTTATGGGTATAGACACACAGGCCTATATTCTTGTACAAATCAACTTGAATCAACACTATCCAGTATCCAGGGAGACATGTTATTCATCCGAAATGAGGTTATCTATGGAATGATTTTCTCTATGTCAGCTACCCCATCAGTAGTACCTAAATCCTGTTGGAGCTCAGAAATTGCATCCACAATCTGCTTTTCTGCCTTGTCACATCCAGTATTTTTACTCTTTTTTGTAATACAATGTCTTGTCCCTTTCTCTTCCATTTTTTACCCTTAGCTTTTTTCTTTATTGGAGAATCTGACTTAACTAAGCTCCCATTCACACTGTTATCCAGAAGTAATTTATGATTAGCATTCTGTTTATGGCAATCCAAACATTCATAAGTTAATTTCCAATTAATTAAGTATTCAGAAATTGTAGTAAATACTTTTCTAAAATGACACACACAAGAATCTGTATTATTTTTGTCAAAGGACTTGCTATCAATGATCTTCAAAAGTTGACCTTGTGTATAATACACTGTACAATGCACACATTCTTTGATATAATTTGATTTAGTCGATTCTTCCAAAACATACAATTTTAGTGAATCCATATTTCGCCAAATGTTTAACAAATAATATATACACTTAAATTATTTTGTAAAGTTAAGTGTAACACGTTTAAAGCTTCAGACTTAAGTACCCTCTTCCTCACTCAGTTACTTAATTATGCATCACATAGTTCCTGTCCGATTGGATGACAGCATCCACAGCTCCATTAACATCAACAGTCCTTCAGGAAGTTAAAAATAAAACAAAAATAAAACAAACATCTTTTGCCCTGTGAGGTAAGACAGGAAATAATTATAAAAAGAAACACCAGCTGTTTTGCTCTCAGTTGAAAACATGGGTCCCAAATGTGTACACATGTCCATTCATCAGGTGAAAGATTTGAAGCAGTACAAGCTTCTATCAAATTGGATGGGAGTATCCATAGCTCCAATAACATCAACAACCTTCCCGGAAGTTAAAAATAAAACAAAATAAAACAAACCCAGGAAACTCTGGTAGCACCTGCTTCTAAATAAACAGTTACCTCAGTGCAAGCAGAAGCCGAAAATTAGAAAACTTTCCCGCAAGGACACACTGCTAGCACCTACTACTAAATAAACAGTTACCTCAGTGCAATTAGAAGAAAGTAGAAACAGAAAAATGAAGAACTCCACCACAAAAAAGTAGAAAGCCAAATAACTATGTTTGCACCTACTACCGAATAAAATAAGCAATCACCTCAGTGCAAACAGAGGTAAAAAAATGATGAATTCTACCACAAAGTAAAACAAAACAAAATAAAATAAAAAGCAAAAAACTTAAAAAATTTCTGTCAGCACCTACTTTCAGATGAACAATTACCTCAGTTCTAGCAGAAAAGAAAAAATGAAAAGTAAAAAAAGAGAAAAACACTATCCCAAACTAAAATAAATGGCAGAAAGCGAAAACACTGAATTTGTAGATGAAATTCTGAAATACAAAGTTGTTTGCAAGCAACAACTTCTTCATTAGTTACTTTCAGTTATCTTTAATATAAATTTATTCAGATGACTTATACTTCTGCGGAGATTGTGCATATTGACTGATATTGATGGATTATAATGGCAGTGGTTTGAGTGGCCTTTTATTGTTGAAATGTTCTGAAATGAGTAGGTTTGTCATTATTCATAGGTTTATAGGTTGGTCCTAGGCTATCAGCCCTAGGGCCTATACAAGCCTAGCCATAACAATTCCCTGACTATTTCTTCCCACACTATTTACTTCCCTGGACCCCTGTCTAGCAGGGTGACTGACGTGATTCCCGGCATGAATTTCCTTTCTCCCATCCAATCGTCAAGGTTCCATTTGAAGAGGGCCAAAGAGGCACTGTGCTTGACATGTATGGGCAATCTATTCCAGAGTCTGGGGAGTCTCTGGGTCAGGGACCTATCCCTCCAGCATGTTTTGTTTATTGTGATGACAAGGTTTAGATCCCTGGAGTGTGTGGCTCTGAGGGATTGGGATTTCTTTAAGTGTAGCATGTCCAACAGCTCTGGGTTTGACATGGCCTTGTATGTTAAGCAGAGATCACCTCTGAGTAGACGATATGCGACAGAGTATAGCTAGAGTTTTTTAAGGTGGTCAGCATAGGGCATCTGCTTTAGGCCTGTGATTCTTTTAGTGAGGTATATCTGCGGCCTTTCCAGTTGTTGCAGATGTCTTGAGAGGTGCATACCAAACGGGGCATTGTATTCTATAATGGGTCTAATGAGGGATGAGTACAGTGGGACAATGACCTCCTTTTTTCTGGATGAAAAGCCCTTAGTGATGAGGTGTGCCATATAGAAGGATTTCCTGACTGTTGTGGCGATGTGGTTATCGAAGGTGAGACCACTGCCCACCTGTGTCCCTAAGTCTCTTATCACACTTTCAGTGTTTAGTGTACTGCCACCTATATGGTAATTCACGGGTACGTGTTTTTTTCCCAAAGGGGATAACTATACATTTCTTGGCATTGAGCTTGAGCCCATGGTTCTGGCACCAAGCATCTGTTTCTGTAAGGCCCTTTTGTAGAGTATCCACATCATTTGGGGATTCAATAATGGCTCCCAGTTTGCAGTCATCTGCAAACTTTGTTAGCCAGAGTCCCTTAGTGTTGGCCTGTACTTCAGAGAAGTAGATGCCAAACAAGACCGGTCCCAGGACTGAACCCTGAGGTACTCCACTTGTCACTTGTTTGGAGATGGATTTGGAGTTGGCTACTTTTACAGTGTGGGTTCTATCAGTAAGCCAGTTAGCAACCCATTGGGTGATGTAGGGATTAATGCCCAGCTTAGTAAGTTTATCTATGATTCCAGAGTGGGGGATGGTGTCAAAGGCTTTGGCAAGGTCTAGATAGGCTGTGTGGACCACCTTACCCTTGTCCATGGCTCTGGAGACTGATTTGAAGAAGTCAATCAGGTTCAGGAGACAAGATCGGCCCTTCACGAACCCAAACTGGGTGGGGTCCAGTATTTGAAGGTTGTCAATGTCTTTGTTTATAAGTTCCATGATAATACGCTCCATGGCCTTGCAGATAAGACTCGTCAGACTGATGGGACGGTAGTTTCCGGGATCCAAGTTGGATCCCCCCTTGTGGAGTGGGATAACTGTAGCTCTGCGCCACTCAGTGGGCACGAAACCTGAGGTGAGGCTATGATTAAACATGACACTTAGGTGAGGTGCCAGTTCATATTGTAGTTCATGTAGTATACAGCCCGGGATGTCATCTGGTCCCATGGATGCTGTATTCTTAGCTTTGGAGAGTACATTTTTTACCTATGTGGCCGTTATTACCGGAATTTGGCAATTTTCCGGTATTGAGATGGGCCATTTAGGGGGTGAGAGGGGGGTGACACTGGCAATGAATCAATCTGCCAGGATATTGGCCATATCCTTGGGATCAGTATATTTAATGCCATTCTGTTTTAGCTCAGAGCAGATCTGAGCATTGCCATTTAGATTCTTGACATAGTTATAGAATGCCTTGTGGTTGTCTTTGGAATCTTTGGCAATTTTATTTTCGTAACTAGCTTTGAAGGATTTTATGAGGGATCTCAGTTTCTTACTGAGGCTGGTAAGGGAGTTTTTTGCATCCTGGGGTTTTCCTCTTTTCTGCAACAGTTTCTTCCTTTTGTTGTAAAGTTTGTTTATGGCAGGGGACCACCAGATTGGCTTCCTTTTTTTGGATGAGCACATCTTGGTTCTATTTGAGATGGCACGATTCATGCATGAGTGGATGTGCTTGTACAGTGCCTTAGTGTAAGATTCAGCAGTTGAACTTTCAGTTCCCGTCTGCATGGGTGTCATGAAGTTTGTCACTTCTGACTTGAGTAGCATGAAGTTGGCTTTGGAGAAGTTTTTTTATGGAGGTTTCCTTACTGGGGGGGGGGTGGGATGTGGATGTTAAGGGTGATTAGCTTATGCTCAGACCTGACTAACGAGGGGGTGGCCATAGGTGTGGAGCATCGATTTCCCATGTTGGTAATGACCAGGACTAGGATATTGGAGCCCCTGGTGGGACTATGGATTTGTTGATCCAGGACGTTGGAATTTATGAATTCCAAGAACCGTTGGGCAAAGGTGTTGGTACAAGAGTAGTTTTCCCAGTTAATGGCAGGGTAGTTGAAATCACCCAGTATTAGGGTGTTTGGTTCTATCTTAATATTTTCCAGTATGTTTAGAAAGGTGTAGTGAGAATCTTGGGGTATGGTGGGGGAACTGTAGCAAGCTACAATTTGGATTGCAGTCTTACCTAGTGTTAGTTGCACCTGGAGAATTTCAGACGCATTGTGTTTGGCAACTAGCCTGGAGGTGTGAATATCCTTGTTGAATATTGACACTACTCCACCTTTAGTGTTTTGGTCCTGGTTTGGTGGCCGAAAAGTGTGGTAAGAGTTGTAGCCTGGTATTGCAGGAGTGCTCTCTGGATCCTTGAACCAGGTCTCAGTTACTGCACAGATATCGATGTTCTCCATTTTTAGGAGTGCCTCGAGAGAGAGTGCATTTTGAGGTTTAGACTTCTAGCATTGAGTAGCATTACCTTCAGATTATGCATGCTTGTACCAGTGGTGGTTTTGTCCTTTGAACTTTTCCTAAAAAAGGCACTATAGGGGTGGCAAGAGCCTTAGCCAGTAACCTGAATCCCAGGGGGGACAGGTGCAGACCATCTCTGGCAAAGCATCATGGTCTGTCGATCATGTCGTGCCAGGCAGACAGATACTGGATCCCCTTTGAATGACACCAGAAGCTTAGCCAATTGTTGAAGTCAATCATTTTGTCCTTATATTGTGGTATCATTCTGGGCGAAGGCAGGATGCTGCTCAGGGCTAGGGTCATACCTGCCTGGGTCACATGATCCGAGAGCTCTTCCATGTCTCTTTTCATGTAGTCCAGGGAGGTACGTCTCAGGTCATTCACTCCAACATGGACAATGACAGAGTAATATTTGTACTTGTTGTGGAGTGACTTGAGTGCATGCGTTATGTGGCGGATCCTGGCACCCGACAGGCAGCTGACTGTAATTTTCTCCTTGTTCAACCTGGTGAGTGGGACATCAGTGTGCCGGACTATAGAGTCACCTATGACTAAAGTGTTAGGTACGTTGTCTTGCCTTAGGGGCTGTTGCTGGGTGGCACACTGGTGTTGTGGACTATGTGACACTTTGGTTGTGATTGGTGTTTGTTTGCATTTCAGCTTCAGAGGTCCTTGTTGCTTGGGCAGGTTACAGTTAAGGGCCTCTGCATATGTGGATTTAGTGTTGCTATATGTGGGTGCTGGTGGTGTGGGTTTAGAAGGGCTATGTGTTGCTTGAGATGTAGTGTGGGTGTTAACCTTCTCCTCTTGACTGTCTAGCACAATCTTGGGTGGAGAGAGCTTTGCTTCCATTTTGGCTATGTAAGTGCATCTCTCACAGGTTGTAGTGTTGGGTGGCAGGAGGAGAGGATTGTCTGTGTACATGAGGCAATTGCTGCATTGCCCCAGTATGCCCAGATTCACCAGGTGGACAGGAGAAATCACCGGAAGCTGACCCTTGGACATGCCTGGTTTGGTGCTTTTTTTTTTTTTTTTTTTTTGTAAAGTACAGGAGCTGTTATTGATTCATATGTTTTATTTCACTACTTACTGGAAACATGTTCAAAACTACACAAGTGCTGCCGTATTAAATGAAGACTATAATAATAATAAAAATAATAATAATAATAAAGGTGAATGAAAGTACACATGGTCCTAGAAATGTGTTCATGGGCCCATTGATTGAAGACAGCCCAAAGATACACTTCATCCACCACTGGCCAGATGCATTTTCTATGAATGTGGGTTTCAATGTACAGTAGTTTCAATAAATGTGAGTTTCAAGGGCAATGAAGTTTACTTTTGCTCATGTTAAGTCTGTTTTCATTATGAGACTAGATTGTTTTGTTTAGCAAATGGCTATATGTGTTTATGCTATAAAATTTGAAATTAATATTTTAAATTAAATCCAAATATCTGTAATTATTGTAGAAGTAAAGTAGAAAATAGTATGTACACCGACAGATTTAAACAGTGTTTATGGTAACTAGAGAGCGTGATAGAGAGAGAGAGAAATGATGGGACACTGTAATGGCTGCGGGGGGGGTGGGGGATCCATTACCATGCTTAGTGTCCCATTTGACCATGAACCAGTTCTGCCCATGGACATCATATCAGTTCTTAGCATTCATCCATTATAAAACACCTTTTAAAAGCTTTCTTCTTGAAATCCTGACTCTGTACTGGCATTACGCCTGGTTGAAACTATTTCTTATTTCTCTTGCTCTTTTTTCCTGTCTTCTTATCCCACTACCTGCCATTTTGTCTTGCTAGAGCTCTTTGCATTTCTCTGTTGTATATTTCCTTATCTCTGCTTTACCTCTTACTTCTGCTTCCACTGTCCTTCAGGTTATTCCTGTTACAGTTACCAATATCATCTAATTTACTACTTATCCTCTGTGATTGCTGTTTTCATTGTATATAGTCTTGCAGTTAATAATACTCATCTTATGTATATACTGTTTTTGTATAATTTAATCCTTAATATATATGTTCTACTGCATGCTATGTCACATGTATTAATTATGCTAACAACGTGTCAGTCCCCGGGCCCTCTGCTGAAAATGGGCCTGATGTCCATTAAGACTTTACCTGTAAATAAATATCAAATAAATAAATAAAATAAATCCTGCTGATCAAAATATAGTATTACAGTAAGAGCAGTGTTTTAGCAGTGCTAAGACTTATTATGGGTGTAGATTATTTTATCATCATAATATTTTATTGCAATGTTCACAGCAATAAAAGACATAATGCATGATAGTATTGTCTTGATAAAAGCAAAACACTGTGTGTAACAGTAATCTGCATTTATCACTGTGTCATTTAGAATTTAACAGCCATGACAAATGTGCCATTGTTGAAATTGATTCCACCTCATGGGCACTTGAAATGCTTACTGGATGCCAGCTTTTTGGGAGACAGTGCTCCCAAGTCACTCCTGAAATGGTACACTTGTATCCAGCCAGCTTGTCAGGTTAACAAATAAAAAATGCTGCTGCTGCAGGTGCAAAGTCTGTAATTTACATATTTAAATGTATTAACTGGGGTAGAGCACTGACCATATGGATAATTTTCAGGCCAGCTTGGAAGTTCATAACAGTGTAACCAATATATGAAGCAGCTACTGTGAACTGAATAATCAAAAATATATTCATGTACAGTGAAAAACGCAATTTACAAAGCAAGTATGGAACAGTCTCATTCAATATTAATTTACAAAGATTGTACAAATATAACAGGAAAGGTTTGTATATTACAGATAAATGATACATAAAACTGGGAATGATGAGGGGAGTACAACCCTTCACTTCAAAATTTCTTTTAGTGCTGCCTCAGAAACTTCTGTTTATGGGATTTGCTCATGATTGCACAGTGCAACAGATAGACAGACAGACAGATAGATAGATAGCTAGATAGATAGACAGATAGATAGAGACTCAATAAAACGACGGTCTATAAAAATATACACCAGTTATTGCAAGACAGTTCATGTTTTTCACAACAAACAGACACATCTGAACCCTTTTTTTCCATTAAAGTACATGCTTATATCTCAAGCTTTGTGAAACAACTAGATCCTGCAATTAAAACATGCAAACAAAAATGTGTATTTCCATTGCTGATAACATTTCTTTTTAAAATACTATGCACTATAATTCTTCACAGCTCAAATGCATGCCCAGAGTTCTGAATACACATAGGAATCCCTCTCTGTAAAGTGTCTCCTTATAAAAAAGTACAACACACCAACAAGCAACATAAGGAGGTTCACCAGTCACACTGATGATGATGTGCACACGCACGCATGTGCACACACACACACACACACACACACACACACAAAATGTACTTTCTAGTTTGCAAGTATTTTTGCCATTTTAAGTCTTTTCTATTTAAGTGGCTTACTTACACTCTGTTGCGACTTACACTTTGTTGTGATTTTGGCTTTGTACTTTATTTTCATGTGCTTTGTATTATATTTTGTGGAAAATATTTTGTGCTTTGGCATTTGAGATATGACTGAAAAGGGTCTTTGGATCAGCTCACCTGCCAAATTAACAAACACAAATGTTTGTCTTTCGGCTTTTCCCGGTTAGTGGTCGCCACAGCGGAACTCCGGTCCGCTAATGATAGGCAGTAGATTTTCATGAACGCCGAGGTGCCAGCTCGACGTTCAACCTTCAGCAAAGGCACGCCCATTTATGCTTGGCTTTCAAAATTAACAAACACAAATAAATATCATTAATGAATAAATACTCCTCCCCCCCCCCACACACACACACAGGCCACCATTTGCAAAGCAGTTAAACAATTCTCTTGCAAAAAAAATTGTAAAGTATTATTTTATAATGTTTTTGTTTATGCAGTCATTTTGTTAATCAGGTAATGTTACTAAAGCAGTGAAGTCTTTTCAGTTAGACCAAAAAGCAGAAATATAAACTTACAAAAACACAAGACAGAATATACAAAATGTCAAGGTATAGAATGACTGGATCAAGGCAAATGAAGTGATGCAAGTAAAATATTTATTTATAACAGTTAAGCACTGAAAGATCATGGTGGTAAAAAATGAAGTAAGAAACCAAAAGAAAATCCCTGAGATTCAATAAAGCCTACACTAAGTGTACACTGTTCTGAGTGAACAGCCAACACAGATATAACCCACATTTTCTTCCTCCTAATTTTAGTTTTCCTGCTGATATTCTTGCAGCTTTAAATATTGACAGGATTCATAACGGTTACCACAAAGTGTAGACTACATGTACACCTTACCCTCAACCTCTTAGAGCAAGAAATCTGGACAAAGCCATTAATAAAAGTGGGACAAAGGCCCGAAAATAGGGACAATTTTTAAATGTTGCTCTTACAAACTTAGAAAGTTGATAGAATAACAGGTTTTGCATTAGCATGAATTTTCTGAATGGTATGAAGTCTGAAACTCATGTCTGTCATTGGGCGTCCGCAGTGGTGCAGCGGTTAGCGTTGCCACCTCACAGCAAGAAGTTCTCCAGTTCGATTCTCGGCTGGGGTGCCTTCTGTGCGGTGTCTGCATGTCCTCCCTGTAGTTGCGTGGGTTTCTTCCAGGTGCTCTGGTTTCCTCCCACATCTCAAAGACATGCTGTAGGTGGATTGGACACTCTCAATTGGCCCTAGGCATGAGTGCGTGCATGTGTGTGCCTTCTGTGGAAGGTTGGGCGCCAGGCTGGCAACTCGACACTGTAAAACTCCACTGCCAATCATGAGCGGACAGGTGATCCACTGTGGCGACCCCTAACCAGGAAAAGCCGAAAGAAGAAGTAGTGTTTTATGATTTGCCACTAATTTGCCAGAAAAACACAATTTTATGAAAAAAGGGACCAAAAATATGAGGAAAATCTGGGCATTCTGCGAATATCTGTACAGTTGAGAGGTATGTTAACGCTTAGTGTAATCTTTCTGAGTGACTAGAAAGCCCAAAAAATGTGACAAGAATTTGATTGAATATATATCGTGTACACTTAACATAGGCTTTATTGAATCTGGCCCAATGTTTCCTGTCATTCAAGTCAAAGAAATGAAGTGCTGAGCAATAATTGTGGCAGGTAACAAGAAGTATCCTTACTTGTGTGCTGTACAGTCAAAAATTCACAGTATTTTTAAGCCTCCAAGAATTATCAAAGTGCATTCTAATAGAATAAAATTCTGTAGATATCCCACTGTATTACTTGTTTCATTTAGCTTGACTTCCACCTTTTCTAGTGAAGGCTATGGAGGTAAAAATAAAAGCAAAGTTTTCAAAAAAATTTTCAAAACTACACAGCAGTATTTCACAATCATGGGCATCAGGAGGCATATGCAGTTTACATAGCTGTGCACAGTTTTAAAAATGCTGGGGTGACACCAAGAACTGCAATGCAGCCACACAGGAATTATAAATGCTTGTAGAATGCTACAGTTCTTTTGTTGCCAGCAGGAGATTTACTGAGTGGGAAGGACTGAGTTGCCCTTTGTTGTCAGAATTGTTAAGTGAGGGGACAGGGCTGAACAACTGATCGGTATGTGAGAGGATGTGGGGGGAATGGGAATGGGGAAGCTCTTGCATAAGTTGTTGAAATAGTTCTAACCAGTGACAGGTTGGGGGGGTGCCAGCCTTACTATAAATAAAAGAAAGCTGATATACCTTTTATTCTTTCTTTGGCTGTTTTTTTTTTTTTTTGCATCTGCAAATCTGATTGATCAAACAAGACAGCGATTGGCAGAGAAACATAAATTATCAAGTATTTCCAGGATCTGTAGTCTGTTCCTTCATTGTGAAGGTTCAAGCAAGTGGTGTCTGTAAGTAGCTATCACTCTAGTAAGCCAAAGGAATAGAACTGTGGTGTGTGAGAAAGGAAAGGCTTGAAACATTAGGCAGACTAAAAAGTATTTTTAAGTAAACTGGTGGAAAACAGATAAACAGCATACATTTTCTTATGCTAAGTATTTTTAAGTAAACTGGTAGAGGAAAGAAGACCTGTATTGGTTCTCTTTTGCTAAGATTTGTGATCTCTGCGGGAGCTGTGTTTCACTGTAAGTGTTCAGTTCTGTGTATTGTTAATGGAATGTAGTCAGTTATTTACAAATTGTACACATAGAAGCCATATGGCAGCTCTCCCAAAAATCAGTCATGACACAGCACCACAGTACACAGTGGAGCAATACTTCAGCACCATCAAAATGGGTACATTGCATGATGGTATTGTAGACAGCAGACATCCTCCTGATAAACACTACTTGTTTGGTTGCAGTATGTAGCCCACATGACAGAGACTGGCTTTGGGTTACAGTACTTCACTACAACCAGTGTGGCACACTTTTCTTACATTGCAGTACTGTGATTAGTCTTTGTACCACTTCACTATAGCCAGTAATCCACACCAGAGCTGATGTTCAGCACCTTTCTGTGCCACATCATGGTAAGTAGTCCTAGAGGTTTGGGCAAGTGACTGACCCCACACGACTGTGCTAAATCCAATACAAACACCAGTAGTATCCAATGAGCAAAAAATCCAAAAAGGCGAGGTTGGTCAAACAGAAACAGGAACAATTAACAACTAAGCCTACCTATTGTGAAGTACGAGGTACATCGGGAATTAAGGAGATAGAAACTACCTATTGCGGGTTATGAACACACTAAATGGATATTTTTAATTACACTAATACAACAATTGACAACTCACATTTTGAGCTTTTTAAAAAAGGCTTCAAATTTGTATTGTCTGGTAAAATTGGAATTGCAGATGTTCTTAGTGAACTACATCTTTTTATGAGGAAGTTGAACCTACAGACCTTACTCAAAAGTAATGAAGGTGGGAGTACAACTAGAAACACGGGGGTTAACATGCACAAGAAAAGCTGCTTTAACCCATCTCTTCACCCTCTTCTTTCAGCTTTTGAAAAGTCTTGTATGGAAGACATTCACAACACTCTTAACTGTAGGAAAAAGTTTTTATAACATGTCGAAGGAAGAAACACAATTGTTATGGGAATTAAGGGAAAACCGGGATGTTAGGATTATGAAACCTGACAAAGATGGGGGCTTGTTTTGTTTGATAGAATGAATTATAACAATCTACTTTTAGAAATTTTCTATGACACTGGTAAATACCAACAGACCTTTAGGAATGAAGTATTTATTATGCTCAAAAAAATCCAGTTGTTTCTTGAAGATTTTCTTTTACAAGGCATTATTAATGAGAATTTATTTGAATTTTTGAAATCAAAACACCCCATTATCCCCTTTGCCTTCGGAGTTCCAAAAATTCATAAAAGTATTGATCACCAGCTCTTCAGGGTTATAATAGCAGACCATAACAGTCCTACATATTCTCTAGTAGTATTTGTAGACAGACCGCTTAAGGATTTAATCAAACCTGTTGACTATTTATTAAAGGACATATGGGATTTTTTAATGAAAATTCAGGCCAACTGGTATAGTGATGAGTGTGGTTTTTCAACTATAGATGTTAATGATCTGTTTACTTCTATACCCCACTCTGAAGGACTTAATTTATTTTACAATGCGCTTAGAGAACTAACCCCATTAAGTGACACAATGCTGAATTTTTTGCTGGCCACTATGGAATACATCTCGAACAATAATTACGTCACGTTTGAAGGAGAATTTTTTAAACAAATCAAAGGGGTAGCTATGGGTGCGAGCTGCGCACCCATATACACTAACTTAGTCTTATACATGTGGAAGAAAAAAAGGTCTATATTAGATCTGTGAAAGCTTAGGTTGTCGAATGCTGAAATGTCAACACCTAAACATTGAAATCTAATAAATGACACAGGCCAATTACGCAAATTTTTTTCCCAGGGAAAAAATTTGCATGGCCAACAAAAAAAACAAACAAACTCTAAAACCCTAATCAAGTGGGGGTCTTTGCCCCCCACACCCCTCAACATGGGGGTCTGTGCCCCCCACATTCTGCCCAACTAAATATGCCAACTCAGAGATCCCTGTATATCAGGGAAAAGGGAAAATCCCAGATGACGGCCAAGCAAACTTTTTCCCAGGGAAAAAATTCGATTAATTGGCCTGTCATGTTTATTAGACTTTGACGTTTAGGTGTTGGCGTTTCAGCGTTCGACAACCTAAGCATTTGAAGATAGAATTTAAACCCAGAAAAAACATGAATCAGAATTTTCAGGGGATTGGTTAGCGTACTGTAGATACCTTGATGATGTTTTTATTCTATGGAAGTCTGCCAATAAAACTGACTTATTTTTGAATTACCTTAATAATGCTGGAGATATATTTCAATTTACAGGAACCAAATCTGAAAATAGTATAGACTATTTAGATATAACTTTGTTTGAAGATAATATTAATAGAAATTTTGGTTCAAAAATCTTTAGAAAGAAAACTTTCTCTAATAATTATTTAGATTATCAGAGTAATCATCCAGGACACACGAAGAAAAACATTTTTAAAGGACAGTTGGTCCGAGCAGCTAGAATGTGCTTGAACCTGGACAGTTTTTTAGTAGAAGTCAACACCATCATAGATATGTTTAAAGAAAGATGGTACTCCCAAGATTACTTAATGATTATAGTTCAGGAAGTAAACACTGGATGGGGTAATAAATATAAAC
This sequence comes from Protopterus annectens, assembly GCF_019279795.1. Taxonomy (NCBI): domain Eukaryota; kingdom Metazoa; phylum Chordata; order Ceratodontiformes; family Protopteridae; genus Protopterus; species Protopterus annectens. Next base: position 63,268,624 of record NC_056751.1, read on the forward strand.
TCCTCTTAAATAATAGTGGTTTGGTTCCACATGACAAGGTATTAAAAAGCCCTCCGAATTTTCAAAATAGTATGGTGCTACCCTATGGGATGGGTAGTCAGAAAGTGAAAAATATATTAGTACATAACTGGATAATTTTTAAAAGTAACCCTGAAATTCTTGAAAGTATAGGACAAGCCTCTAATTTTGTTTACAAGACAGGGAAGAACTTAAAATGGCTTTTTGAACATGAAATGCTATACCATCAGATATCACAAAAAGGAACTACAAAGTGTGGAGCATGTCGACAATGCCCCTATATTATGGAAGATCAGACTATAAGTTTGGAACGCATACCATTCAAAATTTTGTTGAAAAAGGGTAATTGTAGTACTAGGGCCATTGTTTATATAGTCTTGTGCACCACTTGTGGTAATTTTTACATAGGGAAAACAGAATGTAACCTTAGGAAGTGCATTTATGAACAGTTATACACTATTAATAATGCCAACACAAATAATGCCCTTTATAAGCATTTTAGATACTGCTGCTGCTCTTAAGCGAGCCATTTAGCAGCCATAAGCCCTTCTGACTCCACTCAACCCAAAACCTTGTAACTTGTGTTTGGTAAGGCAAACAACAATTAGGCCACCCTCCCATATAAAACAGCCCTTTCTTGAAGGTCTTGACGGACCCTGTACACTAGAGTCACAGAAGTTAACCACTAAGCCATCACAACTGTTTATAAGCATAGTTTAGTTTGTAAAGGTATTAGTAAGTATACATTTGGAATTTTGGACATTGTAGCCAATAACACAAGAGGACTTTAGTGGGAATTAGACCTGGAGATTAGAGAATTACTATGGTAGCTGAGATTAAATACTATGGTACCTCCAGGACTGAATGATAGCTGCACTATTGTCCCTCTTCTAAAAAATGTGCCCTTACATAGGTTTATAGGTTCATAGTTAAACACTAGGCTATCTGCCTGAGGGCATCTATAAGCCAAGCCAGAATGTGTTGGCTTTCGCCGCCCCCTTAGATTAGTTCCCTGTGCCTCTGTTCAGCAGAGCCACTGCAATGATCCCCGGGATAAATTTTCTGTTTCCCATCCACTCGTCAAGGTTTCTCTTGAAGATTGTTAGTGAGGGGCTCTGCCTAATGTAGATTGGAATCCTGTTCCAAAGCATGGGGAGTCTCTGGAACAGGAATCTATCCCTCCAGCACATCCTATTTATTGTTGTGGTGCAGTTTAGATCCCTAGAGCGTGTGGCTCTCAGGGATTTTTTTTTTTTTTTTTTAATTGGAGCATGTCCATCAATTCTGGGTTGGACATGGCCTTGTATGTCAGGCAGTGATCACCTCTGCGTAAGCGGTATGCAACTGAGTACAGCTGGAGTTTCTTCATTTGGGCTGCATAGGGCATCTGTTTGAGGCCAGCGATCCTCTTGGTGAGGTACTTCTGTGGTCTTTCCAGCTATTGCAGGTGTCTTGTAAGGTACATCCCAAATGGGGCATTGTACTCTATGATGGGTCTGATGAGTAGAGGGGCACAATGACCTCTTTTGTTCTAGATGTGAACCCTTTTGTGATTAGGTGGGCCACACAGAATGATTTTCTAACCACATTGGCAATATGATTATTAAAGGAGAGATTACTATCTTCATGGGACCCCAGATCCCTTATTACATTTTCTGTATTTAGGGGACTACCAGCTATGTGGTAGTTCACGGGTACTTTGTTTTTTCCAAAGGGGATGACTATGCACTTTTTGGAATTTAGCTTGAGGCCATGATTTTGACACCAGGTATCCATCTCAGTGAGACCCTTCTAGAGGATGTCTGCATCAACCAGAGAGTCAATTATGGCCCCCAGTTTGCAGTTGTCATGAACTTGGTCAGCCATAGTCCTCCAGTGCTTGCCTGTACCTCTGAGAAGTATATACCGAACAGGAGGGGTCCCAGGATTGAGCCCTAGGGGATGCCACTTGTAACCGGTTCGGAGTCGGACCTAGAGCCTGCAACTTTCACCGTCTGGGTTCTGTCCGCGAGTCAATTGGCAACCCATCTCGTGATATAGGGGTTTATGTTCAGGCTGGTGGCCTTATCTATACTACCAGAATGGGAAATGGTGTCAAAAGCCTTTGCAAGGTCTAGGTAGGCTGTGTGGACCTCCTTTCCCTCATCTAAAGCCTTGGTAACTGTCTCAAAGAAGTCCACCAGGTTTAGGAGGTATGATCTGCCCTTAACAAAGCCAAACTGGGTACGGTCCAATGTTTGGAGGTTCCCAATGTCTCTGTTAATGAGTTCCATGATGATGCGCTCCATAGCCTTGCAGACCAGGCTAGTCAAGCTTATAGGGCAATAGTTCCTGGGGTCCGTTGTGGCTCCACCTTTGTGGAGCAGGATAACTGTTGCTGTGCAACACTCTATGGGTATGTAGCCTGTAGGGAGGCTGAGTTTGAACAGTGTGTTTAGGTGAGGGGTTAGTTCATTTTCGAGCTTGTGTAAGACACAGTCTGAGAAAGTGAAAAATATATTAGTACATAACTGGATAATTTTTAAAAGTAACCCTGAAATTCTTGAAAGTATAGGACAAGCCTCTAATTTTGTTTACAAGACAGGGAAGAACTTAAAATGGCTTTTTGAACATGAAATGCTATACCATCAGATACCACAAAAAGGAACTACAAAGTGTGGAGCATGTCGACAATGCCCCTATATTATGGAAGATCAGACTATAAGTTTGGAACGCATACCATTCAAAATTTTGTTGAAAAAGGGTAATTGTAGTACTAGGGCCATTGTTTATATAGTCTTGTGCACCACTTGTGGTAATTTTTACATAGGGAAAACAGAATGTAACCTTAGGAAGTGCATTTATGAACAGTTATACACTATTAATAATGCAAACACAAATAATGCCCTTTATAAGCATAGCTTAGTTTGTAAAGTTTAGTAAGTATACATTTGGAATTTTGGACATTGTAGCCAATAACACAAGAGGAGGTTGGTGGGAATTAGACCTGGAGATTAGAGAATTACTATGGTAGCTGAGATTAAATACTATGGTACCTCCAGGACTGAATGATAGCTGCACTATTGTCCCTCTTCTAAAAAATGTGCCCTTACATAGGTTTATAGGTTCATAGTTAAACACTAGGCTATCTGCCTGAGGGCATCTATAAGCCAAGCCAGAATGTGTTGGCTTTCGCCGCCCCCTTAGATTAGTTCCCTGTGCCTCTGTTCAGCAGAGCCACTGCAATGATCCCCGGGATAAATTTTCTGTTTCCCATCCACTCATCAAGGTTTCTCTTGAAGATTGTTAGTGAGGGGCTCTGCCTAATGTAGATTGGAATCCTGTTCCAAAGCATGGGGAGTCTCTGGAACAGGAATCTATCCCTCGAGCACATCCTATTTATTGTTGTGGTGCAGTTTAGATCCCTAGAGCGTGTGGCTCTCGGGGATTTTTTTTTTTTTTTTTTAGGTGGAGCATGTCCATCAATTCTGGGTTGGACATGGCCTTGTATGTCAGGCAGTGATCACCTCTGCGTAAGAGGTATGCAACTGAGTACAGCTGGAGTTTCTTCATTTGGGCTGCATAGGGCATCTGTTTGAGGCCAGCAATCCTCTTGGTGAGGTACTTCTGTGGTCTTTCCAGCTATTGCAGGTGTCTTGTAAGGTACATCCCAAATGGGGCATTGTACTCTATGATGGGTCTGATGAGTAGAGGGGCACAATGACCTCTTTTGTTCTAGATGTGAACCCTTTTGTGATTAGGTGGGCCACATAGAATGATTTTCTAACCACATTGGCAATATGATTATTAAAGGAGAGATTACTATCTACATGGGACCCCAGATCCCTTATTACATTTTCTGTATTTAGGGGACTACCACCTATGTGGTAGTTCATGGGTACTTTGTTTTTTCCAAAGGGGATGACTATGCACTTTTTGGAATTTAGCTTGAGGCCATGATTTTGACACCAGGTATCCATCTCAGTGAGACCCTTCTAGAGGATGTCTGTATCTGCCAGAGAGTCAATTATGGCCCCCAGTTTGCAGTTGTCTGCGAATTTGGTCAGCCATAGTCCTTCTGTGCTTGCCTGTACCTCTGAGAAGTATATACCGAACAGGAGGGGTCCCAGGATTGAGCCCTAGGGGATGCCACTTGTAACCGGTTCGGAGTCGGACCTAGAGCCTGCAACTTTCACCGTCTGGGTTCTGTCCGCGAGTCAATTGGCAACCCATCTCGTGATATAGGGGTTTATGTTCAGGCTGGTGACCTTATCTATACTACCAGAATGGGAAATGGTGTCAAAAGCCTTTGCAAGGTCTAGGTAGGCTGTGTGGACCTCCTTTCCCTCATCTAAAGCCTTGGTAACTGTCTCAAAGAAGTCCACCAGGTTTAGGAGGCATGATCTGCCCTTAACAAAGCCAAACTGGGTACGGTCCAATGTGTGGAGGTTCCCAATGTCTCTGTTAATGAGTTCCATGATGATGCGCTCCATAGCCTTGCAGACCAGGCTAGTCAGGCTTATAGGGCAATAGTTCCCGGGGTCCGTTGTGGCTCCACCTTTGTGGAGCAGGATAACTGTTGCTGTGCAACACTCTATGGGTATGTAGCCTGTAGGGAGGCTGAGTTTGAACAGTGTGTTTAGGTGAGGGGTTAGTTCATTTTCGAGCTTGTGTAAGACACAGTCTGAGACACTATCCGGTCCTATTGAAGCTGTGTTTTTGGCTTTGGATAAGGCTGTTTTAACCTGTGTGTCAGTGATTGCTGGGGCTCTACATTCTTCTGGTATGGTTATGGGCCCTTTAGGGGGTGAGTGGGGGGTGAAGTTTGCACTAAACTTGTCTGCCAGAATGTTGGCAATATTAGTCAGTTCAGTGTATTTTGTGCCATTCTGCACTAACTCAGAGCAGATCTGAGAGTTTCCACTTAGGTTCTTGACATAGATAAAGAACGCTTTGTGGTTATCTTTGGAGTCCTTGGGAATTTTTCTTTTGAAGCTAGCCTTGGATGGTTTTGTGAGGGATTGTAGTTTCTTGCTGATACTGATCAGGGATGTCTTTCCTTTTTGGGATTTTACTCTTTTCTGTACTAGTTTCCTCCTTCTGTTGTATAGCTTGTTTGTGGCAGGGGTCCACCAGACTAGTTTCCTTTTCTTGGAGGAGTGAGTCTTGGTTTTGCTTGGGATAGCACGATCCATGCATTCTTGCAGGTGCTCATAGAGTGCCTTTGTAAGTTATTCAGCAGCTTGGACAGTGTTGTCCTTTAGCATGGGGGCTGTGAACCTTTCCACCTCGGGCTTAAGTAATGTGAAGTTTGCTTTTGAAAAGTTTTTCACGGTGGTTTCCTTGATTGGAGGTGGGGGCGGAATGTGGCTATCCAGAGTGATTAGTCTATGGTCTGATCTAACCAGTGAGGGGTTGACCTCCGGTGTGGAACACCGGTCACCCATGTTGGTGATGACCAGATCCAATATGTTGTCACCTCTGGTGGGGGTGTTGACCAGTTGATGCAGGGCATTCAAGTTTATAAATTCTAGGAAGCGTTGGGCAAGGGAGTTAGTACTTGAGTAGTTCTCCCAGTTAATGTTTTAGTAATTGAAATCACCCAATATTAGGGCATTTGGTAGGACCTTCATATTTTTCAGTGTCCCCAGAAACATGGAATGGGGGTCCTGGGTCATGGTGGGTGATCTGTAGCAAGCTACAGTTTGAATTGCAGTTTTGCCCATTGTTAGTTGGTAATGGATGATCTCTGAGGCATCGTGCTGCACCACTAACCTGGGGTGTGGGTATCCTTGATGAATATGGATACACCCCTGCCTTTTGTGTTTCGGTCTGGGTTCTGTGGCTGAAAAGTATGGTATGAGTTATAGCCTGGTAGTGCAGGGTGCCCTCTGGAGCCTTAAACCAGGTTTCTGTTACTGCACAGATATCAATGTTCTCCATACTGAGGAGTGCTTCGAGTGCATGCATTTTGAGGTTTAGACTTCTGGCATTGAGTAGCATTACCCTCAGTTTTTGGTTACTTGTGCTATTTACGGTCGTGGGTTTGTCTTTTGAGCCTTGCCTAAAAAAGGCACTATGGGGGTGGCAAAAGCCTTGGCCAGTATTTGAAAGCCTAAGGGTGACAGGTGCAAGCCATCTCTTGCGAAGCAATGTGGCTTGTCGAGCATGTTATCCCAGGTGGAGAGATACTGGATCCCCTTTGAATGACACCAGAAACTTAGACAATTGTTGAAATTGATCATTTTTTCTTTATACTGTGGCATCATTCTTGGTGAGGGCAGGATGCTACTTAGGGTCAGGGTCATACTGGTATGGGCTACATGATCAGAGAGCTCTTCCATGTCTCATTTCATGTACTCCAGGGAGGTACGTCTCAAGTCATTCACATCAACATGGACAATGACAGAGTTGTATTTGTACTTGTTCTGGAGTGACCTGAGTGCTTGTGTTATGTGGTGGAGCCTGGCATCCGACAGACAGCTAACAGTAACCTTCTCCTTGTCCAGCCTAGTTAGTGGGACTTCAGTGTGCCTGACTATAGAGTCGCCTATTACTAGTGTGTTGGGTATGGTATTTTGCCTTAAGGGCTGAGATTGCGTGGCACACTGATTATGTGAAATATGTGTTTCATGGTTTGTGATGGGGTGTGGCGGTTGCTTGGATGCCTGCTTTGGAGGTCTCTGTTGCTTTTGCAGATTTTTATTTAGAGCATCCGAGTATGTTTTCGTGTATTTATGTGTGTTATTTCTCTGTGTTGGTTTAATAGGTCTATGTGAAACTGGTGGTATGTTGCAAGTATTTCCCTTCTCCTCTTGACTGTCAGTTCCAGTCTTGGGTTGAGAGAGCTTTGCCTCCAGTTGGGCTGTATAATTGCATCTCCCGCATATATTGGTGTTTGGTGGTAGGAGGAGAGGGTCGTCTGTGTACATGAGGCAGTTGTAACATTGCCTCAAAATGCACAGATTCACCAAATGGACTGGAGATTACACCTAAAACTGCCCTTTGGACATGCCTGACTAGGTAAAGTGAGCTGTTTTATTGATTGGCTGGTAAGGACGAATAGAGAGCCTTTTCCTTCTGGACAGTATAAGGGGTCTAGTGCTAGGGTTAAATAGTGCTTGCTATGAGTTTTGAGCAAGTGCTGGGCTGTGAAATGAATGGTTTGAGTGTGCTTAAGTTGAAAGTTTGTCTAGTTTCAAGGGAAAAATTGAAGAGTAGACTTAGTGGAGCCAGGAACAGTTTAACTCTAGCTAACCGGCGCTGCCCGGCACGCAAAACTGTCAAATGCAGTTTTTATAGCAGGGAAATGAACCCAAAATTGCCAATAAACTACTAACTTCTGAGCTGAAACCACTCCTCCAGGGACAGATAGGCTGCTCAAAGCTCCCCTCTCTCACAGTTTAACAAAGAAACTTCCCTCTATCCAAGTAAGGTATGGGCAATGCAGAAACTTGTAACACAGCCCTGAATTCAGCAATAACCTGAAAAATGGATTATACTAGTTCAGAAAGGTGGGAAACAAGTATATATATATATATTTTTTTTTTTCAGAAAATAAAGCAGTTACAATAAAAAAAAAACACTTTAAATGCACAGAAATGGCTATCACACTTTAGTGTGTAGCCTACAACAGTTAAACAGATTATTTAACACAAAAACGACTTAGTTCAAGTACAGGCAGGGGTTTTATTTTTTAAATATAATTGTTTTTCATAATAGAAATGTTTTTTATGCTTTGAATTGATTATTGGTTGTATTTATTCAATATGCTTGACTTATTTTATTAAAATTGTTAATTGGTCTATTTTTACTGTCCTGTACCTTTAAGTGTTTAAACACCTAATTACTTATTTAATTAGTAACAGTAATATAAAGGATTCCGTTATTAGTGGTATTTGTTCTGATGAAGTCTCTTACTGACTGAGGTGAAAGCACTCAACTTTGTGTATGGGTTATGATATTAAATCGTTTTTTTTTTTTTGTTTACTTCATTCGCCTTTTGAATTTTTGATTTTTTGCTCATTGGATACTACTGGTGTTTGTACTGGATTTAGCACAGTCGTGTGGGGTCAGTCACTTGCCAGGATGGCTTTCGGTGTTTACCATAGTTTTGTTTGAGCGTTCTTAGGTGATACACTGTTTTTTTTTTTTTATTTTATTTTAGTCTTAGAGGTTTATTAACACAAGTTGTTAATATGTAGCACTGAAGAGCCTTGGCAGCTGGTCCATGCATATTTACGTTGCCTGACATTTGTCAGTGCCACACATAGGTAGCCAGTCTCATAGAGTTCCATTCATATGTGCAGCATCCATACTCTGCAGTCAGGCAAATTGAGCCTGCACAAAATGTACTACCACACTTACAGCAACCAAAGTAACAGTATTAATATGACAACAAAATGCCTATGTACTATGACTATGTTGATGGTTTTGTGTCTCTTATTTCCTGTTTGTTGATGTTTATGTATCTTATAAACATCCATCATTGATATTATATTATTCACAATCATGATATCATTATTTATATGTTCATTATATAAGTATGTCTGATATTATATTAAATAATTTCCATTAAATAAGGAGTTATTTATATTTATGTATGACTTTTGTCTCCATTTAATTATTTTTTTATAATAGTTTGTAATATATATTTTTGTACAACTTGACATGCTTGTGTATTTTTATATAGCTACCTAGTCTCTCAGTTAATTCAGAAATGCAGTTTTGGTCTTTCTTTTTTGCTTTTTATAATCTGCTTGACACCATCTTTTAATAAATATCTTACTATAGTTTTCATTGCTTCATCTATATAATATATTATTATATAATATTATATTACTATTAAGAATTTCTTATTAACTATTATTTGATTCAGCTAATCATTAAATTATCTTTTTCCTATAGTTATATGACTTATTGATTCTTTTTCCAATAGGGAATTTATCTGACCTTATACACACTTATATACCAGTGGATTCACCTATTATTTATATATATATTATTTATATTATATATATATATATCATAAATATTTATTTTTATTTGTATTTTTATTTTTATTTTATTTTTTTTTTTGGATGTGGCATTTTTACTAGCATAGCATTTTATTGATATATACATGATATATATATTATATTATATATTATATTATATATTATATATTATATCTTCATAGCCATCTTAGTTCACCAACTAAAATACATATTGGTGAATCTAGGTGATTCTAAAAAATTCTGTTATTTTCTTTAGCCCAGGGTTTCTTAGATGAAAAATAGAGTTTATATGCCCCTGTGTTTGTGTGTGTGTTTTGTTTATTGTTTTTATTTTTTTTTTGCCCTGATGAGCATGATAAATGATGATAAATAAATTGATAATCTTATTTAATAATTATATTTATTATAATGACAAATGGCATCTTGATTGCAATTTTATTTGTTGACACAGAATACATCTATTCTGTTTGTTTTGTTTTTAGTTTTTTGATTTGAAAACTAAACCTAAAACAGAAATACGGTCATCTACTTTCTAAATACAGGCATGACTTCCTTCTTTAAGAACTATTAGTGAATTATGGATGTGACATCAATTTTGTCTGTTGTTTTGTTTTTTATTGTTTATTAAGATCTTAATTTATGAAATTTAAAGCATGAAAAAACATGTTTTTAAAGTTTTCTGTAGAAATTTGTTGTTTTCAAGTTTTATTATTTTGATGAATCTTTCTTAATAATGCACTAATTAATTTTAATTTTAATTGATTGAATAATTGAAGTTAATAATTTACTATAAAAAGGCAAAAAAAATAATTTGTTTGTAATTTGTAATCTTTTGAATTTTATTTTAAAAGCGCTAAAGCCGTTTTTTTATTAATAAAAGACTTTTGACTTTTTTCGTGGTGGTTTCAAGCAATTTTTCTAGCTATTTTAGAATCACTAAGAATCTGTGCACCTTAGCCAAAGTAAACATCTGCTCTCATTACAGAGCTGTTCTCATTACAGCAGTAATAACTGCACATATTATATGACTGCAGTTACAGCAGTAACAAATGCACATATTAAATGACTATAGTTATAGCAGTAATTACTGCAGATTTAAATGACTGCAGTTACAGCAGTAACAACTGCACATGTTACATGACTGCAGTTACAGCAGTGTCTCCATTTGAAAATAATAGACATAGGTTCATAGGTAGGTACTAGGCTATCTGCCCGAAGGCATTTATAAGCCTAGCCAGAATGTGTTGGCTTTCACCGCCCCCTTAGATTAGTTCCCTGTGCCTCTGTCCAGCAGAGCCACTGAAGTGATCCCCGAGGTAAACTTTCTGTTTCCCATCCACTCGTCAAGATTTCTTTTGAAGAGTGTTAGTGAGGAGCTCTGCCTATTGTAGATTGGGATCTTGTTCCAAAGCATGGGAAGTCTCTGGGACAGGAATCTATCCCTCCAGCACATCCAATTTATTGTTGTGGTGAGATTTAGATCCCTAGAGAATGTGGCTCATGGGGATAAGATTTTCTTTAGGTGGAGCATGTCCATCAATTCTGGGTTGGACATGGCCTTGTATGTCAGGCAGAGATCACCTCTGAGTAAGTGGTATGCAACTGAGTACAGCTGTAATTTCTTCAGTCGAGCTGCACAGGGCATCTGTTTGAGGCCAGTGATCCTCTTGGTGAGGTACTTCTGTGGTCTTTCCAGCTGTTGCAGCTGTCTTGTAAGGTACATCCCAAATGGGGCGTTGTACTCTATGATGGGTATGATGAGTGATGAGTAGAGGGGCGCAATAACCTATTTTGATCTGGATGCAAACCCTTTTTTGATTATGTGGGCCATGTAGAAGGATTTTCTAACCACTTTGGCAATGTGATTATCAAAGGTGATATAACTATCTACTTGGGTCCCCAGATCCCTTATTATGTCTTCCATATTTAGGGGACTACCGCCTATGTGGTAGTTTGTGGGTACTTTGTTTTTTCCAAAGGGGATGACTATGCACTTTTTGGTATTTAGCTTAAGGCCATGATTTTGACACCAGGTATCTGTCTCAGTGAGACCCTTTTGGAGGATGGCTGTGTCAGCCGGAGAGTCAATTATAGCCCCTAGTTTGCAGTTGTCTGTGAACTTGGTCAGCCATAGTCCTCCTGTGCTTGCCTGTACCTCTGAGAAGTATATCCTGAACAGGAGGGGTCCTAGGACTGAGCCCTGGGGAACTCCACTTGTAACCGATTTAGAGTCGGACATAGCTCCCGCAACTCTCACCATTTGGGTTCTGTCCATGAGCCAGTTGGCAACCCATCTTGTGATGTAGGGGATTATGTTCAGGCTGGTGAGCTTGTCTATAAAACCAGAATGGGGAATGGTGTTGAAGACCTTTGCGAGGTCTAGGTATGCTGTGTGTACCTCCTTTCTCTCATCTATAGCCGTGGCAACTGTCTCAAAGAAGTCCACCAGGTTTAGGAGGCATGATCTGCCCTTAACAAAGCTGAACTGAGTAGGGTCCAGTGTTTGGAGGTTCCCAATGGCTCTGTTAATGAGTTCCATGATGATGTGCTCCATAGCCTTGCAGACCAAGCTAGTCAGGCTTATAGGTCGATAGTTCCCGGGGTATGTTGTGGTGCCACCTTTGTGGAGCAGAATAACCACTGCTGTGCACCACTCTATGGGTATGTAGCCTGTGGAGAGGCTGAGTTTGAACAGTGTGTTTAGGTGAGGGGTTAGTTCATCTTTGAGCTCGTGTAGAATGCAGCCTAGGACACCATCCGGTCCCATTGATGCTGTGTTTTTGGCTTTGGAGAGGGCTGTTTTAACCTGAGTGTCTGTGATTTCAGGGACTCTACATTCTTCTGGTATGGTTATGGGCCCTCTTGGGGGTGAGAGGAAGGTGAAGTTTGCACCGAACCTGTCTGCCAGGATGTTGGTGATATCAGTCGGTTCAGTGTATTTTGTGCCATTCTGCACTAACTCCAAGCAGATCTGAGCATTGCCACTTAGATTCTTGACATAGCTAAAGAATGCCTTGTGGTTATCTTTGGAATCTTGAATAATTTTATGAGGGATCGTAGTTTCTTGCTGATACTGATCAGGGATGTCTTCCCTTCTTGGGATTTTACTCTTTTCTGTACTAGTTTCCTCCTTCTGTTGTATAGCTTGTTTATGGCAGGAGTCCACCAGACTGGTTTCCTTTTCTTGGAGGAGTGAGTCTTGGTTTTGCTTGGGATGGCATGAGCCATGCATTCTTGTAGGTGCCCATAGAATGCTTAGGAAAGGATTTTGCAGCTTGGACAGCGTTATCCTTCAGCATGGGGGCTTTGAAACTTTCCACCTCGTTCTTAAGTAACGTGAAGTTTGCTTTTGAAAAGTTTTTCATGGTGGATTTCTTGTCCGGGGGGGTGGGGGGTGGGGACAGAATGTGGTTATCCAAAGTGATTTGTTTATGGTCAGATCTAACCAATGAGGGGCTGACCTCTGGTGTGGAACACCAGTCGCCCATGTTGGTAATGACCAAGTCCAATATGTTGTCACCTCTGGTGGGAGTGTTGAACAGTTGAACCAGGGGATTTGAGTTTATAAATTCTAGGAAATGTTGGGCAAGGGAGTTAGTACTTGAGTAGTTCTCCCAGTTAATGTTTGGGTAGTTGAAATCACCCAATATTAGGGTGTTTGGTAGGCTCTTTATGTTTCCCAGTGTTTCCAGAAATGCAGAATGGGGGTACTGGGACATGGTGGGTGATCTGTAGCAAGCTACAATTTGAATTGCAGTTTTGCCCATTGTTAGTTGCACGTGGATGATCTCTGAAGCATCATGCTGTGCCACTAACCTGGAGGTGTGGGTATCCTTGATGAATATGGATACGCCCCCGCCTTTTGTATTTCGGATTGGGTTCTGTGGCCAAAATGTATGGTATGAGTTCTAGCCTGGTAGTACTGGGGTGCTCTCTGGAGCCTTAAACCAGGTTTCTATTACTGCACATATATCAATTTTCTCCATACTGAGGAGTGCCTCGAGTGCATGCATTTTGAGGTTCAGACTTCTGGCATTGAGTAGCATTACCCTCAGTTTTTTGTTACTTGTGCTATTTACAGTGGTGGGTTTGTCTTTTGAGCCTTGCCTAAAAAAGGCACTATGGGAGTGGCAAGAGCCTTGGCCAGTATTCGAAAGCCTAAGGGTGACAGGTGCAAGCTGTCTCTAGTGAAGCAGCGTGGCTTGTCGAGCATGTCATCCCAGGTGGACAGACACTGGATCCCCTTTGTATGACACCAGAAACTTAGCCAATTGTTGAAATTGAGAATTTGTTCTTTATACCGTGGTATCATTCTTGGTGAGGTCAGGATGCTACTCAGGGTCAGGGTCATACCGGCCTAGGCTACATGATCCGAGAGTTCTTCCATGTCTCTTTTCATGTAGTCCAGAGAGGTATGGCTCAGGTCATTCACACCAACATGGACAATGACAGAGTTATATTTGTACTTGTTCTGTATGATGACATTTTCCTGAGAGTTTGTGTTAAGCTTCATGATGTTCTGGTTTAAAGTGATGCAACTAAACCAGCTGCAGTAAATAGCTTAAGTCCACAGCCATTTCCTTACAGTACAGCTGTATTGTATTACAGTTACAAATACCAAGGCAAGTCAAAGGACAATCTCACAGTAGTAGCCAGTTTGCAAAGGTGCAGAATGGGTTGTTTTACACATGTTTCTGTAAAACAGAATACAGGCCTAAGCTAAGCAGTTCTCCTGTTTTCTTGTTTTACTCATTGGAACCACAAAAAAAATTCACATTACCCTTACACAATCAACATCTCATCACACTAGACCATTCAGCAAAATATAAAGTCATGGAAGTAGATGCCAGCTGTGATGAGTGATGGTCCTACCACTGCCAACCAATATGTGATGGTCCTACCACTGCCAACCAATATGTGATGATCCTACCACTGCTAACCAATATGTGATGTCCCCACACTGGGCCAGTAATCAAGGATCCTGAATCTTCATCACTAACACTGGAGAGGGACATACAATTGGAATACAAATTAATACACTCAGTATTTCCAGATGCAGACCTCTCTGCATCAAGCACAAATTCACTTAAGAGCACACAGGGAACACACTCAGCCTGGGGTCTGTATTTCTCTATATTTGTCTCCCTGAAGGTCCCCAATAAGACTCTCTACTAGTACAGCTGTAGGGGTTAGGTCCTCAGCCAGGAGTCCAAGCCAAGTCCTCCAGCACCCTCTCTGTAAACCCAGTGCTTTGTGACCCTGCTCTAAGTAGCTGACACACACACGCTGAGAGATTTGATTCTTCGCACACACACACACACACACACACACACACACACACACACACACACACACACACACACACACACACACACACACCTGGGAAAAGAGTTCACAGATTTACCTGCTGTGCCCCCTTCTGCCCAAAGTATAAGGTAATTATCACTGCCAACAGATACTCCACAACCAGCAACTCTAAGGATCTTAACAAAGGGTGTCCAATTGTACTGGGATTGTACTGGGTAATATTAATACTAATACAAATGGTAGTAGATGACCAAGATAGCTAGGCTTTCTGGAGTGGCCCACACAGTGTCACCAAATAAATAGCACTCTCAAAGATTAAGTACTTTCTACAAGGACAAGCCACAATACAAGTTTTAAATATATTTAATAATAAAAGGACATTAAAATGCTGAATATATATTCACAGTAAACCACAGAGATCAAATCACAGGGAATATTGAAAACAACATTGATGGGCAGACTTAGACAAATAAAGAAAAACAATATCTAAATGAAGCTTCACTATATTCCTAGCTGAATCTAAAGAGATTACTGTTCCCTAATAACGTAATTGGACAAGGCAAGATGAAATAAGTGAGCAGTCTTTCTAGTCAGGCTCTCAAACAGAATAATCCCTCCTCAGAGTTTGCTCCCTGTAAAATATAATATCCAAGATGGCTTTCAGAATGACCTCATCTGGTCACCTGACTCTAGTTTCTCACAGCAACCCCCTTTGAAGCTGAGACAGGAATTTAGCATAGATGGCTACAATAAACACCATAAATATTTATGGCAGTGCCTGGGGCTTTCCCTCTTTTTACTGAGCTAATGAACAAAGGCTTCTTTCAGACCTAACATCTCTGGTCTTATTCAGCACTGTGGCATGCTGTTTTAATGGTTTAACAGCTCATTTATAATTCCCTTATTTTTCTTAAAATAAGCTAGCTGGTTAACCGTGGCTGTCCCATTGTCCTCTATTAAAACATATACATTTAATTCAGTTACAATAGTACATGTACATTTCTTTTCATTCTAGCAGGGTGCACTGTTGATACAAATACATTTTCACAAATACATTTTCAGCACTTGCATCTGAACAAATCAGTTTGTTGTACAAATGACATATAATTATTTACAAAATTCCAGGTAGCTGTGTTGGCACATGTCATGCATCCACTGCTTTACTTCTGGCATGGCTGGTAGTACCTCCTATTGCCATACCAACATTAACCATACATCTACCAAAACTACAAAGGCATCCAAGATATGTAGTCAGAAAAGTAGCCACCAGAGTTAAGTACCACCATTGAAATAACTATCACATCTGACCCCTCCGCCAGCAACAACTAAACTAAAAAAAGTCTTCAAAGCAGATTATAACATCTTTCAGGATAGTATAAATAGCTTCACTGCCCCCCCCCCCTCAGATGGAACTGGCAACTATGTTGAGTTCTATACCAGTGCTTTATACAAACACCTGCATAACTGCATTGACTCAGCTGTACCTGATAGGACTAAAACAAAATCCTTAAGGAAGAGCAAACCTGCCTGGTGGACAACTGCTGTTAATAGGCTTTACAATAAGAGGAATAAATTGCTGTCTAAGAGTAAGTGGGAGTGAGCCCTAAACTGGAAACACTCTGTTCTCAGCTTAAACAAGGAAATAAGACTTCTTGTGAAGTTCTCCAAAGCAAGCTACAAATCCAAATTAGTTTTCCTCAACTAAGGACAACCATAAGGCGTTCTTTAGTTACATCCGAAACCTAAAAGGAAAGACCCAAATTTGTGCCTTACTGGTAGTTAATGATACCACATATACTGAGTCTGTGGACATAGCTAACTGTTGGCTGACAGGTTCTGTGAAAACTTCACTGTCCTGTCCCTGCCACACGTACCCCATGACATCCCGACCACCTGTCCCCTACCTTGTATCTCTAAAGAGCAGGTCATAAATGCCCTCTCTAAGGTCAAAAACACAACATCTATGGGACCTGATAACATCCCAGGCTGTGTCTTACATGGGCTCCAACAAGAACTAGCAACACGATTGGGTACTCTTTTCAATCATAGTCTGAGCACTGGCTTCATCCCAGCTGAATGGAGAACAGCTACCATTATTCCCTTGCACAAAAGTGGTGCTTCCACTGACCCCGGGAACTATAGATCTATTAACTTGACTACCCTTATCTGCAAAGACATGGAGCAAATCATCATGGACTTTATCAACAAAAATATAGGTAATCTCCAAACACTTGAGCCTACTCAGTTTGGATTTCTCAAAGGGAAATCATGCCTGTTAAACCTGGTGGACTTCTTTGAGACAGTCACCAAGGTCCTGGATGAGGGGAAATCTGTGCATATGGCCTACCTAGACTTAGCCAAGACTTTTGACACTATCCCCACTCAGGCATCATTGACAAACTCACCCAGCTAGGTATCAACCCTTATAGCATTAGATGGGTCACTAACTGGCTCATTGATAGAACACGTAGTCAAAATAGGGGAATCCACCTCCAGCTGCAGATCTGTAACCAGTGGTGTCCTACAGGGATCAGTCCTAGGACCTCTACTGTTTGGAATCTATTACTTCAAAGTACAAGAAAAAACTAAAGATCTGTGGCTGACAAAGTTTGATGATGACTGCAAACTGGGAGTGGTCATAGAATCTCCAAATGATGTCAACATCCTACAAGACGGTCTTGCATAAACAAATGATTGGTGCCAACATCATGGCCTTAAACACAATTCAAAAAATGTATTATCATCCCTTTCAGTAAAAGTGATGTTTCTGCTAGCTACCATATCAATAGCAACACCCTAAGTACACACTTAGTCATGAGAGACCTGGGCACACAGGTTGACAGCAACCTTACCTTTGATCACCATGTCTCCACAGTGGTAAGAAGGGCATTCTATATTGCTCATCTAATAAGTAATTCATTGCCTCCAGGAAAAAAAGAAGTTATAAGCTCCCTGTACTCTTCCCTTATCAGGCCAATAATTGAGCACAATGCCCCTTTTAGTATGTTCCTTTCCAAGCACCTGCAGCAATTGGAGAGACCACAAAGGTTCCTCACAAGGAAAATTCAAGGTTTTCAGCATCTGTCCTATATGGATCATCTGAAATCACTGTCACTTTTTTCTGTTTCATACAGATTACTCATTGGCGATCTCTGCCTTGCATATAAGGTAATCTCTGACCCTGCTTTATTGGAAATGCTGCATAATCACAAGTCAAATTGTACATGGTTTACTTGCTCTAAAGACCTTAACCTGGTATGTGACATTAATAGAACCAGCTGGAGGGTCAGATTTGTCTCCCAGAGGTTACCACATCTTTGGAATGGACTCCCACTTCATGTCAAATAGAGCACCTCACTGGACCTCTTCAGATGCAATCTGGACAATTGGATGGGTAACTGTAAATTCATCCAGGGGTTCCAACTATGTCCCTGTTGGACAGGGACACTAAATGCTGATCATGGAAGTAAGGGTATAACTTGGATAGGTTTGTAATGGCCCTAGGGCCATTAGCCTAGTAACTTCCTATGATCCTATGATCCTATAAGGCATATAGATCAAGTAATGTACTAAACTGTAAGTATTATTTACTGAGTAATTACTATGACTTTCCAAAAACTAGATCCAAAGGTCTACAAGTGATAAGAAGCAGCCAGGACAATGTTGCAAAGGCAGTGATTATAATGAGAATATCTGTAGAAAGCATTCCTCTAGACCTCAGAACAAAAATTCTGGTCAATCCAAAAATAATTTGGTGACAAAGGTCCAAAATCAGGGAAAGATTTTAAATACTGTTCTTTTAAACTTAGAAAGTTGCTAGAATAACACGTTTTGTATTAGCATGCATTTTCTGAATGATATGAAGTCTGAAACTCAAATGTCTGTCATTATTTACTGACTTCAATTCTCACTTATTTGCCAGAAAACCAGAAATTTTATGAAAAACATTCTAAAAATATGAGGCAAAAATCTGGATATTATATGAAATTATGGACAGTTGAGAGGTATGGTAGAAAAGTCTGTGTTAAGGAATTGAGAACCAACAAACCTTATCCAACGTAAACATTTACTGTCATTACAAGACAACAGTTACAGCAGTAACAAGTACACATATTACATGACTACATTTTCAGCAGTGTTCCATTTGAAAGTAACAGACAGGAAATTTTACTGGGAAAGGTCTGTGTTAACCTACATGGTGCTCCTAGTTTGATAAGGGCAGAATCCACCCACACCACTTTACTAATGTGTGTTAACCCTAACCCTATCTGTACACCTTACTTTAACCTAGAAAAACCCTTCCCATAATGCTATCACTTCATAAATCTGGCTGAGATACAGAAGCATGCACCAAAAAACATGCACAACATGAAAACTCTTCCCTTACCTAATCCTTACTCTTACCCTAACCTGACAACACTCCCACAAACATGCTCTCATGCCTTGCAATAACCCACTTACATCTGTCTACATTCTGAACAGTCAACATATTTATTGTCAGAATTCTCAACTGTCAAAATTTTGATACTGCAGTACACACTGTTGACATTTTCAACTGTCAACTATTTAACATTTTTAACTGCATCCAACTATACATATTACTCTTTACAGGTATGTATATTGATGCTTTGCAGTATTGCCATCTGTCCACTAGATGGTAGCAATAGCATGATTTAATGTGTCATTTGGCTATCTAGTGCTCTCTCTCTATCTATCTATATATCTATCTATCTGTTTTTATACATTGTTGAGAGTGCCAGAAGCAAAATAAAGTACTCCTGTTTTGTATTTGCTGAGTCTCCAAAGATATATATCAGTTAGTTAGTTATAAGTGGCAATGTATTTCCATTGTTTGAATGTATTAATTTGATGGTGTTTTGATTGTAATATATTTCATCCAGTATTTATGTTATACTAATTAATGTGTTTGTATATTAATAATTGCATATTTAGTTTTGTTTGTTCCAAGCATTTTCAGGTATTTATTTATTTTCAATATGCCATTTGTGGTGTGTACATTGGCTATTGTTGATGGCCAGTGGGAGTGGGGAGCCTTGAGCAGCCTACCTGTCCTTGGGGGAAGTGACCTCAGCACAAGAAGCTGTTAGTAATTGGTTGTTTGGGACCATTCCTAGCTCTTTTGTAGTTCACTGCTTAAAATCCGCGTTTGCACGGCTTTGCGCGGTCGTGCGGTTAAACAAGGTTAAACTTTTTCTGGCTCCGCCAAGTCTGCTCTTCAATTTTTCCCTTAGAACTGTTCTACTTGCAATCTAAACAGCCTATACTCTATCTGAAAAGCTCAGCACTTGCTCCTAAAGCATTTGTATACAGGTAAAGCACTCTTAAACAAACAAAAGTACTTCATTCACCTAAATTCTGTTGAGTACCCATTTCCCTATAGATCCTTTCTGACTCAGTTACACAGCAATCTTTTTCACTATTTCTAGCATGTCAAAGGGTCAGTTGCTGGCGTCCTCTCCTGTTCAGCTGGTGAATCTGGGAATCTTGAGGCAATGTTACAATTGCCTCATGTACACAGACAACACTCTCCCCCTGCCAACAAATACAAATATATGCGAGAGATGCAACTATATAGCCAAACTGGAGGCTGAGCTCTCTCAATTCAGTACTGGCAAGACCAGTCAGGAGGAGAAGGTAACCATGCACACCACAAACCCAGTCTCACATAGAACTATCACAACTGCAAACCAAACACATAAACACACAAAAACATACTCGGAGGCGCTGATTAAAAATCTACCAAAACAACAGAGGCCTCCAAAGCAGACACCCAAGCAACCACCACCTCAAGACATAGCACATGCAACACATAGTTCACAAAGTCAGTGTGCTAAACAGTCACAGCCCTTAAGGCCAAACAACATTGCTCATTTCCCCTTCTCTACAAGGCTAGTATTCTTGCATGCTTCCTTACCCATCGCATGTCTGCAAGCCACCTACAACAAGCTAATAACCATTGATCCATGACCCCTGCTGAACTCAGACCACATGTGACCTGCTGCCAAATTCTGCTTCTCAAGACATACTGCTTTCTATAACCAGACTGCAGCATCAGATATGAATGTGCTGGTTGCATGCAAACAGCCTGTCTTTGCAGGGGAAAAGTTTTTCATACATTTTTGCTGTCCAGTTAAAGCATTTTGCTGCTCAAGGATACCTTGACTTGTCACACTGTGTTTGCTTGATATGTAGTCATATAAGCCTTGTTTATGTTTTTCACATGACGTGTTATAAAGGTATGAAATATGAATAATTGCTCATTCTCCAAGTCAGAATAATTGTAGATAGAAATCGTATTGGTAAAGAGGTGTGGGGATGTATGGGGGGATAGGGAAGTTGTTCCTTAATTGTTTGCACAAATGTAAAGTTATGCTGGAGTGTTCATTTTTAGAGGTTATATGTAAACAAAGGAATGGATTTCATGCAGAAAAGTATGAATTTTTTTATTTTATTGCTTGCACATTCTGAGGTAACTTAGTAGACTCCTGTGTCAAACATGTTAACCATTGCTGACATAAAAGACACAAGCAACATGCATATCTTGCACATGTTCTGCAGACTATGTCACTTGTTTTAAATTAAAGTGTTTTTATTTTACCTCGATGTGTACTCCGTTGTTCTAGACAAGTTTTTGGTCATTATTTTGTTTTGGTATCAGTTTTTGGGTTCTTTTGGTTATGCTACATTAGTTTTTTTTATGTCACTTGTTTTGCCTGATCACTACATCCTTTACTACATTCTTTATGGTGCTAGTGTTTACAGCCTATTAACAGCTACCTTATAATTTAGTGTTTCAGTCCACATGGACTGTCTCCTTTCATATGGTCAGGTACATATGTAGCACTGCATTGCAGTCTTCACGTATGCTATAACCTTAATAAAGACCACATGTGCCCACTGGGCAACAGTCTAATGACAGGTAGAACTTTGTACTGTGCTTAGAAAGATATGACTCAGGCCACCAGTACCCAACCACGAGAAAGGAAGAGCACACATAATATACATATAGTACAATGTCTCCAGACTGCGTAACACCATACCTCTCAACCTCTTAGCACAAGAAATCTGGACAGAGCCAAAATTATGGAGGTACAAAGACCCAAAAATAGGGACAGATTTTAAATATTAATCTTATAAACTTAGGAAGTAGCTAGAATAACAGGTGCTGCTTTTACATATATTTTTTGAAAGATGAAGTCTGAAACTCAAATGTCTATCATTATTTAGTGACTGCAGACCTCAGATATTTGCCAGAAAACCACACATTTTATGAGGAACAGACACAAAAATATGAGGACAACATCTGGAAATTCTATAAAAATCTGGACAGTTCAGAGGTATGAGTATCACTTAGATGGAGCATTTTGAAACCAGCAATACACATTATAGTGTTAATATGTTTTACTATAGAAGGTACGTGTGAGCTCCCTCCAACCCCAATTGTGCACATGTGCACTCACTCTTGGGGTATTATTTCAGTATACAGATAGCAACTCTGCTGTAGATGGTCACACATTTCACATTATAACAAGGTTAAATAGCAGCTTTCCTACACAGTGGGCTCCTTACTGAAATATCTGCACTCAAAATATTAACTGCCAACAAGCTGAAAAAAAAAAAAAGACTGAAAACCCAGGGAAAAAGAGCGAATCTTGAAAATCGCTCCTTTCCTTTAAACTTTTTTGCAGGGGGCAAGCCCCCCTACACCCCTGATATGGGGGTCAACCCTCCACACCCTTTGAGCTTATATATATACCAACTCTGAGATTGCCATACCTCAGAGTAAAATATTCTGGGATAGTTTTTTTCAATCATTCAGGCTCCATATTTTGGAAATCGCTCTAGCAGGTCCCAACATTTAAAAAAGGTACACTACAAATCCACTGAAGAAGGGGAGGGATTATCAGAGATTTGATCTAGTCTTAATTGTGTCATCACAACTGGTCAAATGTATACCTGCTCATAGGTCATATCAGAGATACTTATGTACTGCAGTTTCACTCTTTCTTTAAGACTGATAAGTGCTTTATTGGGAAGTTTCTTCCTTCCCATTCTTGCACAACTAAATTAGTATTATATAAGTAAAGGTGGTATGGAGTAGACAGGTGGGCTGGCCTGTCTCTCTGCCGAAACACTTTTTTAATGTGTTTGGGTGGCTGTTAGGTAAGTTGCATGAGAACACTTTTGATCAAGCAATTGGTTTGTGAATGATGGTTTATAACTGTTCATAGCGGAACAATCTTAAACACGTTGCATAGTCTCATGTAATGTTAATATTTATACTGGTGACAGTATACTCAGACTTGTATCATGCAAGTTCAAAACATTCCCTTTACGGGCATGTTGTGCACCACAAAGAACAAAACTGGCACCATTACTATTAGAACCAGATGTGTTTTTTTTTTACATCATGCTATATTTGCTGATTTACATAGGCCTATATTAATTAGCCTATATTGCTAAGCAGAATATCATCTGTGATGCACACATTACATAATGTAGTACATTAGTCAAAATGTGGAGTAACACTATATATGTCTCCAGTTGGTGGTTTAAATTTTATTTAGTTTTCTGAATATACTGTGTTAGGTGCTCTTAAATGTTATCAGTGGTTGTTATGAGCCATGCAGTGAAAATAGCCAGCATATGGCCAGCTCTTTTTACTTGCATGCTGCATATAAAATCAGTGACGGTCATTGTAACATATGAGAGTAAAAGGGAATACTATTGACACAGGCCAAATCTGTTTGTCAGAAAATTATTTTGAATGCCATTAATTGCAAGAGCTTTACTTTCTTGCCTACACTCCATGAGACTCAAGTTTCATACACTGCTCAGCTTTATTCTACATTTATAGAATTTGGAGTTTGGGCTCCTATCTATCCCAAGTCAAGTACACTAAAAGCTAAACATGCTATGCACATCAAGTCTGTACAACAAAGTTCAACACGCACTTCTAATTTGAGCCTGTTAAATCCTCCTCTTAAAACTTTTAGCACTTCTTGATTGTCATAAACTACCTGATTATCTGCCAGGTTGTTGGTATTCTCAGGTTTCCAGTGTACATGATATGTCAATTAGGATCAATTGTCATGTGACTCGTTGCTAGGTGACATCCTTTTACAGGTGGAATTAGCTTTCCACAGCAACAGTGACAACATCTAGCTGTCAACAAAGACTCCCTTGTGCTGTGAGTTATTGTGTGGTTACCTCTACATCAGATAAGAGAAGGAAACAGTGGTGTATCCTACTTTATCAATATGCCGACAGGAATAAACTTGCCAAGTGGGATGGTATGTGTAGCACCATAAACCTTGCTTGTTTGTAGATGTCAAGTAGTAAAAAAATGAAGGATTAATGTCACACATGTTCATAGAATGCTTCAGAGATTTCATAACTTTCCCAAAGCATGTAGCACTCATGCTATAGCAAGTGTGCAAGATATCTTGTATCGTTCCATTCATATTCTGATACTGCTGTACATAGACAGTTATACACTTTTTAAGTTTAAATCATTTTAACTATCTTTACCTCTGTCCTTGACTTAGGGCATAATGCTTTTATGTTGCATAATGCTTTGTTAACACTGACCTTATATCCAGCTTTTGTGTACAGTGTATTGCTTCCTTCACTTTTTATATTGTTGTGGAATATAAATATAGGAGCACAGATTAGCCAAATTGTTTTGTACTTCTTATCCTGACAAATGCATGTCTATGCTGATCTTAAAATACTGTGAATGTGAATGTAAATCTCAGAATATTTCTAAACATAGCTTTTTGCTATACTTCAGTTACCCATTTAAAAGTGAAAGATAGAAAACTGCACTCAACTGCATTAATTACATTTATTATGCAAGGAACAAGTTCCTTTAAGTGTTTTATGATCGGGACAGAAACTGTAACGGACAACCCCTCACATTTCATTCTTCATTTTATTCAGTTTTACGTCTGCGGAGTTTAGACCACATGGAGGGGGTTGGAGGATATTTTTGTGCTGATCATACTGTTAGCGGGTAGTTATAGTGGGAATCGTACACATTTCCAAAGTCAGATGGATTTGGTCAATACTGAACTGCAAAGAGCATTAATGGGAACTGGAACTTGCACTACAGGAATGTAGAGTCAGGCTGGAGCTATGTTTTATCAGAGGAGCACAGAGGGTCACACCTTACAATCACCTTTTCCCTAAAAATGTATTGACAGTGTGTGACAAATGGGCAAGATGTTTATAACTCATGATCAAACTTCAGGTTAGGAGTGCAAGACCTGTGAAAAGAAAAGAGGTGGTGTGTTTAATGTTCATAGATTCTGGAGCATCAGTATGCATCTAAATGTCTTTGAGCACTGTGAAATATTACACGTCAATATAAAAGCATTACATCAGGATGTTATGACACATGAGAATGTGCAAACAGCATGGAAAGGTTTATAAAAAAAAAAGTTGGCCACAATAATGTGTTGAAATTATGCTGGCAGTTTGTGCTCAGCTGACTGTTTTTCTTCCAAATTTTAATTGGTGCAATAAGTCTAAAGGATGAATGGTGCTGTGAAATAACGGGAAAACTTTACTGTTTCAATAAAAGCTGAAAAATCATATTATCAGTGAGTATGATTATTAAAGGGTGAGCTGGCAGTCATAAATATAAATCTTGGATTTTAACTAGAATGATTTTTATAACAATAAGGAAGACCTTTTTATAAAAGGAAGAAAGACCTCTGTTCTTAAATGTGTCAAGCTATGCATGGTGTATTAAGGCTACTCAACAGTGTCAGCTTGTAAAAACTAAAATTACAATTATATCTGTAATAAGGTATTCTGAGTTATAAGTGATATCCTAATAAATACAGTTTAGTTGTGGCCCAGGTGATGCAGAATTTACATACAACCATCATGGCTTATCCACAAGGATGATGATCAAATATGTATATTTTGCTTAATGTGGCTAAATTATGCATTACTCTCAGTCAAGCAGTGATTATTAGTATAATTTTGTCTTGAGTAGTGTGTGTGTGTGTGTGTGTGTGTGTGTGTGTGTGTGTGTGTGTGTAAAAGGGTATCCGTAGCTTGATGAGATCACAGAAATTCTCTTTCAAGTGAAATGTACATGCATGTAACTCCGACACAGGACAGGAGAAAAAGTATGTCTAAACCAAAGACCAAAGATATAAATTTTAACATTTTTTGGAGGGGTGGGGGTGTATCTTTATGGTTGTGGCCTACATTTTATGTGGTAGTATGGAGGAGCTCTAAACTAAATTACATACAGGTTAACATGTTTTAAATTATACACACTAACATGTACCACACACGGTACCACCTACTAATGGTGCAAAGAGTTGTCTGTCACTGTGAACTACAGACCTGTGTTGTACGTAGCCTTGTTCTTCTGGTAGTACCATCCCTGGATAATTGATCTGCTGTTGGTGTCTAGTTAAAGAGGGAACCATAAAAAAGATTTAGCTGTGTTTGATTTCTCACTGTCTGGGAGAAGGTTGTTCAGACTTCTCACAGGACTTACATTAGGAGTCAGGCCTGAAGGTTGTCTCCCTTTAAATCTCATATAACTAGGCTACCCGCATAACATGGTTTAGGTTCAACTATCTTGTGAGCTCACCATCTTGAAGGTGGATAGTGGAAGTAGAGAGAGAGAGAGAGAGAGTGTGTGTGTGTGTGTGTGTGTGTGTGTGTGTGTGTGTGTGTGTGTGTGTGTGTGTGTGTGTGTGTGTGTGTGTGCGCGTACGTGCATGTGTGTGCGTGTGTGTATGTGCATGCATGTGTGTGTATCTGAGAGAAAGAGTGAAGAGGGGAAGGGCCCTACCAAGACTTGTTACAGTGACTTGCCATGGGTACTAGGCCCAGAGGGGATGTTTGCCAGCAAAGCTCATGTAGGTAGGTCTTCCACATTACCTGGTTTCGACTCAACCCAGAGTAACTATACAGAACCATCTTGTGGACTCATTATTTACAAGGTGAGAGTGGGAGTAGGAGTCTGTGTGTGTGTGTCACAGACATGAGCAGGATTTTTTGAGAAAGCCTGAACCTGTAGAAACTCTCCTTTGGGATGAGGGGGTGTTGGGTATCATGCTGCCACTGTGAAAAGAACTTTTGTAAGAAGTAGTCAGGCTTATTTCTTTAGAGAATGGATGCTAATACTAGGTTCCTAGTCAGGGTGTTTTCTATCCTGTTTTACAGTTGCTACTTATGAGGTGCACTAATGGGTGTGTGGATATTTACAAGCCCCTGGGAGAGGGCTATGCAACTGGGATTTTATTTTTTTTTTATGTGAAGAGGTTGCTTTAGTGTATCTGGATATTGCAGACAGGAAAAGTCTGACAGCTGTTTGTGCTTACGCAATAGATAGTTAGCATATTCAGCCTTCTTGGAGTGGGTAAGGAGGTTTCAAGATGCTATCACCTGCGAAATGTACAATCTTACAGGGAATTTGCATTATTAATGTGGAGAATAAGTGAGTCTCCTGGAGGGATGTGATGGGGAAGAGTTGCCTTCAGGGCTGAACCTCAGTGTTTTTTTGTTGCTGGAGCTGTGTCCAGATTATTGATTGTCCCTGAAAAAAAATATTTGAATATAGTAAGGTACATATACTTTGCACCAGAGCATCGTGAGGCAAAATTCTCTGGTAAACGTTTGTGGTAATGTCATCATTCCTGTGGCCATATGTTCTGGATACTTGCTTAAAGAAAGGAGTACAGCTGTTACCTAATTGCCATGTGGTAGTGAGTTAGGGTCATTCACTGAAGAGACCCCAGAGAGGTACAGACAAGCAGAAACAGTCTATTGGGAGCATCTGTTAAAGATTTCTGCACAGAACGAGTTTAGCTTGTGCCTTGCAAAAGACTCTTACTGTGTGCCAAGCAAGGGCTAAGATATTGAATCAGAATTGACAAATTTTAAGACCTCGTGGTCCTGCAGAGTGGTCCTAGCTACAGAGAACTCAGAAAAGTGACTACTTTCTTGATTTAAGTATCTTTGCTGTTTTTTTTACTTGAAATACCTTCTCTAGCTTACCCTAAACAAGCTTAAACTGTTTTTTTAGCTGTTTGCTGCATTATTTAATATCTGCACTTAAAGTTACATTTTAGTCGAAATTGATCGAAAGTTTGTTTGTTGTTTGTTTAATTTAACTGTTGAGGCTGCCCACTAAAGTGTGCTAGCCTGTGTAACTGATTTATTACTGTTTCTGCATTTTCTGTGTGTTTTCTATCTAAAAACAAAAAAAACAAAAAAATAATCCTTGTTTTCCCACCTCTCCTCGACTAGTTTAGACCAGTTTACAGGCTTTGCTGTATTCTGGGCTGTGGTGTAGTTCCTGTGTTGTCCATTACCTTACTTGGATAGAAGGAAGTTTCTTTGCTCACCAGTGGGAGTGGGGAGCCTTGAGCAGCCTACCTGTCCCTGTAGGAAGTGACCTCAGCACAAGAGCTGTAGTAATTGGTTGTTTTGGACCATTTCTAGCTCTTTTGAAGTTCCCTGTTTAAAATCCGCGTTTGCACGGCTTTGAACGATTATGCGCATAGCGCAGTGCCGGTTAAACAAGGTTAAACTTCTTCTGGCTCCGCCAAGTCTGCTCTTCAAATTTTCCCTTAAGGAAGCTCTACTCTTAGTATAATCAGACTACTCACTATATTATAAGCCTATCACTTGTTCTCAAAACTTCTCTACTAAGTAAGCACTCTCATACTAAAGTAAGCACTACATCCACCTACCAACCCTGTGAATATCCACTTCCCTTAAAGGCACAAAACTCCCTTATACTGTTCTAGCATGTTGAGTGGTAGATTACTGGCGTCCTCTCCAGTTCATCTGGTTAATCTGGGTATCTTGAGACAATGCTACAATTGTCTCATGTACACAGACAACCCTCTCCTCCTCCCAACAAACACAAATACATGTGAGAGATGCAACTATATAGCCAAACTGGAGGCTGAACTCTCTCAACTCAGGGCTGGCATGACCAGACAAGAGGAGATGGTAACCACACACACAACAAACCCAGTCCCACATAGACCTATCACAACTGCAAACCAAACACATAAAAACACAAAGACATACTCGGAGGCTCTAATAAAAAACTTACCAAAACAACAGAGGCTCCCAAAGCAGACATCCAAAAATCCACCACCTCAAAACAAAACACATGCAACACATACTTCAATAAATCAGTGTGCCAATCAATCACAGCCCTTAAGGCCAAACACCATGCCTGATACACTAGTAATAGGTGACTCTATAGTCAGACACACTGATGTCCCACTTACCAGGCTGAACAAGGAGAGGGTGACTGTGAGCTGCCTATCGGGAGCTAGGATCCGCCACATAACACACGCACTCAGGTCACTCCAAAGCAAGTACAAATATGACTCCTTCATTGTTCATGCTGGCGTGAATGACCCGAGACGTACCTCCCTGGACGACATGAAAAGAGACATAGAGGAGCTCTCTGATTATGTAGCCCAGGCTGGTATGAACCTGACCCTGAGCAGCATCTTGCCCTCTCCAAGAATGATGCCACAATACAAAGACAAGATGATCAGCTTTAATAATTGGCTCAAGTACTGGTGTCATTCTAAGGGGATCCAATGTCTGTCTGCTTGGGATGACATGTTGGGCAAGCCACGCTGCTTCACAAAGGACGGCTTGCACCTGTCACCACTGGGCTTCCAGATATTGGCTAAGGCTCTTGCCACCCCCATAGTGCCTTTTTTAGGCAAGGCTCAAAAGTCAAACCCACCTCCTTAGAAAACACAAATGGAAAAAAACTAAGGGTAATGCTGCTCAACCCCAGAAGTCTAAATCTCAAGATGCAGGCACTCGATGCACTCCTCAGTATGGAGAACATCGATGTCTGTGCAGTAACTGAAACCTAGTTCAAGGCTCCTGAGAGCACCCAAGTGCTACCAGGCTATACCTCGTATCATGCTTTTCGGCCCCAAAACCCGGGCCGAACCACAAAGGGAGGGGGAGTGTCCATATTCATCAAGGACACCCACACATCCAGGTTAGTCGCAACACATGAAGCATCGGAGACCATACAGCTGCAACTAGCCATAGGCAAAACTGCTATACAACTGGTAGCATGTTACAGACCACCCTCCCAATCTCAGGAACCCCACTCAGCCTTCCTGAAGACATTGGAGGATATGAATGTATCACAAAATACCATCATACTGGGAGACTTCAACTACCCTAACATAGATTGGGTACATTATTCTAGCCCTAACACCCTAGCCCAAAGGTTCCTGGAATTCATAAATTCAAATGCACTGGAACAACTAGTCACCTCTCCCACTAGGGAGATAATATACTAGACCTGATCATCACAAACATGGGGACAAAATGCTCCACACCGGAGGTATACCCCTCACTAGTGAGATCTGACCACAAGCTAATCACCCTGGATATACATATCCCACCTCCACCCCCAGCACAAAAGACCACAGTGAAAAACTTCTCAAAAGCAGACTTCACTCTTCTTAAGACTGAGATGGTATCCTTTAAGTCCACTGGGCCAGTGGATACCACATCCCACAATGCTGAATCCTTCACAAATGCTTTCTATGGACATCTCCAAGAATGCATGGATCATGCAATCCCAAATAAATCCAAGACCCTCTCCACCAAAGGCAATCATCCTGTCTGGTGGACCTCAGCCATTAACAAATTGTATAACAAAAGAAGGAAGCTACTGCACGACAGAGCAAAATCCCATAAAGGGAAGGCATCTCTGATCAACACTAGCAGAAAACTACGTTCTCTCATAAAAACATCCAAGGCCAACTTTGAGAGAAAAATCGCTAAGGACACTAAAGATAACCACAAAGCCTTCTTCAGCTATGTTAGAAACCTGGGGAAAACCCTCAGATATGCTCAGAGTTAGTTCACAACAACAAAAAATACACTGAACCCACAGATATTGCCAACATTCTGGCTGACAGGTTCAGTGCAAATTTCTCCCCTCCCTCACACCCAAAAGAAGAAATACTTATCCCAGCTGAATGTAATCTCCCTGTCATCTCAGATGTCCAGGTGAGAGCCGCCCTCAGCAAAGCTAAAAACACAGCATCAATGGGACCTGACGGTATCCCGAGTTGCGTGCTACGTGAACTCCAAGAGGAGCTAAACCCGCACATAAAAATGCTATTTAACCTTAGCCTTACTACAGGATATGTACCTGAACACTGGCGTACAGCAACAGTGGTCCCACTCCACAAAGGGGGTACCTCTACAGACCCTGGGAACTACTGCCCCATAAGCTTAACCAGCCTGGTCTGCAAAGCTATGGAAAGAATCATTATGGAACTCATAAACAGAGACATTGGGGACCTACAGACACTTGATCCCACCCAGTTCGGCTTTGTAAAGGGCAGATCCTGCATTTTGAACCTGGTTGATTTTTTCGAAACAGTCACTAGAGCCATTGATGAGGGCAAAGCAGTCCATACAGCCTACCTGGACTTGGCTAAGGCCTTCGACACAATACCCCACTCAGGCATCATAGATAAGCTCAACAGCTTAAATGTAAACCCTTATGTCACTAGATGGGTTGCAAACTGGCTAAAGGACAGAACCCATAAAGTTAAAATCGCTGGAGCAATGTCAGACTCAAAGCCAGTCACAAGTGGTGTCCCACAGAGATCTGTCCTGGGACCCCTCTTGTTCGGCATTTATTTCTCAGATGTTAAAGCAAACATGGGAGGGTTGTGGCTGACAAAGTTCGCAGATGACTGCAAACTAGGCGCCATAGTTGATACACCAGCGGACACATACATCCTACAAAAAGGCCTCACAGAAACTGACAACTGGTGCCGGAGTCATGGCCTTAAACTAAATGCCAAAAAATGTATAGTCATCCCCTTTGGGAAAAACAAAGTACCCACAAATTATCACACTGAGTGCGGGAAAAGTAATCAGAGACCTAGGGACCTAGGGACCCAAGTTGACAGCGCCCTCTCATTTCATACCCACATTGCCAAAGTGGTTAGAAAGACATTCTACCTTGCACACCTTATCATGAAGGGATTCACATCCAGATCCAAGGATGTCGTTGTACCCCTATACTCCTCCCTCATCAGACCCATGATTGAGTACAATGCCCCATTTGGTATGTACCTCACCCGACATTTGCAACAGCTGGAGAGACCACAAAAGTACCTCACCAAGAGGATCAAGGGTCTCCAACATATGTCTTATTCTGCCAGACTAAAGAAACTCCAGCTCTATTCAGTAGCATACCGCCTGCTCATAGGTGATCTGTGCCTGACAAACATGGCCATGTCCAATCAGGAACTGATGGACATGCTCCACCTCAAAAAATCCAAATCCATTAGAACCATGAGAGCTAAAGACTTAAACCTCGGCACAAGTATGAATAGGACATGATGGAGGGATAGATTCATAACCCAGAGGCTTCCCATGCTCTGGAACAGAATCCCAGTTCATGTTAGGCAGAGCCCCTCACTAACTCTCTTCAAGAGAAATCTTGATGAGTGGATGGGAGATCGTAAGTTTACCCCAGGGGTCACCTCTGTGTCACTACTAGATAGGGGCACAGTAAACTAATTCTATTATATAAGGGGACCTTCACTGTGTGACTACTAGACAGAGGCACAGTATTCTAAATCTATTCTGTACATTTTTGTACCATTTCATGGGGTGGCAAAAGCCACATCACTATGGCTAGGCTTACAAATGCCCCAGGGCAGATAGCCTAGTACTAAACTATGAAACTATGAAGTGTCAGCAAGGTCAGCAGGGAATTATGGTTGGAAGACAGTTGCTACCTGATGGTAAGTTTGAGATCTGCTTGTAAACCATGTGAAAGAAGCTGTCAGGCTGAATAAGGTGCTCTACCTGACATTGCTTGTAGAAGGCTTATTTTATCTTAGATGTACTGGCAGGCCACCCTAGAAGAAGTAAGAGCAGCACTAAGGGAAAGCAGCAGACTCAGATGAGGTCACAGCAGATATGATAAAAATGCTGGGTGAGATAGGGGAGAATTGGCACCTAAGGGCAGTGTGGAGCGAAAGGTGTATCCCAGATGACTGGAGAATAAGCATACTCATGCTGGTGTACAAGAAGAAAGGGGACATCCACAATTGTGGGCAGTATAGAGACATCAAACTCCTATCACATTGCATGAAAGTTCTGGAGAGGGTGATTGATAAACGGATATGCAGAGTAGTAGAACATATGATGGGAGATGAGCAGTTTGGATTCAGATCAGGATGCAGCACAATTGACCTGATGTTTGCAGTGAGACAGATACTTGAGAAGAAGCTAGAGATGAGGAGAGAGTCCAGCTGGACATTCCTAGGCTTGGAGAAAGTATATGACAAAGCCCCAAGGAAGCTGATCTGGGCAGTACTGCTGTGGTTTGAAGTCCCAGAAGCATTGGTAGAATTAGTGCAGGCTATGTACAAGGACCCAGCAACTCAAGTATGAACAGTGTTCGGCCCCACAGAGGGCTTCCCAGTGGGAGTGGGTGTACACCAGGCTTCAGCTTTGAGCCCACTGCTGTTCATACTGGTGATGGACTATATTAGCAAACAAGTCAGATGGGACAATTCAAGAAAGTTGCTGTATGCAGACAATGTGGTATTACAGGCAGACTCTGAGCTAGAACGTCAGCAAAGGATAGGAAAAAGGAATGCAAAACTGAAGGCACATGGGATGAAACTAAACACAGATAAGATGGTGGTAATGGCAGGAAACTGGGGAAAGCAGAAGAAACTGAGAATAGAGATAGAAGGGAAGATAGTGGAACAGGAAAACAGCTTCAAGTATCTGGGAGGGGTGGTTGAGGAGATGGGAAGTCTGAATGAAGAGTTCAGTGCTAGAATCAGTGGGGTTGCAGCTAACTGGCATAGAGTGTCAGGTGTAGTCTATGACAGAAGAATGCCAGAGAAGCTGAAAAGTAAGGCGTACATTGTTATGACCAGTACTACTGTATGGTACAGAAACCTGGGCAGTAAAGACAGAACAGTTGAAGAAGCTAGAGGTGATGGAAATTAAGTGCCTGAGAAGGGTGGTAGGATGCACACTGTGAGACAGACAAAGAAATGAGGACATAAGAGTAGAAGCCAAAGTAGCTCCAACTGCAGAAAAGATCAAAGAGAACAGATTATGGTGGTTTGGACATGTGCAGAAAATCAGAAGACAATCGGGTGAGGAAGATTTGGGACAGACATGAAGAAGGTAAGAGGAAGCAAGGATGTCCAGCAAAGAGGTGGATGGATTGTGTGAAAGATGATCTGCAACAGTCAGGCGTGAGTGTTGAAGAAAGCAGGAGTGTGGCAATGAATCGAGAGAGATGGTGATAGTTAACACAATACTCCGATGCCATGTAAAAAAATGGGAAAAAGGGGGATGATGATGATGATGATGATGTACTGGCAGGCCAAGAATGCCATAGCCGCAGTTGTTGCTGAAGCGCAATCTTGGCATGGCAAAAGTTTGGAGAGGCCATGGAGAAAGACTGTAGGGTATGGTCTTAGAGATGTTCAGAGAAATCTTTTGGTGCATTCAGAGGGCAAGGCATGATCTCACTTAGACAGTGCTAAAA
Organism: Protopterus annectens; assembly: GCF_019279795.1. Classification (NCBI taxonomy): domain Eukaryota; kingdom Metazoa; phylum Chordata; order Ceratodontiformes; family Protopteridae; genus Protopterus; species Protopterus annectens. The sequence goes on from NC_056751.1 coordinate 63,302,527, forward strand.
AAAGACACGGAAGTGATTACTACTATTAAAGAGATTGTTGAGTGGTGGTAAAATTAACATTTTAATGGTTTTATTAACACATTTGTCTTAATACCCTGTCAGGATGCACTTCTTGAAATGTCTGGTGAGCTATGCCCCATCACTGTTGGCAAAGTCACAGTGGAGGTCAGAAGCCATTGGTAAGACTGCAAGTTGCTGACGGTGCTCAATAGGGCTGAAATAGCATTAATGAGCACCTTTAGTGTTGCATAGAAGATGGGGTCAATACCTTTGGATGGGAAGACTGTGGTGGTGTTCCCTGTTTTTAAGAATGTGACCAGTGTATATGTGTACCTGTTATTGGAAGATGGCACTTTGCAGTTTAACTGGAGTGCTGAAGATGAGACGTCAGCCATTAATCAAACTTCAGATTCAAGAATAACAATATGGATGCCATTCATCTATGGATGAGTAGACCAGTTCTTTACTTGTTTGTGGGGTCCTGGAAGTTCGCTAATCCAATGTGTAGCTGTTTTGTGGACATGGCAAGAACTTATCACTGTGTTGCTTGGCATGGTCTCTGGGAGGTCATTGCAGGAATATAGACTACCATGGTCACTGCTACATGATGTCTGGCTTTGTATGAATACAGTGAGAATTGTGTCGACATTCATGGTATTAAGTCAAACTCATTTGAGGTGGATACTGAGCTCTGTCATGGATACATCTTGTCACCACTCCTGTCTGGGATTTTCAAGGGTAGACTTTCAGGATGCAGCTGAGTTCGAGAAGGGTGTCCAGTCTGAGGACCTAGAAATGGAATCGGTGTTGTTTACAGATGATGACATCCATTTGGTCTTATCTGTTAATCCTGATGTGCACTCACACACTCACATGATTTTTTTCTTAAATTTCTTATTGAGTTTCATAAGTACAATGTATAAGCAAAAAACATCAGAAATAGCAATGTACAAAACTATTACTAACTACTCTACTATTGAATGATATAAAGCTACATACAACTATATTACATGTTGTGTTTCATAAATAATGTAATTCATATTTCCAAATAAGTTACAGATCTTAAGGCTGTACAGTATGAATTGTTAAAATGCTAATAGATTCACTAGAGTGATATGGGAATATCCATGCCACATCCTTGAAGAATTTCAGTATAAAAAATGAGTGTAAAAATTTGAAATTGTGTGATAGACATGGGCATGGTCTCTTAAGATTAAATGGGTAACTATATCTAATTTTGTCCAGAATTTCCAGTGTATTAGATATGTGTTTATTGTTTTGTGTTCTGATTTTATAAGCTTTAAGATATTTTCTAGCCAGTTCCTGAAAATTACTCCAATTTAACATTTTCAGATTAAGCCAGGTATAAGCTATGTACAGTTTCAAAAGCTTAAAGTTTATTGTTAGTATTCCCAAATCCACTATGTTTTTTTTTTTATGTGGGATATGGAAGATAATACATTTCCATGAAATATTTCCTGACAGCCCAGTATTGTGACATGAGGGTATCCCAAAGTTGTTATGAAAATTTAAAACTCCAGAAAATATGAAGTATGTCTGCTTAGTTGGTGCCACATGCATTCATGGACACATCTTTTTGCAGTGCACCCATATGATCTGCTCCTCTGCTTTGTGCTGCTGGGAAGAGAATCAGCACCTTCTGATCTGAGGCCATGGTTCACATGTAGGAAAAAGAGGACTGCTATTTTCAAGTGGGGTCATGCATTTACCCTTAATAGAAGAATTTAAGTACCTCAGTGTCTTTTTTTTAGTTTACCATGCTTTTTGCTGATTGACAAAACCATACACATCATGAACTGAACCTGGCTTACTGCCTTTGGTGTAGCCAATCAACACCATCCTTCCAGTCTCCCTTATGCCTCATCACCACCTCTTCTAATAGAGGTGAATGTCATAGTTTAATCCCTAATGCGCCCTCTGAAGACAGGGATAGATTTGGAGTAGATAGAGCAGCCCACCCTAAATACCTCGTTTCTATTTGTGAACTAATTTGTATACAGTGGGCTACATAGTGATTAACATGAATTAACAGAATTTGTATTTGTTCCCAGCATTAGATGATAACCTAAGTTCATGGGCTGCTTTACTAGACCTAATAGTATTTTTCAAGATTTTTTTGTCAATTTAATGATGATAGCTTTCATATGAGGGCTTTTTGATCTCCTGTATATTTTAAGGAATTTTTTTATTTTATTGTAGTGTATATTTAAGTTGTTTTACTGCCAGGAATGTTTGTATTTAAATATCCAATTTTATTTAGATATTGTTGATACTGTTAGCTCTATACATTTATCTTAATGGGCACAGAACTCTTTGTGAAACTACCTGCTGTGTCAACATCTGTGGGTGATGCTGTTATAAGTGAATTTTGAAAGTTAATCATACAATTTGATGAGATTAGTATATTTTAAATCATTGAATTCTGAGATATTGGATTCAGTTACAGATTTTGAAGATGAAGACCACTAGTTCATGATTCAACTTAACTGGGGCAGGAGATACTGGGGGATAGTACATGCAGAAGCTATATTTGTAAGGACCAGGTCAAGAATATTATGTGCTCTAGTGGATTTGTTAACAATCTGGTCCAGAGAAACTTTGTTTATTTATTAAAGGTAATATATTCTGGGCATATTCTAAAATGGAAGTAGTAGATTTTCCAGTTTACTGAAGGGTAGACAAAGTCTCCCAAAATAATGGAGTTCATCAAGTACATTTAAGAACCTTGCACAATTTTCAGGAGACATACATGGTGTCCTGTAACAGGTTACAGACTGATTGGTCCAGTTTAGTGTGATTTACAGCTGAATGAGTTCAACCTGTGGGTCTCTGGGAATCTGTCTAGAGGTGATATGGTGTTTAACAAATATGGAGACACTTGCTCTGAAGACATAGTAGGTGAAAACTCAGGAATGGAGGGAGTGTTTCTTGAACATTTAAACCAAGTTTCAGTGTTTACAAAGATATGGATATGCTCCAAATGCAAGAGACCCTCAAGGTCAGGTAGTTTGTTGTTGAGACTTCTGGTACTGAGCAGAGCCACCTTAGTGTGATCTTGTTTTGAATTTGATATGTTAGTTATGTTGGGATGTCCTTCAGGTGGATTCTACTTAAGCAAGCCACTACACAGTAACAAAGGCACTATAGGACAGCAAAGGCTTTAACCAGTATGTGGAAGCCTTCAAGTAAGAGGTGCAGGCCATCCTTCACAAAGCACGTAAAACTGTTGAGGATCTCATCCCATGCTGTCACACACTGGATCCTTCTGGTATGACGCCAAGTATTAAGTCAGTTGTTGAAACCAATTATTCTTTCTTTGTACCTACGCATCATTCTTGGAGAAAGAAGGATTCCACTCTGGACCAGTGTTTTGCCTGCATTTGTGACATGCATGGAGAATTCTGACATAGGTTCATAGGTTCATAGGTTTATACTAGGCTATCTGCCCTAAGGCATTTATAAGCCTAGCCCAAATTTTTGTGGCTTACGCCACCCCTTATATGAAAAAATACTGTGCCCATTAGTTTGTTGTGCCTCTGTCCAGCAGTGACACAGAGATGATTCCTGGGGTAAACCTACGATCTCCCATCCACAGGTCAATATTTCTCTTGAACAGAGCCAGCGAGGTGCTCTGCCTCACATGGACCGGGATTTTATTCCACAGCATAGGGAGTCTCTGAGTGATAAATCTATCCCTCCAGCACGTCCTGTTTATGTCCGTGCTAAGGTTTAAGTCGCTTGCTCTAGTGGTTTTGGTGGATTTGGATTTTTTGAGGTGGAGCACGTCCATTAATTCCGGGTTGGACATGGCCTTGTATGTCAGGCACATGTCACCTCTGAGCAGACGGTATGCGACTGAATAGAGCTCGAGTTTCTTCAATCTGGCAGCATATGACAGATTTTGGAGTCCCTTTATCCTTTTGGTGAGGAACATTTGGGGTCTCTCCAATTGCTGCAGATGTCGGGTGAGATACATCCCGAATGGGGCATTGTACTCGATCATTGGTCTGATAAGTGAAGAGTACAGGGGAACAATGACCTCACTAGATCTGGATGTGAATCCCTTCATGATCAGGTGGGCAATGTAGAAGGTCTTTCTAACCACTTTAGCAATGTGAGTGTCAAAAGAAAGGCCACTGTCAACCTGGGTCCCCAGGTCCCTGATAACCTCTTCTGTGCTTAGTGGATTGCCACCTATATGGTAGCTTGGGGTTACCTTGTTTTTCCCGAAGGGTATGACTATACATTTTTTGGCGTTTAACTTCAGGCCATGGCTCTGGCACCAGCTATCTGTTTCCGTGAGTCCCTTCTGAAGGATATCCGTGTCCGATGCACTTTCCACTATGGCGCCCAGTTTGCAGTCATCTGCAAACTTTGTCAGCCAAAGTCCTCCCATGTTGGCCTGTACTTCTGAGAAGTAGATGCCGAACAATAGGGGGCCAAGGACCGAGCCCTGTGGGACACAACTTGTGACCGGCTTGGAGTCTGACAACGCCAGCAACTCTAACCCTGTGGGTTCTGTCCTTAAGCCAGTTTGCAACCCATCTTGTGACATATGGGTTTACATTTAAGCTGGTAAGTATTTCTACAATACCCGAGTGGGGTATTGTGTCGAAAGCCTTTGCAAGGTCAAGGTAGGCTGTATGGACTGCCTTTCCCTCATCAATGGCCTTGGTGACTGTTTCGAAGAAGTCGACCAAGTTCAAAAGGCATGATCTTCCCTTGACAAAGCCAAACTGGGTCATCTCCAATGTCTGCAAGTCCCCTATATCTATACATATACATACATGTATACATGTTTCTCTTCATATCCCTCAGGGTTTGTGTCGCAAGGTTTTCACTCCTCCCACCACTCATAGACTTCCATCGTGTTGTAGTTATATTTTTTTAGCTGAAAGGATCTTAAGAGCTGTTGAGATATCAGTGATCCTAATACTTGAAAGAAAACTCACCATTACCCTGTCTTTGTCCAGCCTAGTGATAGGAGACTCAGTGAGTCACTAAAACATTTTTATTTGTAAAATTGGTTGGGTCTGTCTTTAAGATCTTTTTGATTAATTAAGTGAATGTGCTTAGTTCATTTACATTTTGGATTTGTGCAGGAAGTTGGTATCACAACATTTGTGTCTGACAAAAGATGAAGTACTTATTTATGTTGACAGCTGCCAACATTTACTTATTGAGTCATTTCTTAATTGTTTAAGACCCCAGTCAAAACGTGCCTCTTTTTATGGAGAAACAAGAAGCATAAAAGCCTGGCTCAGTGAGTTGCTTATAGTCACAAAGTGTACATACGGACTAAGTGAATCAGTCTGAGGACTACAGTATAAATCTTTACACAAAACAGAGGTGGAAGACTGTCAAAGCAGGACCATAGCCAATGTAATATCCTATAATATTAATCACTTCATTAATACTAATAGGTTAAATATGAAATGCAAGACGTCTGAAAATATGAGCTGCATAATAATGGCTAACTTTGTGATAAGTATGCATAATTGTATTAGTAAAATAAAAGCTCAGTATCTCTGCAGTTACCACGGAACACTCATTACCAAAAATGCCATTCCCCAAGTAATAGATGATACGAGCATTAACCCCATTCCAGAATGTTTTAGTAATGCAGTGTAAGACAATACTGAGACTTGCACTGCCTGGCAAACACTTTAGACTTGTACCTTTGTACACAATATTTCAGAAAACTATCACAAGATCTAAATGATTTATACTTTAGTCAAACCACAGAATATATAAACATATACACACACCACATACATATATACATATGAATATTTCGAGTACGGGCAGTAATGCCCTTCTAGCCTGCCAGTATACCAAAACAGTTATAAGTGTCCAAGCTATTCTTAAAACAACTAAACAAGTGCTTGCTTTAATATGATTTGGTAGTCTGTTCCAGGCATAATTTAGTCTGTCTGAAAACCAATTAATACATCTTTCATTCCTATATAATCTGCACAGGTTGTCTGATGCTTCACTACCACTCTTTGATAAGCCCTAGAATCCTCAGATATCCATATGAGAGACTGCAAATTTAGATATTTTAGCCATAGTAAGTTAAACTTTCATATCCATGGATGCCATTGGTATATTTTTACTGTACACTTTCCAATTTACTCATAGTAATTTTTTAATAAGGTTTTCATATTATTTTATACTCTGATTTAGATATAATTCAACTTAAAAACAATGATTTCATCATTTCTGATTTCCAAGACTTTATCATTTTTATACAGCCTACAGTCTTATAACTATCATTATCTGGTTGGTTGGTATTTTTTATTTATTTAATTTAGCATTTTTAACTGGGATAGTCTTACTGGGATGACTTGCATGCTCCTTTTCAGCGGAGAGGTCTGGGAAGAAAAGCATCACACAAAGTACATACATTTAAACAAATGATTACATAATACAGTCATGGAATGTTTACATACATATTAATACAGCAATTCACAGCATAAATACACCAATGCAAGAGGTTTACAACACAAATTATCTTTACAGAAACAAGCTTACACATATTTACTTTATGAAAGAAGACAAATAGAGTTCATATGTACAGGAAAGTTATTTAAATCCATTTGTAGTAAAGCAGTAGCGAACCCTAGGGGAAAAGCTAACGAAGAAGGGTTATGTTGTTATGGTTGGAGTTAATCTGGACTATGTCGCAAGCAATGCCATGACTAGCTGAGGTACGTTTTTAACTGTATCTTGAATCTACGGAGGTTTTGTATTTGCTTTAGATAGAGTGGAATGGAGTTCCACAGCTTTGTAACATGGAGTTAAAGATATTATCACAAAAAAGATGGATTTATCAGTATACTCAGGTCGTTAAATAAATCCACATTTTCAATCACTGTGTGCTGTATTAAAAATTCATCCTTCAGTACATATATTCCAAATCTCATATGCTTAGTTTTTGATGTACTTATAAGCATATTATTCTTGTGTGCCCAACTGGTCATTTTAATCTAGTTCTTTAGTTAAGATGCCCTATCCATAACAGATGTATTTTTCCTATTTTCAAGTCATCTAACCACTGACTGTAGTTAAGATAAATCAGAAAGATACAACCTAAGCAAGTATGGTCCCTGGAGAGAGCAATGTGAGATAACCAGATTGTAACCCCCAATTTCACTTGTTCAGTTACTGTATGATACTTGCCACATCCTATTTATAAGCCAAGCAACTATCCATCTTATCAAGATTACATTAATACCGAATTGTAATTTATTGATCAGTGTTTATAACATATAACTCTATCAAAGGCTAAAGATAGGTCTATATAAATTACATCATAATATGCTTTTTATGTACAGCTTTTATTATATTACTACTAGACATCAAGTTGTGTAGGTAGTTATAGACCTGTTTTCAATATAATGCATGTTGATATATGTTTCAAATCCCATCCATTCTGATTCTGACAGCAATTTAACACAATGGCTTTCCACGTTATGTTTCCACAGTAAAAAAGTAGATTAATGGGTCTGTATGACTCTGGGTTTGCCCTGTTTTTCTTTTCTCTTAAAGATGGATTTAACAAGTGCATGTCACCAGTCCTGAGAAATCTTCCATACTTAAATGACCTAGTCAGTAAGATATATAATGATACTGTAAGTTCACCATAAGTGTTCTCAGGTCTTTCCTATTATTTTATAAGAACAGTTATCTTTAAGTCTGTCTGTCATAATGCTAGCAGCCCTGATAAGACCAAAAGACTTTATAATCCCACTTTGTAGAAAACTGTGGTTCCCTGTATTGTAGGTGTCTTTTGCCGAAGGCAAAACAACTTGATATATAATGCTTTTTCTATTTCTATTTTTTCTTCTTCTGATCATTTTACTTGAATTACAACAACTGCCATTTTTATTTTATCCATCCTTTTCTAAATCTACTTTACTCATCCACCTTGAATATCACCTCTTAATTTAATAGTTTCTCATTCTGATTATGTTATTCCCAGAGTTACATCAGAATTTCATGCTACTGGATTACTAACTGGCCAGATGGGTTCTTTTGTTATAGATTTGTTTACTATAGCTGAAGCTGAAAAAATACATATTTTATTAAACATTGTTTCTCATTCAGAGTATATATTATTCCTAGAGTTTCTTATTCTAGTTAGTGCTCCAATATTTTATGGATTAAACATTACATGCAAAACGTTTCATCTTTCTTACAATGTAACTGTTTAATTTATATTTCAATTTTATGCTACTGTGTTATTAGTTAGCAACCAGATGGTGCAACTTGCTATAAATTATTTATCACAAAGCAAAACTAAAAATCTATTTGACAACATATTTTATTTAATATTGTTTTTATTCAGAGTATATATTATTCTCCAGAATTTTTACAAAACATAAATAAATAAAAACACAGAAGCATGAACCATGTAAGCTTTTGTTTCATATTTCATATAACCATTTGCTTCCACTGTATTTTGTTTAGTTAGTCCTGTGTTTGCTATATTATTTGCTGTTCTGAACCATGTTCATAGGTTCAAAGGTAGTTACTAGGCTTGCAGTCCAGGGACCTTTGAGGAGCCTAGTCCACAAGCACTGGTTGGTTGAGTGAACTGCTCAAGGTCACACAGTAGGGGTGAGGGAATAAATCACATGCCACAGGGGCTGTAGCTCACAGCCTTAATCCTCTGCACTAACTGACAGAGTCGTGTGATTAGTCATGATCTGTATTTAACAACTGATGCATTCATTTTGTGGATTTTAAGCACTGAAGAAGCCCTTTGAGGTGACATCCTAATTTGCAGTACTTATTAGATCCAACTGGGATGACATGTCATACTTTCAGGGTATTCCTTCTTGATGTTCCTCCAGATGAGGAACTAACTTCCTGCTTCCTGCCTTCCAGTCACCACCATCATTCATTTATTGTCATCATCCCCCCTTTTCCCATGTTTTGGTGGGTTGAGATGTCTTATCAACCGTCACCACCTCAGCTGCTACAGAGACTCTCCTATCTTTTTTTGACCGGCATACCCAACTGTTGGCTTGGTCACTTGACTGAGCATTCCCATTTTCTCTTGCTTTCTTCCTGTATTTCTCAAATCTACTTTGCCAAATGATCTTCTGCTTTTCTACACACACGACTGGACAGTAATCTGTTATCCTTAACCTTCTGTATAATCAGGGCAATGCTGGCTTCCATTCTGATGTCCTCATTTATTAATTTGTCCCACATTGTGCATCCTACTACCTGTCTCAGGCACTTCATCTCTATCATCTCAAGCTTCCTCAGTTGCTCTGCCTTCACTGCCCATATTTCTGTGCCATACAGAAACACTGGTTGCACCACCTTTTTGTACACCTTACTTTTCAGCTTCTTTGACATTCTTTTGTCTCACACTGCTCTTGGTAGTTTGTGCTATTTGGTTGCAGGACCTCTGGTTCTTGTTTGACCTCCTCCTTTAGACTCCCCTTCTTCTCAGACACACCTCCAAGATACTTTAAGCTGGTAGCCTGTTCCACTATTTTTCCTTTTATCTCAATATTCAGCATCTTCTGATTTCACTCATTTGCTGACGTGGCCTGTATTATCTGTACTCTGATTCATCCTGTGTGGTTTAAGTTTTGCATTCTGGTTCCCCGTCATTTTCTGAAGTTTCTGTTCAGAGTCTATTTGTAGTGCCACATCATCTGCCTACAGCAGTTTTGGTGTTTTGCCAAAACTGACCTGTTTGCTGATGAAGTCCTATCAGCAAAATAAACAGCACATAAATAAAAAACACATAAAATAAACAGTCTGAGTTAAGCTGAGCCCTGATGCACATCAACATGCCTTGAGTACCCTTTTGTGAGTCTGAACACTGGTAAAATAATACATAAGCACAAACCAAGTTCTATGCAGGTGGGGGATGCACGGCCCAAACCAAATATCCAGAAAAAAAGACAGGCCAGCAGAAAAAGCAGGAATGATGCAGAGTCAAAAATACAATATATAAAGGTTTATTTGTAAACCCAAATAACCACAGACCGGTTGATTGATTGATTAATGAATACATAGTGTAGTAAAAAGTAATAGGGAAGATGGGCAGTTTAGATTCAGTTCAGGATGCAGTACAACTGACCTAATATGTGCAGTGAGAAAGATAGCAGAAAAGAAGCTGGAAATTAGGAAAGAGAAAGGTGATTTTGCCAATCCTGTGATGGTTCAAAGTCCCAGTAACATTGGTAGAATTAGTGCAGGGTTATGTATTATTTTGAAAAAAAGACAGGCCAGCAGAAAAAACAGGAATGATGCAGAGTCAAAAATACAATATATAAAGGTTTATTTGTAAACCCAAATAACCACAGACCGGTTGATTGATTGATTGATTAATGAATACATAGTGTAGTAAAAAGTAATAGGGAAGATGGGCAGTTTAGATTCAGTTCAGGATGCAGTACAACTGACCTAATACGTGCAGTGAGAAAGATAGCAGAAAAGAAGCTGGAAATTAGGAAAGAGAAAGGTGATTTTGCCAATCCTGTGATGGTTCAAAGTCCCAGTAACATTGGTAGAATTAGTGCAGGGTTATGTATTATTTTGAAAAAAAGACAGGCCAGCAGAAAAAACAGGAATGATGCAGAGTCAAAAATACAATATATAAAGGTTTATTTGTAAACCCAAATAACCACAGACTGGTTTCGGCAGAATATGCCTTCCTCGGTGTGTTACAGATGAATAAACCATTTATTGTTTATTCGTCTGTAACACACTGAGGAAGGCATATTCTGCCGAAACCGGTCTGTGGTTATTTGGGTTTATAAATAAACCTTTATATATTGTATTTTTGACTCTGCATCATTCCTGCTTTTTCTGCTGGCCTGTCTTTTTTCAAAATAATACATAACCCTGCACTAATTCTACCAATGTTACTGGGACTTTGAACCATCACAGGATTGGCAAAATCACCTTTCTCTTTCCTAATTTCCAGCTTCTTTTCTGCTATCTTTCTCACTGCACATATTAGGTCAGTTGTACTGCATCCTGAACTGAATCTAAACTGCCCATCTTCCCTATTACTTTTTACTACACTATGTATTCATTAATCAATCATCCTTTGTAGCACTTTCCTGCAGTGTGACAAGAGTTTGATACCAGTGTTCTTCCTGCAGTTGTGAATATCCCATTTGTTCTTGTACACTGGCACTTGGATGCTTGTGCTCCAGTAATCTGGGATATACCCTGATGATTGCCTCCAGGAGCCATTTATCCCCTAGCATACCCAACATACTGATCATATCTGCTGTGACTTCATCTGAGCCTGCCACTTTCCTGACTTCATTTTCCTTGGCCTGCTTTATACTTGCTCTAGGGTGGGGTCTACTTCTTCTTTCATTGTAGGTTGTGAATGCAGTAGTACAGCTACTGTGAGTTATTCTTCGTTCAGAACCTTTGTTAAGAACTTCCTCCATCTGCCACACTTTCTGTTATTACCTTGTAACCTGATAGATCTTTGTTCCATCTGCCGAGTCAATTTCTAGACAATGGTAAAAGTTCTCTGATGCCTTATTCTTTGCCATTATGATAGTTCTCTTAATCTCTTTGTCAACCAATACTCCTTTCTTAGTCTGGTCCCTTTTTTCTATCTCCCATTTCTTCATGTTCTCCTGTTTTCTTTTGATAACTTTCTGGGCTTCTGCATTCCAGCAGCAGATTTCCATCTGCACTTTATTTCTCTGCCTGGGTTGACCATGAGTCTGCTGTATTATCTTCACACTACCAGTTTTCAGACTCTGCCTTTCTTCCCCAACTCCACCTATTTCTTCTTCTTTCTGAGGTGGTAGAACCATGAATATTTCCTTGAAGTCATGTTCGTGCACTTCAGATATCTTACAGGTCTTCTGCCTAGTGCCTAAGAGTATTTTCTGACAATCGCCTGCAGGTAATTATGCCCACCAATGCTTTATCTTGCCATTTCGCTTCTTCAGTATGGATGACTTTGCAATCTCTGATTTGACCCCAGTGCAATTTTCTTACTAGGAGAAAGTCTGAGTTGCATAGTGACCTCTCGTGTATATGATCTTGTGATTGTCTTTATTGGTGAACCATGTTTTGTTCCCAGTTAAGCTGCCTACTATTCAAAAGTTTAGAGTGACTTGTTTTTTATTATTCCTGTTGCCCAGCTATTTAGACCTAGGTGCTCCTGTTCTGTGTGTCCTGATATGATCATTCTGGTCCAGCATTATCAAAATCAACTCATTTTGTCCTGCTTTATTGAGGAGGTCCTATAAATGCTGCATGAACACCTTCTTTTCATCACCATTGCAGTGATGCCTTGACTGAGATCATAAAGGCTGCTCTATCTTTATAGTGGAGTCTGATTTTACTGACACCAGTCACTGTCTTCAGAAGACTCTCCCTCTGTATATATAATTTCCACACCATTTGCATTATGTCCTCCCCAGATAGTAATATCTGGTATCCAAGCAAAGCGATTTCACTACAGTTGACACCTAAAGTGATTGGCCCACAGAACCCTCTCACCAATAGGTACTAACTAGAATCTATGGTACTCTCCACAACTTCATTCAGTTTTGGATGCATTTTGTTGGCATAGCAAGTGCTACAGTGAGGGCTGCGGTTGAAACCAGTAACCTCTGCCCTTAATGCAGAAATACCCAGCATATTTTTGATAAGACCCCTCCCCCCAGACACCAGGAAAACATGCAAATTCCACACAGACAATGATCAGAAGGCATGATTGAACCCAGTGCCTTGTGTCCATGAGGTGAAGATCTTAACATTATGCAGTCCTGTCTCCTTTATTCTTCCAAGCTATTTCCCTTATACCACAATAATGGGTAATTAAGCCCTCAGTAGTGACTAGTAAAGATTGTTGTTCAGTCACATGTTTGTGAGAATATGCCCACACTCCACACTGCAGTCTATTTTTAAAGGCACATTACCCATTTATATCCAACATGTATACACACACACACACACACACACACACACACACACACACACACACACACACACACACACACAAATGTGTACATGCATGCATGAATTTATGTATAGCTCATGAGTGCCCAGTGTGACATGGGTTGCAATTTAAAAAGTTTAATTTGAGGGAATCACATCTCTATTTACAGTTTTGTAAAGCAGTGCAATGTTAGTGCACTCAGCAGTCTCTTCTTGCTACTGTTGGGGAGAATTCTGAAAGTAAATCTTCATGAGGATTATGAGACCCTACACCAGCAGGTGAGTATTTCTTCCAGCTATAAGTAGAAGGACATAAAACCAATAATATTGTTTTACACCCCTGAATTTTACAATTGTGTTTGCAAGTAGATTCATCCTGTTGTCTTTTAGATAAATCCCACAGAGAAACATCTCCCACAGTTTCTGGCAGGAAGTATTTATGCCCACCTTTGAGCAAAGAAGACCCCACCAAGAGAGAAAACAGAAACCCAGCAGGTATTACCAGATGCATCCCATAAAAATGTAGATTTATGTACAAACAGTTCAAATGATATAACCTGGCATGTAGCATGAATGTCTTCAGTTAAAGGACACCGAAGGCTTCTGGAAATAAATTAGGAAAGCTGTTCTTAAAGTAATTACAACTTAAGACTTTACCAGCATACAAACACAATTTATAAATGTAGGTAAAAGGATTTAGAATGGCAATAGCCTGCACGATGTACAATAAGGACATAAGTAAGGTGATGGAATCTATGTGGGGCAGTTTGATAATAGTGGGGGATAGTACTACATAAAAGGAAAACAATTGTGATGGTGATAATGTACTGCTCCATCATCAAGTCTTCCATTTAGGTCTATAAAACTAAGTAAAAGTTAAAACAAAGCAATTATACAGTTTATTGCTATATTATGATATGCATTTATGCAACAAAGCATACTTGTTTATTTATTTGCATTGTTTTCCCGGGAAGGCCTGACTGGTTTATGCAAGATCCCTTTTCAGGATAGAAATGGGGAGAAAAGTGCCCAAAAAATGTATTTATTTAACATTTGTTAACCGGGAAAGTCCGACTTGGAACAAAGCCAATTTTCAATGGAGGCCCAGGGAGAAACACTCCAGACGCATGTCTTTGTAATGTGGGAGGAAATTAGAGCACCCAGATGAAAATCACACAAACACAGGGAGGACATGCAGACTCCATATAGAAGGCACTCCAGCCGAGAATCGAACCAGAGAACCTCTTGCTGTGAGATGACAATGCTACTGCTGCACCACTGCACAGTCTGAATTTAGTAGTCTGCATGATCAAGATTACAGAAAGGATGAGGTTAAGGGTTCATACCAAGAGTTATGAAAAGTGCATAATTCTGGAGTTACTGATGAGAGGAGAAACTCTGTGGTTTGAGAGAAGGAAAACTGTGTCTGTGCAGGGGTAACTGATTTCTACCCTAGCATTTTTCAAGATTTTTTTAACCAATTGTTAATAAATGATGTACTTCCCTTTCTAAACATGAATGGATATTAAAGCATTGCATTTAACATCAGTAACTTAATAACTCCTGACGAAAGGTTCATGCTAACTCGAAAGCTCAAATAATTGTGAAACCTATGCTTGTCCAACAAAAGGTATTATTTATATCAAGTCTGTGTTCCAATCTCTATGTGCTTCCTGTTAGTGGCTAACATGGCATTTCTTTCTTTTTTTTCCTTTTCTTACAAAAGAACAACATAACTCCTCAAAACAAATCTAGAAAACAAAACAAAGCAAAAAAAAAAAAAATAAATAAAAAAAATCCCTCTGTAAACAGCACACGCCAGACATATAAGTACTTAAATTCCATGTCTGTCAGTTTTCAAAGCTAATTTCATTACCCATCACAAAAATGACTGTATTTACCTCACAAACACTCCATTTTATAAACCACATAAATACAATCTAACCAACTGTAACTAATATAAACACCTACCCTACAGAAATCTTTACAAATGCTTCTTTTATATATGTAAATCACTGCTTAAATTACTGTTTGTATTGTGGTTTGTGCATTGCTAATTGAAGTGTGTCTGTCACTACTGGAAAGGAAAACAACTATTCACAGTCCTTTCAAACAGAGATAACTAAATTTCACATGGTTTTGGGATTATTATGTACCCCAATGCAGTTGAAAATAGGCTTCCATGATATGCATTTCCAATGTCATGAAGTACTCTGTTAAAGCTTAGAACTAAGCTAAGCTCCACCCCCAAAATAGTTAAATTTATCTCAAGCATTATTATCTCTTCCTGTTATGTTACTGATATGTAGTTCAGTGCTGCAGTGACATTCATTACCTTTCAAATCTATTTCCATTATTTCTCTGCAAGCATCATGAAGACTTTAACATTTTTTCCTATTCATGCCACATACTTGGAATTATCTATTAGGGATATGGTCCCTTAAGATCTAAGTGTGCAATGCCTGCTGATAAAGGCACATATATGTTTCTTCAGAGGCAGTCACCTGTGAGCCATCCTGGTGTATAGATGCATGTAATTCCCAGCTCTGTAGTACAGAGGGATAAAACCTTAACTTTGACCTAAACAACCCAAGTCTGATTCATGGCTTGGGTGCTGTAGGATCCTTCATGAATCTTAAATCCTATTTGTTAGATAATTCATTTAGTGTTTTCCTTTCTACAGCATTTACATTATAAAACGTATTCATTTCTTTTATTGGAAATCTCAGATTGAATGTCTTTTCACAAATGTCTTGGAAGGCTTCTAAGATTTTGCAAGAAAATACTTTTCCACTTTAACCACATTTAAATTCTAAATTCACTTTTCTAGTATATGATCTCAGGTCAGCTAATGCCTTAACTACATCACCTCTTTTAGAAGGTATAAATGAAAAAAACACTTGAGATAACAGTGTAAGTTGTGGGGCAGTAAACGTTTCTTTCACTAAATTATGAACCTAAGGTTTATGAAGGCTGGTAAGGTTGGGATGATGGTAGTGAGATACCAGAGTGATTATATTACGCCTGTGGAACTAATGTCTAATAGAAATGAATAAAAAGAAGTATCTTTATTTGTTATTTATAGAAGTTAGAAATATATAGAATATGTGATATATGATTTAAAGTTTCAAGATTATTTGAGTCATTGTGTTTATGAGTTTTTTAGTATTACCACAGCAAAAATAGTGGCTACATTTTGGAATACCAAACATCCATAAAAATGGGATATAGCCACCTTTCAGACATACAGCTGCAGCTTCAGACAGTGTAATGGAAGGAATTTATACAGCATTCCTAATCTGTTTTCCAGTTGTTACCTTTATATATCAGATGCTCCAGAATTAGGGATTACTTTATTACTGGAGATGAAACTATGTTAACTACATTGGACATAGCTTCCTCGACCACTGGTATACCTGCACATTACATTAGACAATATCTTACCTTTTACATTTTTACATTTAACCCAAAATATTATCAACATTTAACTCAGAATACTATTAATAAATACAAGGAGTGACCACGAGAGGTACTATAGTACTCACATTTGTTAAATGTATTAGAATGGTGGAAAGGAGCATTTTAAGAGGGTTGTGAATGATTTTTTTAACTTGGAAGGTAATACCAGTTGAATCACGAACTTTCATTGAATTATTGAACCAGACTACCACTTTCTTAAAATTTACTATAGGAATAAATAGTCTTAGACATAATTATTGAACTGGATCTAGTCCATAGTTGTTTTGAGAGTTGGGGTTTTAGAAAAAAAAAATGTAAATACTTATTTACTATGCTGCAAATAATCAAGCAGAGTTGATGAAAAATAATATACCTGGAGGAATGATCTCTATATCCAGAATGACTACTTGTCAAGACAATTTCATCAAAGAAATGACAAGACAATTTCATCAAAGAAGAGGAGGGCTTGACTAAGTAATTTGCAGTGAGATGATATAAGCTACAAGTATTAAGGTCCTTAACAAAAATTATGAATAAAAGGAATGATTTTCTCTCCCTATTTCGCAGAAAGCCATGACACCTAAATTTACAAGTGTTACAGATATTCAGCAAAGAAAAGATTTTTCATTGGAGATGACAATACATAGTGCTAGTATTTGTGCTATACTTTCAGAAAATTGGAAAGTGATGTCATGGAACGCTGATTCAACAAATGTAATAAGAGATCATTCTTCCTCTGTGTATAAGAAAAGTACCACCCTAAAGCAGATTCTCCAGAGAGATAATACTAATCTTAGTTTAAGTAAAACTGAAAAAAGTAAAAGGTACATACAAGTGTGGGATGGGTTCTAGCTGCAGATATGTATTGGAAGGGCCATCTTTGATTTTGCCCCATTGTAAAATGAGCCTTTTTGTTTCGGGTCACTATAATTGTGACTCACAAGGCATAGTATATAATGCTTGGTATTCCTTTTGTTCAAGTTTCTATAGAGGAATGACTACTTGAACTTTATTGAAAAGAATTAACTCATTCAAGCCTATATATTTCCAGTTATCACCCATTGCTCCTTATGGCATCCAGACTATTTTTGGGTTTGGCTACTTTGAGTAAGTGGTTAACTAGCTAATAATAGGCAGTACTAGAAAGGGCAATGAGTTATTAAAAATTTTAATTTATGATGTTTTGCAATAGAGAAATGAATCAATATTTGCCAGTTATTCATATTGTCATATCTGAGAGACCTACATGCTATTATTCATAGATTAGTACTAAGCTAACTGCCTTTGCGAGCCATTTTAAGCTTAGCCAATTATCCCTTGTGAGACTCAAACCCTGCACCTTGTGTTTGTAAGGCAAACACCTTAACCATTAGACCACCCTCACAATCCCAAGGAATATGGAGTGAACTGCATTGGTGGGAGACATGAAAATACATTATTAATGTCTTTTTATAGCATACTGTATTGGAGAAGTTCGTAGTTATGTTAGTAATTAAGCAAATAAATATTTTCATATGTATTCAATAATTCAAAAAAAACAAGTGATGTACAAACTATTGCAACCATAGCAGACTATTCAAACTATAAAATATTATTATGAAAACTGCACCTGCGATGAAAGGTAAGACTGTGTAGCACTCAGAGTATTGCAGCATATACCACTACATCCTGTACCACTGTCACCTGCCCAGGTGCTCAGAGGTAGGCACCTAAGGGCAGGGTTGCCAAAATCAGCAATGCTGTAGTACCTTGAAAAAATGCCAAATCAATAATAGAAATGGTAAATACCATGACAGTGCATGAATAAAGCCTATGAAAGAAGCTCTGGAAGACCATCCAGATTGTTTTGCAGGACACATTGTGTGACTTTGAGATTCTCATTAACAAGAATCATTTACAGTCTGATAATGGTGCTTTGTAAAACTAGGACTTGGAGGTCATATCTTGTATGAACATATGAAGGCCAAGTTCTGAGAGCAAATAGGAGGCATCTATATAAAACCAAAGTTCAGGGGTAGAGTTACTGTACTTCATGAAAAGAGGTAAAGTTGAAGCTAGTATTGCATCCAAATCCCTGCTGTATTTAAATATATCTGCTGAAACTATGACAAGAGACTTATGTTCAGAGGTGCAGATCACTCCTCTGAAGGGGCCAGTCCAAGTGCTAGAGTAGTGAAGGTCACAACATAAAAGCAGCCATTAAGCCCTGTTTGACAGTCTAGCTATGGACACCCTATTAAAGTGCATCAAAGATGGACTTTCTCTTAAATGTTATTTATTTAATGCCACTAACATAAACATTTTGAAAATAGTGGGATTTTCCATGTAGTTTCATGAACCTTTTGTCACAAATTAGTATAGAGGTAGTATAAGGGCAAGCTGTATGATATAAACCTTTAATGGAAGGAATGTAATATACACATGTAAATATATATGGTCCCTTTACAAGCTAAGCACAGTGCATGTTGACAAAGACATACATATATTTCTTTGCTGGCAGTCACGTGTGAGTCCTTCTAGATTAAAAGCACATGTACCATTCTTCTCAAGTCCTGAGTCTTTAATTCATTTAGAAGTATAACCCTGTTGAGGTTCATAGGTATATACTAGTCTTACAGTTAAAAAGCCATTGAGAAGCTTAGCCGTAACATCCTTTAATGATGAGGGTAGTAGCTACACCTTAACATAAGATCAATTGCATTAATACCAGACATGAATTTGTGGTTACTTATCATGTCATTGAGATTGCTTTTGAAGAAGGACAATTACATACTTTGTTTGATGTGCAGAAGAAGTCTATTTTAAAGGTGGGGAATATATCAGGTACGAGGAAATCTCACATCAACAGGTTTTTTTATTCTTACAACTGAAGTTTAAGTCTTTGGATTTGGTGTTTGTTTGGCTGTTTATTTTTCTAAAGGTGTATGAGGTCAAAAAGTCCATGGTCTTTCATAGTACAAAACATTAAGCATTGTTCTTCTCTCAGGAGCACATATGAGATGTAGTAGAGAAAGAAGGGATTTTAATCTGTCTGGGTAGCTTAAGCAGCCTAGTCCTGAGATCCTTTCTGTAATTGAATTTTGGGGCCCCTCTAGTTGTGACTTTTTTTAAATAGGTACATTCTAAAAAGGGCTCTGTCTTCAGTGATGGGTCTGTTAAATGAGGCGTATACTGGTACAAGGACATCATCTTACCTATATAACATACCATAACAGATAATCTGTGCTAGGCTGAAGGACTTCTGAACCACAGGTAAGCCCTGGTGGTCAAAAGACAGCTTATTGTTTAGGTACACACCCAGACATCTGATCACAAGATTCTGTTTTGGAGGGGTCCCATGATGCATGGAAGAGGTGGAGGCTTTACTAAATGTAACAGTGCTCCACTTCTTAGTATTTAGGTTGGGCTCATGACTGGCACAGTAGGCATTGGTTTGATGTAGGCCCTGATAGAAAATTTGGAAATCATAAGAGATGCTGCAACTGTGTCTGCTTTGCAGTCATCCACAAACCTGTAAGCCAGAGACCATAGATATTTGATTTCAAATCAGAGAAATAGTTGCTAAATAAGAGGGTACCTAAAACAGAGCCTTGTGGATCACTGGTAGAGGCATCTCTGTTGCTGAAGGAGATATCACCCATCCTTGCAGTGTTTTTGTTGGCCAGAAGGCTTGTGTTAAGGGTGTAAGATACGTTGAGATGACTGGCTTTAAATAGGAAGGGGGTAATATGCAAGGTGGTACACGTGGAGAAGCAATTGAAGAGTGTTGGGAGTACAGACAGTTTGCAGGAAGGACTATGTATTTACAAATTCAAGGAATCTCTTGGCACATCAGTTTGTGGTACTATCAGTTAGATAGTTAACTGAAGGCAATTGAAGTCTCCCATAGAAATTGTATTAAGTAAACATTTTGAATTGACTGAGATAACCAGTATGGTCAGTCATAGATGTGGAAGGAGGGCTGGAAGGAGTAGAGATATGCTAAGCAAGTTTACTAACATACATTAAAACCTCTAAAAGTTTTAGATTGATATGCATGACTTGATGTGAAACAGTAGGGCTACTTATTTATATGGACACATGCCACAACTCCCAGTGGACAGGAATGTGTGGTAGGTCCAGCACTGCTTTTAACACCTTTATTAAATTATAACTTAAGCTATAGCCGCACATACATTCATATAAATAGAAACAAACCATACTAACATTTATCATTCATGTATCATACATTATATACATCTTCTTTTTAACACTTATTCAGTCCAACATTACATATATTGCTCAGTTTCTGAATCCATTAAACCTCACTCCTTCTCTTAAACATTATTCTGCATGTATTGCTCCCACAAATTCCATTTGTGGCTATGTCATGTGCTCTTTCTCTTTTCTAAAGATCCCACCACTATTTTTTATTGCCTTTACAATATTTAATACTTCAACTACAGTTGACTTCGATTTTGATTTCCATTTTCTAGCAATTGCTTTTTTGGCAGCCAATTTTATTAAATTTACTAAGGCCTTACTGTGTATAGGCAATTAAGATCCTGTATCCCAGCCAAAAAGAAACATTTCCTTTGCTCCCCAATATTTCTGATAGAGTACCTTCTAGAGAAATTTTAAAATCTGCAACTCTTTCCTCTCCCAAAAACATGTTCCCAGTTACATCTCTTGTTTTCATCATACCTCCAGCATTTGATATCTGCCAGAGGAAATTTTTTCTCAAGACTACTTGGGGTATAAAATATCTATGCAAATAATTCCAAGAAAAACTCTTAAACATTCTGGACTTTGTTGCATATTTGGGAGCCATGTAGATGCCCTTCCATTGTTTTCTTGTAAATTGCTTTTCCAGTCTCTCTTCCCAACCCTTTCTAATTTCCTCTGACTGATTCTTATATGTATCATTCATTATTGTTTATGTCCTGCTAATGATTCCTTTTCAATAGCAGCTTCTGTTCTAGACTTCACTAAAAAAACCCTCTACCAGAGCTGGTCTTTCACAAGGGAGTGTTATCACTGTTACGAAACAGAATTTTGGTAACTGCACAAATATGACTGTGTTTGAAATTGAGGTTAGCCAAAAGCTCGGACATTTTGTTATTTAAGTTTCTAATGTTAAACAGTACAGACGTAATATTATTCAAACTGGAATTTGCTACCCGAGTATGATCGTGAGATCTGTGAATTTCACGCATTGTTTCGGAAAGGAGTTTGTCTCAGCCTGCAGAAATAAAGCAGACATACTAATGACTGTAATTTTCAATGTTAGCCACTGGCCTCTGTTTTATATCCTAATTCTGTGGCTTGTGGAGGTAAGTAAAGTACATCTTTCCCAAAATGTTAGTTGGAGGAATCTTTAAATGAAAAGCATGGATGAAGTATACTGCAGTACCCCATAAACAAATTGGTAAGGACTCTCTAATTTTTGGTCAGATTAGTATTTATGCAACTATTGGTAATTAAGAATAGCTTGGAAGAGTACAGGTAGCTTTCACTTGCCTTACTAGCATTTTGAAGTAATTAATACCCAGAAGCATAGCTTGTTCAATTATCAGCCTAGGACAGTGGTACCAACCAGCGCCCCACCCCCTCAGTGGAAGAGCAAAAAAAAAAATTCACTGTAATAAACCATAACTAATCTACCCACCCTCCCCAGAAAATAAGGATGTTACCCTCCAATCCCAGCTATTCACATCACGTTTCTGTGTCCAGCTCCCAGCCCTCATCTTTTTTAATTAAAAAATACTAATGGCTTTCAGAGACCATCTAGAAACCCAATGACTTATAGTGTGGGAAAATATAATTTGTTAGGTGTCTAATATGTCATACTATGTGAGCAAACTGTGTTGTGGTAACAGGATGAAGAAACAAAAATAAAATGGCAAAAGTGGATTGATGCCTATATCAATGGCAGTCTGCATGATAGCAAGTTCGGGTATAAGACATTTTAAGGTGATTCTGATGCATTGGTATTACAACAAAGGCCAAGATGTGATGAAAAATATTATATTTTCAAGGTCAGTGTGGAACCTTCCCTTATGATGCACATAGACCTACTTTTTCAATCCGTACATGATTTGTCATTATAGGTTCATAGGTTCGCAGGTAAGCACTAGAATAGCTGCCTTTGTGGGCCATTTAAGCCTAGACAATTTCCCTTTTTGTGCTTCATTAATAGTACAGGACATAGTGCTGCGGTAAATTTTCTGTTTTCCATCCATAGATCCAAGTTGTGCTTGCATATGGTCAGGGATAAGCTTTGCTTTCCATGAATGGGGACTCTGTTCCAGAGCACAGATATCCTCTATAAGATAAACCTGCCTCTCCAAAGCATTCTATTGATGTTACAGAAGAAGTTCATATCCCTAGACTGAGTATTTCTGATACCATATTTACTTCCTGATGTGCAGTAAATCCATCAGTACTGGGTCAGAGGATGTCTTGTATGCTAGACACAGGTCACCTCTTAGAAGTTTGCAGGATGCCGAGTATAGTGACAAGGCTTTGAATTGGTCCATGTAAGACAAATTGTTCAGACTTTGTATCAGTTTCATAAGGCATCTCTGCGGGCATTCCAGTTGCTGTATGTGTGTGGACAGATACATGCCAAAGGGGACATTATACTTAATGATTGACCTAATAAGGACTGAGTAAAGGGGAGACAGTAAGACCTCTAGATCTAGACACAATCCCTTTGTTTATAAGCTCACCACAACTTCACGGGTCTAGTTAAACCTACCAAAATCAAATCTATCAAGCCTTATCTACCACAGATGATCTTAATGTTGTCTATAGGTAGTTTAAATATAAGATAATGAAGTTTAATATAATTGTAAATAATTTTTGTGAGGAGGATATTTGTCCCTACAATAACTCGATATGGGGTGCTCATTGTATAAACATACTACCTCCAAAACTGTACTGACTTGGAGAAATGGGAATAACTGCATTCCCTTTCCTCTGAATTACTGTGATGTTGGAGGTATATATTTTATATATATATATATATATATATATATATATATATATATATATATATATACACATATATATATAATTCATATTCTTTTTATTTATATATATTTTTAGTATGTAACATCTCTCTCTCTATATATATATATATATATATATATATATATATATATATATATATATATATATATATATATATATATAAGGGACAGAACTCTTTCATCAGAAACACTTAAACTAGGCTTTTACTACATTTATGTTGCAGTGGTCAGACAGGAAAGTAGGAAAGGTGTTTTTGCTAGATCATTCTTCAGGAAGTTTGTCCCAACCATGCAAAATGAATTTGCACTGCATTTGCAAGAAGTATTTTAAATGGAAAATTTTACAAGTTTCGTCATCTATTGATATTCTATGCATAACTAATGTATTAGATTCATTATGTGTTATATATGTTAGTTTCTTATACCTCAAAATGGCTGTTATGGGGATTACTATAGTGATACAATTTTGTTTTTCAGATTGTTTGTCCTCCTCTCAGAATGCAGTTTGGGTTGCTATAAACTGACACAGCCTAGACATCATAAATGAATTTTCCCCTCTATTTAGTTACAGTGATAGTGTAGCTTGTTTTAGATAGTTTTATGAAGACATCATTGCTACTTCTTTTCAACTGAATTACTGGAATCTGTGTTATTAAAAACTTTAAAAACTTTATTTGATGTATTTGCACTTGCTTTTGTATAAAAGAGGTGAAAGCAAGATTTTAAGTGTTCAGAGCTGTAGTCCTTTAAACATTCAGACTTTCTCAACACTACACTCTAGCTAATTGTGAAAGTTGTTGGCTCTACTCACTCATTAGTGATTGATAACTGTTTCAAAATGCTGGTAAGGCAAACAGTATTGTGCATAATTTTGTTGTGACATGGATAAAAGAAACAATTCGCTGGCCAATGAAGAAAGCATTTATCAGTTCATGTATGTAGTGTAGAAGTAAAACTAATCTCTGTTCTTCATATAAAGATTTATTCAGCAAATGATGCATTGGAAACTTCACTTCAGCTGTTTATAACACCTTTCTGACTTCAGCAGAAAAGTCTTAAGATGTAAAACTGTGGGTGATGACTAACTATAAAAACTACAAAATCATTGTTGTCTAGCTGTGACATACAAGCTGGAATTCACCTACAACCTGCAGGAGTTTAGTATCAACTTTTTGGATATACTGGTTAGTAAGGATGTGATGAATTCAAGATATAAGAGTGTCATTTATCGTAAGCCTACTTATTCTAATGCTTTTTTGCATTTTACTAGCAGTCATCCTAAACATCAAAAGAAGGCTGTAGTGAAAGGTCAGTTAGTTAGGGCAGCTAGGATGGTGTCGGATTTTGAGGACTTTTTGTTGGAATGTGAACAATTAAGACGCATGTTTTTAAATAGAGGGTATCCTTCTTTAATGTTATCAGATATTAGCATTGAAGTTATTAACAAGAGAAGATCAGGTTTTTACAAACCAATCCTGTCGTTTACTTGTGTTAGTGCCGTATCGGTTCACACAGATGTACCAGGACTGGCTGTCGATACCAAATCAGATTCCACTCCTGTAACTAGGTTTTTGTGCACCTTCTCTGTGGATCACCACCATATCAGGAAGGTGTTTAACAAAAATTGGGCCTTAATTTTGGATGACAATTTTTTGTCCCATCAATTGGGGGAGGCCCCGAAAATTACCTTTAGAAAGGGGCGTAACTTAAAAAGCATGCTTGAGTGTCATTCACGTCCTGCCCATCAATAAGTGTTAGCAATGACTAAGTGTAGGGCGTGTAACCAATGTAAGTATGTTCTGACAGATTCTAAAGTTTTTGTTAGGAATGTTGAATATCACATAACAGGGAAATATAGCTGTGAAACTAGTGGGGTGGTTTACCTGGCCTTATGTCAGAAATGCGCTGCTTTCTATATAGGGAAAACTGAAAGGAAGTTTAAGCAGCGCATTTATGAACATATTTATGCTATTTCAAGGCATGATCTTAACAATGCTCTAGCCCGACATATTGGTGCATGCCCTGATCACCATTTTAAGTTTACGATCTTGGGGCAAGTGAAGGTAGACAACAAGGGTGGTCCGTGGCAAGTCCATTTGGATAATAATGAATTGGCATGGCAGATTCGTACTGGGGCTTATATGCACTCAGGTTTAAATGAATATGTTTCCATCTCTTGTGTTTTGAAATTGTTATCTTTGAAAAGGTAGCCCCACTTTTTATGTGTGGAATTTAATTAGTTGCTGTATATGCATAATGTTAAGAAGAATGCTTGCTTTTATTTTTTAATGTGGTCTTATTGTTTAACAGAGTTCATGGTGTTGTTAAAAGCAAGTTTTTTTCTGCATTTATTCCTGCTATCAAGTATGTTCTACTGTTCATTTTAAAGATTTTAATATTTTAAGGTTGTTCTTAGTTTGAGTGTATGGGTGAATGAATGTGTGTGTGTGTGTGTGTGTGTGTGTGTGTGTGTGTGTGTGTGTGTGTGTGAGTAGGGTGGGGGTATATTTACATATATTTATACATAATTATATTCATAGATATATTTATATACATTTATATCTTAATATTAAGAATTAATTATGAACGGTTTAGTGCGTGCATGCCCACAATTTTATATGCATTCTTTTGCACACACTATTTTATGGTAAGGATGAGGAACAGAGTGTGGCAATACTGACTTATTTACTCATTGTGGAAGTAAGCTAGTTTTATATGCTTACCATTGATTTAATGTATTTAATTAAAATTGTTTGATTACTTAATTAATTGATGTTAAATGGTATAAATGTGATTGCAAGCTGGTTTTAAAATTTGTCTGAGGAAGGAGGGACACTGAGCTCTCCGAAAGCGTTTTTGGTGCTTACATTATCTGTTAAACTTTGTCTGCCTTGGATTTGGTTGCTGGCGCTCGTTTTTGTGGTTTTCAGTCTGTGAAGGTGTTTATTTGCTTTTTGGTAGTGTAATTGTGAAAGTTGTTGGCTCTACTCACTCATTAGTGATTGATAACTGTTTCAAAATGCTGGTAAGGCAAACAGTATTGTGCATAATTTTGTTGTGACATGGATAAAAGAAACAATTCGCTGGCCAATGAAGAAAGCATTTATCAGTTCATGTATGTAGTGTAGAAGTAAAACTAATCTCTGTTCTTCATATAAAGATTTATTCAGCAAATGATGCATTGGAAACTTCACTTCAGCTGTTTATAACACCTTTCTGACTTCAGCAGAAAAGTCTTAAGATGTAAAACTGTGGGTGATGACTAACTATAAAAACTACAAAATCATTGTTGTCTAGCAGTGACATACAAGCTGAGACATATTAATTTTTATGAAAAAAAAGATTTGAACAAGGGAGAAAATGATGGTACCTTTATAGTCTCTGGTAGGGAAATGTAGAAATGAAAAAAGAAGGTAATGAGGACTTTCCTGGGCACTATGAAAAACTTAGGTAATATTATAAAAACAGGTAACGCTAATATAAGACGAACTACATTGGAGGACTGGGTTTTCCTTTAAGATTCACTAAACCTGTTTTATAGTAGTTTAATAACGAAGGATACAAATGAGTTTTACAGAGCTTATCAAAGAAAACTAGATGATACAATAACGTGAGGCAAATACTAAACTCATGTTAGGAGAAACCTTTTTGCAAAGGTTTGAGACAAAATATTAACAGAACCCTCCCGGTACATATCTTTAATAGATGAGTTTGCACAACGCTAAATCTGTGAAAAAAATAGGTACACAAGAAATTTCAAGTGGAAAAATAAATTCTAATTGTGAAAAATGGAAAAAGAGAGTAAAATGCATTGGTTTTACAATATTTTGTCTTAGAATTTTTTGTCAAGTGCAAATGAGTTTTCCAACAAAGATAGGAATCTGATCTGAATTTTAATGGGTCATCTTCCATGTTCTTTTTTTCTTTCATTTAGCACATACTATAATTTTATTACGATGAGGGTGGCTAAGAATGAGGAATGATTCTGTGAACAATGGAAGAGAAAACAGCTAGAAGCAGTGCACCTGGATCTAGAGAATTACCCAGCAGCATTCTGTGGCCAGGTCAGTGTTACCTGAATGACATAATCTATATGATATGCTACACATAGTAAATGTGTAAGAAGGTCTAGCAACATAACATGGATGGGGAAGAAATACAGCATATGGGTATCTGACGATAATGAAGGAGCTACACTAACAATGGTTTAAACAACCTAAAAGCAGGGGAAAGCTCTTAATAGAAAAACTACATATACAGTATGAGAATAAAAATACATTGCACAAGGAATGGAATAACAATGAGTTTTTTATGTCATGAAATCTTTTTTGTTTGTAATTTTTCATCATCTCTGATCCATTTTTGTATAAACCAATCTCTGTAAATCTGATATGTTTTAATCTTTCACTGTATTGCAAAACCTGCTATGGAAACTAATCTTTTTTGGAAGCTGCATTTTATACATGTGTGAGTTCTGCACATTTTTCCCATCAGGGTGTTTTACTTTTGTTACTTTGTTTATATGTATATAGGGTGCTGTATTTAGTTACCAGAGGTAGGATTTGGGAAACACACCCAGATAACAGTAAGGCTGCTGTGCTTCATATAGGAAGATGAAAATGAAATGCACATCATAAAACAGCATAAAATATAATGTCACCTAGTGTGAGAAAATTCTAAGTGATGGCATCATGATGGGGCAAATTGCAAGGATCATGCAATTCAGAAAAAACATTTTCAAGACACCTCAACTAACAATAAAAGGATATTTTAATATCTTATAATTCATTTTACTGAATATATACTTTCATACTTTATAATACAGAAATGTCTGCAATAATTTTAAAAATAATGGGTCACTGTCCCCAGCTTGGCCCTAATAGTGTTGTCCAAATACACTGATTACACTTCACAGTTCAGTTTAGTTAACTTGTTTACATTTAATGTTTTGGATTTCTTGGCATTACATATATCCACTGATGGGTTAATTCATAAGTCAAATTCAAAACGGTCGTTCAGCATTTAATTTGTTTCTAAGTGGAATTTGCTTTTTCACTCTAATGTATTCAAAATGTAGGTAAGTTAACAAATAATATTCATCACTGCATTTCAGAATTTTGTCTATTACTTCTTGCAGTCTTTGTTTCTTTTTAAAAGGTTACTACTGTCTACAGAATTGAGTATTCATTTATTATATTCAACAACAGAAAAGGAAGAAGTAGACTTCGAAATTCAGGGATGGTAAGCTCTGGATGGTAAGCTTATCATTTTTAAAAAGCTGTCAGCTATGGAAACAGAATGACTGAGTACAGAACATCTTCAGTCAGCCAGCAGCTTTGAATAAACAATGTAAGCCCTGTGCTAACAGGGCTTAAAAGAATAGAAATAAACTGAAACTGACAAACTGCTTTCAGAAATAATTTAAAGTAGTAATAAAACAGATGATCTTAAAAATAGCAGAACATTATAGTCTTTGTCATAGAGGAAGAAATAAGAGATTTTGCTTTCATTAAAACAAAACCAGAATGCATTACATTTGCTAAAATGACTTAAAAGTGAAATGGAAAGAATTCACATAGTGGGAAGGCAGTAAGAAGGAAGGAAAGTGCTTAGACAAGTACTAATGCCACTGCGTTCTTACCTCATTGATTGGTAAATAGAAGCAGGAAAATCAGATGAATACATTGGAAAAATGTTGCAGGCAAACTGTTTGCTGATTTCTTTAACGAAACAGTGAAGGTTAACTTTATCCATGTGGGACTGAATATTATACAATGACTGGCCATTAACATTCAAAAATGTGCATAAAAATAGAAAAAAGTCCAGTTGCCTGGACTTTCTTCTATTAATATATATGAAGATTTCCATTTCTCTTCAGTTTAAAATAAAATAAAATAAAGTTTGAAATTCAAACAGTTCACAGGTACAAGAGAGAAGGGATACAGACAATATAAGGAAAATCAGGTACGTTATGCAAAGCTAAAGAAACATACCTAATTATCCTTGTACTTTCTCTGCCCTGTCTCTGTCGTATGTCTGAATTTTTCTAAATTTCATTTTTTTTATTAAAAAAAAAAAAAAAAAAAAAAAAAGGCAACAAAGCTATTCCTTTCTCCATTGCTTCCTTTCCAAAGCACTGATGTACTGTGTAAGCATGGGAACGTAAGTCCCATATGCATGTGCAGTACATCAAGAAAGCCCCATAACACCAGGAAAAAAGTGGAAGAACACCATGGCACCATTATTTATTTATTTAAGTTTACATTTGTTTAGCAGAAAAGTCCAACTTGGAATGAACTAGTTTTCAGCAGAGGCCAGTGAAGAAATGCTTCAGATGCATGTCTTTGTAATGTTTGAGGAAACCAGAGCACCCGGAGGAAACCCACATGAGCACAGGGAGGACATACAGACTCCACAAAGAAGGCATCCCAGTTGAGAATCGAACCAGAGAACCTCTTGCTGTGAGGCAACAATGCAAACTGCTGTACCACTGCACCATCCAAAGACATTTAAGAAAATTAAGTAATTTTTTTTTAAATAATGTCATTGTATTATAGCAATAACCCATGGCTGGGTGTGGGTAATGCTGAATTTAACCATGCCCTTGTGACCAAAAAAAGCCAACCATGGGTAAATCCAGAATTATCCACACCTAGCCATGGGTTATTTTATAACATAAGCATTGAATGTTAACCTCATTTGTATATCCTTTTATTTTAACTGGCTAAGTGAAGAGATTTTCTTTAAAGACCAAGGTGCTAAAGATGTTATAAGAAACTGCCTTCAGAATAATAATAATGGTTCGTAGAAAGAAGAAGCTCAGATGTTGGAAAATGGACCATAGATTTGGCGTAAGAAGTAAAAAGAAGACAGAGAAAATTCAGATTCTCCTTGCAGTCAGATAGGTGGGAAAAGAGAATAACAGGACTATGCACAAAAATCATGATATGAAGAACTGTTTCTCTCCTGACCTATCTAAGGAAATAAAACTTACTTCTTGATATAAGGAGCAAAATGCAAGTCATTAATGGTGGAGAGGTGGGGGGGTGAAAACTTCAGGAGAAAGCTTGGAAATGATATTGTAGAGATATGACTTCAGAAAAAATAGATGAATAATTAAATCTCATTTAATTTGTATTAAAATCTCATATGCTGGATTCATTATCTAATCATTACCCAAATCTTATGAAAGTTGCTGATTCATATAATACTTCAAATATAAATAAATTTAAATTTACATATAAAACTGCTATAAAGTCTGTTAATGTGTTTATCACTTATTTATTAATGGTGCTATTTCTTCACAAAATGATTATTCTAAATCAATTACTTATCCATTCAAGGAATTTTGTAAACCTTGGCTCTAGATGATTGCCAGTGTTAATGTGACACCCCAACTCCCATGTGCAAAAATGTGAAAAGGGAGTTGTGGATGGATGGATTTGAAGCTCATTTGAATAAAGAACCAGCTGGAACGTAATGCTGGCTGCAACTACGCAAAACTGAAAGTAAAAGTCAGTGTCACACGACTATGCTGTCACTCAGCTCCCCAAAACACTGGAAAGCTTATAAAGAAAATTAATTTATTTTAAATTGTTTTATTTTTGTGACATCCCCACTCTGGGCCAGTAATCAAGGAGCCTGAATTCACACCACTGAAACTGGAGAGAGATGTTCACTTGGAAAAAATGGATACACCCAGTATTTCCAGATGCAGCTCAGTGCATCAAACACAATTTCCCTTAAGAGCACATAAGGAACACAGTCAGTCTGGGGGATGGATCCTTCCTCTGTCTCTGTCTGTCTGTCTCTCTCTCTCTCTCTCTCTCTCTCTCCAGATCCCCAATAAGACTCCCCACTGGCACAGGTGTAGGGTTGAGTCCTCAGCCGAGTGTCCAAGCTAAGTTCTTGAGCACCATCTCCATAAAACCAGTGCTTCGTGTCCCTGTTCCAAACAGCTGACACACACACACACACACACACACACACACACACACACACACACACACACACACACACACACACACACACACACACACACACACACACACACACCTGGGAAAGGCTTGCACAGATTTACTAGCTATGCCCTTCTGCCCAGACTATAAGGTACTTACACTACCACCAGACACTCAAAAGCCAGCAACTCTAAGGATCTTACAAGGGTACTTAATTAAACTGAGTGAAATTAATATTAATACAAATGGTAATGTTGACCAAACAGCCAGGCTTTCAGGAGTGACCACAGTGTCATCAATAGATATAAGAACTCTCAAATGTTAACATATTCTCTAAAGGATCAGCCACAATGAAACGTTTAAATACATTTAATAATAAATAATAAAAGAACTTGAAAATACTAAATATCTATTTATAATAAACACCAGAGTTTCAGTCTCAGGAAATATTAAAAATAATACAGGTGGACAGGTTCACACAGTTACAGAAAAGCAATACTTAACTAATCTCGCTATATTTTCCTGACTGATCTAAAGAATTATTACTCCCTGCTTACTTACTAGAACAAGACAAGATGAAGTAGGTGAGAGATCTTTCTTTGGCAGATTACAAAAAAAACAGAAGTCAATGAGACTTCAGTCTCACCAAGTATTAAAATAGCATATACATCTGGTCATCTGACTTCTGGTTCACATGCCCCCCCTTGGCTAGAAGCTGTCAGAATTTAGCACATATGTGTCAATAATACACACACACACACACACACACACACACACACACACACACACACACACACACACACACACAGCCTTGCCAAGATATGCTGCAGCTCCTGGAAGTCATAAAACTATTTCAAACCTCCACCCTTCCAGAGTAGCATTTAGTTCACCCCAAAGACAATGCAGGAAACTTCCTAGTACAGACTTTTTGTCTCAGGCTGCATCGAGAACTGTAAGATAAAATCCTTATGGCCTAAGCCAGGTAATTTCATTTCAAACTATTTTCAAATGGCCTAAGCCAGGTAATTTAATTTTAAACTATTTTCAAAGTTTGAAATTAACCACTTTTCTTCCAGTATCCTCTGTTAAAACATATACATTTGAACAGTTAGAATAATGCATGTATATTTCTTTTTCTGTCCAGCAGTACACACTTTTGATGCATTTTTAACACAAGCAGCTTTACAAATACATTTTTCAACGCAAGCATCTGTACAAATCAGTTTGATATATGAATGACATATAATTCTTTACAAGATTCCAGCTAGATTTGCTGTCATATGCTACATATACACTGCCCTACGTCTCCTGGCATAGCTAGCAATACTTCACATTGTCACAATTTTAATGAAGGTTAATGTTTTCAGCACTTTATTAGCTTTGGTGCCAAACAGTATTTAGTTAAGTTTCATTCATAGTATGCTGCAAATTAAAGTTTTTAGAGAAAGGACATGTATTTCTTCTGTTATTTACCAAGTTAACATTTCGTAAAGAGGTAGAAGACTTTGTTTTCATGTGTTTTATTTACGAAAAAATAATTTGTGATCTGTTACTCATTATATTTGATGCTGTACAGCTTTAAACTATTTTTGTATTATTTAGTAAGTCAGTGTTTATTAAAGTGATTGATCTTTATCTTTCATGTACTGTGTAGGAATGAAATAACTTTCTTGATGTATTACTTGTTGCTTATAATACTGAATGTTTAAGCATTATTGTTGATTTAGTTTAGTATTGCAGTTATGAGAGCTTTACTGTACATTTTTAAAGCTCACTGTATAGAAATGCCCATTGTATTTTAGTTGATACATGGTACACCTTATTCTATTTAGGGATTACTGGTGTTCTGGACAGTCTGCATGCATAGCTGAATTTGCAGTCGATTTTCTGTTTGTGACTATTAAGTGTAGCTTTTAAAATATTCTGCATAGCAGGACTGGCTGTTCTGTGCTTCATTTCCTTGCTACACATTGCTACTGGATTGACCATCTCTAATCACATTTGATCCTGCCTTACTAGTCTCAAAGACATGCCGATTTTTTTTAATCCATTTTCATCTGTGTGCTTTTAAAGTACATTGATAGATAGTTTATTAGTACTGTTTATTATACTAGAGTTTTTTTGGCACTTTTTGCCCTTTTTTAAGTGGAAATTGTTGGTATTCTGGACATTGTACTAGCTTCAGGCTTAATTTATAGTTGTTTTATTTTCTTATTGGATGGGAATTTAATAATAGCTTTCAAATTGTGCTGCATATCAATATCTGCTGCTCCATTTGGCTGGACTGCTCTAATATGTATCTGCATGTTACACATTGCAACTGGATTGCCCAGTTCTAAACAGGTTTGACCTTACTACCAGTCGCAAAGACAGCAGGGAAGTATTTTTTTTAATTTACTGCAATACCATCTGTATGCATTTAAAGCACATTTACTAATAATCTGTAAATCCTGTTTATTATACCAGAGTTTTATTCATTTGGGATGTGTCTTTTTTTAAAGCAAGAGTAGAAAGCTACTGGTGTTCTGGGCATTCCGATTGTTCCAGGTGTAATGTATAATCTCAGGCCATTTGGCCATCAAGGTATACCGACTCCCTCAAATTGGTGTTATACATATGCTTACCAACCCATTTGTTTACTTGAGTTTTATACTGAGTTATGTTTCCAGCTGTCCTTATAGATTAAGGTACTTTGTTGAAGACAGGTGGAATAACTTGAGCAATATAACGATCATGTTTATGTGTCTTATTCCTGTTCATTATGAAGGTCATGTGCCTGTGCCTTAGTGTCTTAAAATAAGTATATGTCTGAAGGTCAAAACTAGTCCTCAGTGTTTCATCATTATAAACAGAGCTTGTCTTAGATAAAATGGTGCCCTAGTGAAAGGGCTCCAAGGCACCTTCTCCCTCCCCCCCTCTGCCCACTGACTCCTCTCATGAACATCACTCAGTGTCCCCTTCCTGTTATACCAGATGGATTATATCTAGAAGACAAATACGACTATATTGACAATGAAGATATTATGTGGAAACTTCCAGTTTATGTGGAAACTTAGTCTGATACACTTAGCATCATTGTAATGAGTCTCTGAAGAGTGAAGTCCAACATGTGTGTTGTGTGTGTGTGTGTGTGTGTGTGTGTGTGTGTGTGTGTGTGTGTGTGTGTGTGTGTGTGTGTGTGTGTGTCTCTCTCTCTGTGTGTCTCTCTGTGGCAGTTTCTCCTTGTTCTATGCAGTGTGTATTGGCAGTGAGCCTCTCCTGATCTATGGTGGTGGCAGTTTTAATTTATCTCTATCTTTAAGTGTATTTATATTAATCCACATTATTGAATCCAATCTGTTTAATTTATAATACTACTGCAGTGGCTCTCTGCACAACTTGTAAGGTAGTTGGTCTGTGCTCAAAAGTGTGTGTGTAATGTAATTTCTCAAACTAAAGTGTAATGTACCAGGCATATCTTCTCCTCTCACTGAGTATCTTGTCTCTCTCGTTATGTGGTAATGGACTCACCTGGACCTGTAATCAGCCAGCCCTGCCTTCTGTCCCTTCCTCTCTCATCCTCACTCCATTCTCCACTGTATTCTTGATATTTTGAGACAGTGACTTGAAATTTGCATCATACTCACAACAAAAAATTACTTACTACTGGACATACATGATTTATCATTCAATATGATTTACCCCTGACATGGAAGACCACCCTAATGGTACAGAATGGTTTGGTTCAACTATAATCCGAACTCAGACTCATAAAACATGGAGAATTCCTGCAAAAAACATGTGATGAGGTTGCAATGATCCCAAAGACTAAAGAGTTTCAAGTGAAAACTCTAAGTTCAAAAAGTTTCTATACCTACAAACTACCCTATACTCACATAGCAGCTCTGTATTGAAGTTTTGTTTCTAAAGGCTTTGTAATCTAAAAAGTCTAAGTTCCTCTGAGTATAAGCCTTCTCTAGGTGCATGTTTTCAAAGCATAAGTCCAGAGAGAAGACATGAGGAGATGGGAACAGGAGGCTAAGTGCTGTAAGGTGTTTTTGCAGACACAAGGTGCAGCAGGGTGCAGGGTTATTGGGGGGGATCTTTAAATTAAAGCTTTAAATGGTTAGCCTAGTAAGTACTCTAGTACTAATCTTAAGCTCTGTGAACATCTACTAAAAATCTAATCCCCTCGCGACTACACCCCACACACTCAACCTCATTACCACAATCAACAGATCATGCTGGAGCCACAGGTCCATAACCCAGAGATTAGATGATGCTGCTCACATGACTTCCCATACATACATGTCAAGAGCAGCACCACTGGTCCTCTTCAAGAGAAATCTTGATGAGTGGATGGGAAATAGAAAATTCACTCTAGGGATCACTCCAGTGGCTCTACTCGACAGAGGCACTAGGAACTAAGGTTGGGTGGCACGATGCCAGGGTAATCCTATGGGCTAGGGTTGTAAAGGCTTCAAGGCCATTAGCCTAATACACACCTATGAACCTATAAGTCAGTGAATCACCACACTATAGATTGCAAATCTTCTGCTGCCACCAAATCTGCAATTCAAGCAAAAATATCCTTGTAACTGCTGACTCCATTGTCAGAAATACAGAGTTTATACTCAGTAGGCTGGACAAAGACAGGGTCATAGGTGACTTTCCAGTGCCAAAATCTATGATGCCATGAGGATCATACAGTCTCACAAACAGAACATATACAAATACAACCTGGTGGTGTATGATTGACCTGAGGTGTTCATCCCATTAGGACATGCAGAGAAATATGTTGGAGCTCACTATGCGTGTGTCAGATGCAGGTAAGACTCTAGACTTGAGTGTAATCCTATCTTCAACAAGAAATGATACCCAGATGCAAAGAGAAAATAATTAGCTTTAATACTTGGTTAAGTGGATGTTGCCATTCTAGGGGGATCCAGTATGTGTCAACTTGGGAGAAGATGATCGACAGTCCAACTTGGCTCAGCAAGGATGGCATGTACTGTACCTATTGTTCCCAGGATTCTGCATACTGGTCAAAAGCACTTGTGGCTCCCATAGTGCCTTCTTAAGCAATGTCTGCCTTCTGGCCATTCCAACATAGCAAATAGGTTGGAGGTAAATGCCAGTCTGTACCAAATTAAAATCATGCTTCTCAATGCTGAAAATCTCAACAATAAATTACTGGATCTCAAAGCTCTCTTAAAACTTGAATACATCCATAAACATAGCTTCCATGTAACATGTAAAGATAGGACTTATTTTTTACTGGATTTCAGTGTTTACCATGCATTCAGACCTATCAGAAACTGTGGGGAACATCAATATTTGTTAGGGATCCAATTATTTGCAGACAGATTCCACATGGCCCACAAACAGACCTTACTAAACTCCTAATTACTATGAACAAGACAAATTCTCAGTTTATAACCTGATATATACCACTTTCTATTTCCCTAAATGATTATGAAAAGATTTCTAAATGTGATTAAGTAAATGCTAACTCCCTTGTACAGACAGTTAACCAGCCCATGAGGTGTCAACATCTTCTTGACCTTGATCTCGCTAACACCATACCTACTTCCACTACTCCTTTAATATCCTCATCACAAATGAGTAATCTTCTCCTTCAGGGCATTGAAACACACCACAATAAACATTTCTGAACTCAAATCTATTATAACTATATTATATACTCTCAAAATTCATCTGCAAGATTTCCAGCAACCAGGTAGCCTCAGTTGTCATTTATAACAATGAATTTTATACCCATCTGACAGTGTAAAGGAAGTGGTCCCAGTCATAATCATATGTGTTAGGGAATATAAAAATAAACATTTTCAGTGGACTGGCAGCATTAATAAGCTCTATAATAAAATAAACAATAATTAAGACCTATAATAAACCAAAATCAGCCCATATTAAATACAATATCAAAAAGAACAGCAAAATCGGAACATTACCATAAGGAAACTCAAAGTGAAATGCAAAGTAAAATTTGCATTCAAAGCCAATGATAATCATAAATCCTTATTTAACTACATCAGAAAAATGATAAATAATACTCAGTGGTGCTCTAAATATATTCATAGTAGTATCACTTACTATGATCCTAAAGATATTCCTAATTTCCTTGCGGATTATTTCATTGCCAGAATCCGTCATTGAAGTTACACTAATTCTCATGTCCATTCCTCCCAAAATATTATTATGGAACATGTAACCGCATTCAATACAGCAAAAAATACCACTCTGTTAATCAAGACAATATACCTGGCTGTTTAGTCAACAGCACCAAACACGCTTTCTCTCAACCCCTCCTAAAACTGTCCTGCTTAATCATAGTTGCAAGATATATTCCTGAGGTATTGGGAATGGACATTTTTATGCCTCTTCATAAAGAAGACCCTAACCCAGATCCCAGGAACTATAGACCACAGCCTAGCAAGTCTAATTTGCAAAGCTGTGGAATTGTATTCTATCTGATTTCATAAACTCTGATATAAAAATTGTATTGCAGCAGACATGTGACACTATGATTTTGTCAAAGGGAAATCATGTCTACCTGCTTCCTCAAGAAAGCCAGTGAAGCTGTAGATAGTGGTCATACAGTTCATAAAACATACCTGGCTCTGGCCAGGTCCTATGATGCAACTCCCCATATTAGAATTGTAAATAAGCATAAAGACCTAAATGTAGACTCTTATGTTGTAAGATGTAAGATGGACATCAAACTAGCTGATAGAAATCATGTAGTTAAAGTAGCAGATGCCATGTCAAAAAGCAAAATTGTGACTAGTGACATTTCTCAGATCTCAATACTGAAACCCCTTTGGTTCAGCATCTACTTCTTGGATCTCCAAACTACTAACTAAACACATGGCTAATTAAATTTGCTAAAGACTGCAAGTTGGGTGCTGTCTTTCCTCAGCATCCAATGCTGTATCATGACAGCACTGTCTAAAGCATGCATATTGGTGGGTTATTAGAAACAGCCTTAAATTAAATATAGTAAAGTATATCGTTGTTACCTTTGGTAAACATTTTTTTTTCTTTCTGCACCCTCCCAGGACTGGGTCTATATCACGTTGTCAAACTCTTAAAAGTTTGAATGTCATATGGTCAACACCATATGATCGAACTTTTAAAAGTTCGAACATTTCAATGGAGATCTCCATACAGTGTGGAATGGGAAGATTTCCCTTTTCTGCACTGTAGTACGATCTCGGAGTTGGTATATTTAAAGGGTGGGGGTGTGGGAGGCACAGCCCCCCCCCACCTTAAACCATTCAGGTAGGTTTATTCTTTGGTTTATTTTTTTTATTACATTTCCGAACTTTTAAAAGTTCAATCATATGGTGTCGACCATATGACTGAACTTTTAAAAGTTCAATCATATGGTGTCGACCATATGAAATTCGAACTTTTAAAAGTTCTATTATGTGATACAGACGTCCAGGACCTTGCCTGAAGGCTACACTGGGAGCATCCAATTGGCCCACTCAGACATGGGAGCTGAGCATTGGTGAGAACCCTATGACATAGTTGTTCCCACCCCATAATCCCTAGCAGCTCTTTAACTCCCTATTGAGAGTTGGGTAGTTGTGAGTGGGCCAATTTGCTGCTCATGGAAGGGACACCTACCATCTTTTCATTGGGAGTACACAATCCTTGCTGGCTCCTCTGAGCCTACTATTGCTGTCCTCAGAGTGGAAGTGTACATCCACATGCTAGATTCTCTTAAGCTTTGCTAGTGCTAAACATCATAACAGCACAGGCTTGTCTGTCTCAAATTCCACTGGATAAGACCAAGTACTCCCACTAAATGTCACCTCTGTGGCAATCCACAGATTTTTCTTTCTCCCTAGGATGGACTAACCAGCAATGGCTGCTTACTCCCACACCTCCCAGGTGGATCCTACAGGCACCTGAGCCTTACTTGAACTCCAGTCACCTGTGGCACAGTAAGGGCTTTAAACCACTGAGTTGGCTTTTAATAAATAGTTCCTGGAAGCAGCTTACAATACAACAGCACACCCCTCCAGACTGATATAGTTGTGAGAGATCTCAGCACCTTCATAGACATCTTCCTCTCCTTTAACCACTGTGTAACAGTAGAAAGGAAATCCTTCTGTGTAGTCAAATTAACTAGCAATGGGATCTCATCCAGGTCAAGAGAAAATGTAATATTTTATACTCTGCTCAGAACAGACCAATATTAGAATGTGATTCCACTTTTGGCATATATCTGTCCTAACACATCACACATCTATAAATAATCCATAGGATCCTAACTAAAAAGATCACTGGACTTAAGACCCTTAGCTACTAAGGCAGGTTTCTGAAGCTTTATCTCGATAGTGTCTAATTTATGTCTAGGATTGCATGCTGTTAAGGACCCAGTCTTTCTTTATCACTTGCACTACAGACTTGAACCTCTATCAACGAATAAGAATGCTGGAAGGACAGATTTATTACTCACCACTTCCCCCATGTCTGGAATAATATTCCATTAAATAGAAAACAGAGTGATACCCCTACTCCCTTTAAAGTAAACCATGACAGTTACATGGGCATCATATTTCTTTTTCTCTCCAGGCCTGAATTGCTTTGTCCTTCTGGTGGTAGGAAGTGTCCAAAAATGGGGAGTGTGTACTGGAATGATGATTATGGTCCATTGACAGACTCTGCCTTATAAAGTCAATAACTGTAGGAATCTATGAGTGTTACTGCTACACAATTAACAAATGACTTTAAACTTATTGTTTTATTTAGTAAGTTACTGTTTCTTAATGGGATATCAGACTCTGTGTTATTTTAGTTAATATGTATTATGAAAAAGCTTTCTTAATGTGCAATTTTTTGTTTTATAATACTAAATGTTAACATTATTACTCATACAGTTACTGCTATAAAATGTATGGATTTTATTGCACTTTTATAAATCTTGTCATATAGAAATGTTTATTACAGTTTGATGATACAAGATGCACCATATTAGGTTTTATGTTTAATTCTACAGTGTTATAAACGGTTAACTGTATTTTTGTTGATATAAGAGCTGTGCTGTATTTATTTCATTTTAATTTTACATAATTATCCAACTCCTGTGGCATAGAATAATAAAAGCTGCCACTGTGGCTCAGGTTACATTGGTTTAAATAGTGGCTTGGATGATTGATGGACTTTGCAGGGGAGAATGGATGTGCCCATCCTTGGAGGGTGGGCTGTGGGGCAGAGCTATCTGCAGAATGCACAAGTCTCATTGCAGGAGGAATTAAGATGCAGAAGATGTAGTTTTTTTGGGGGGGGATGTTACTTTCATCAAGCACCCAGTGAGTGGTAGATATTCTTAGTGGGCATACATCCAAATGAGGAAGACATTATGGGCCTCACAGTGATGTGGCTCACTCACTTGTCTGTTTAGGGAGTGGGGCTTAGGGTCATCACTCCTAGATGCCTTTCATTTTCATTGTTATGAAGGACCCCTTACCACACCGGAATGCACTGACTAAAGTCTTATCGGTGGAGGTTTGATGGCCAATACATATGGAATATAAGTCTCCTAGCTTAGAGAAAAAACTTTACATGGATGAATACTAATATTTTAAACTGCACTATTTATTTTTTAGGTGTCGAGGTATACCCAGTTTGTGGGTGGCACTACTGAGATATCTTTATTCACTTAAATAAAAAATCCTGGGGATTTAATAAACTCCTTGTAGGCTTAGCATGAAACCTGCAAGGTAAGCAGCAGTGCTAATTATATATGCATGCCATGCACCACTTTTAAATGTAAACTACCATGGTTTCATGACCAGCAACAATGTTGGTGGCCAGGAAACCATGTAAAACAATATGAACACTTGTACACATGGACACCTGTTTACCTACTGGCAAACTAGGTCTACGTAATTGTGTGGAAAGCCACTATGACTACCAGGGTTTTTAATAAAACAATGTATACAGTTGCGACACATTACATGAAAGTGTATACAGTGCAGAGTAGTGTGGAAACCTGTTTCAGCATACTGAATAAAAGTTTTGTAAATGATCAGCAAGGGTACATAGACTGCATTATAAATAAATATTCAGGGGAAGTGTGTGTATTGAAAAGGGACACACAGATGAATTGTAGAAATGAATACAAGGGTAGAGGACAGGTGAAACATGGTAATGTACAGCAGATTAGGGCATGTCAGTGAAGATAGTAATACACTACTGTCACTGAACACTAATCACATATCTACATGATACAGTACATATTGCACAGTTATTACATGTTATGTGACTGTTACACAAGGTGACATATCAGTGGAGTGAATTATTTGTGATATAAGCATCCTGACATGAAGGATGGACAGGATATATACCAGGAACAGTATACAAAATAGGGGTTAGGTGCATATTGTGAAGCTGTGCAAAATGAGTTGCCTGAATTTGAATGGAATGTCAGCATAGGTCTCAGTCAAGTGGGACACATATTAACAGGCTCATGGACAAGAGTAGACAGAAGCACGCACAGTGATGGACAATATCAGAACAATACCACCATTAATCCCATGTCCTTGACATAACATATGTGGTTGTGAGTGATCATATATGGTTCTGTAAGAACACACTTGTATAACTGTCGTGATTTGTCAGCAATCTTTGAGGGGAATCAAGCACACCTTCCTCAAAATTTAATATGTGCTGGAGGTGTTAGGAGTGACACTGTTAAACCTGTATATGAGCTTATGAGCAATCCTGGTGAGGTGACAGGTATGCATGACATGTATGTGGCACAATTCACACTGTCAGGAATGTAACCCACTGCCATCATTGTTGTCAATCAGCTATGTATATACTGTGTGCATCACAGGAACACATATCACACATGCATCTTGCATAACAGCTTGATGGCGGTTACACACCATCAAACACTAATGTTTATGCAATAAAAAGATTATTTATGTATGGTCAATAATGTGTGTGGGAGCTCACTGTGGCAAATGTGGTACACTTGAGTAATTCATCCCTGGAAGATGTATTGTGAGGTACATGAAAAGGGTGCATTGTACTTAGTTACTGGTGTGATGAGAGATAACTATAGAACTATAATGGCCTTTGATGTGGATGTCCCATACATACACAGGAGTCATGTTACAGATAAGGGAGTAGTCACAACTGTGGGAACATGCTGGTGGACGTTCCTCATACCATTTACCTAAGTACACAGATCATATACCAATTGGTCTACTTATAGGAGTGTGCTGTCTATATTATAATTAGGTTGTATATTTTCTTTTATAATGTATCAAATCCTCCCATGATTT
The DNA here is from genome assembly GCF_019279795.1 of Protopterus annectens. Lineage (NCBI taxonomy): Eukaryota > Metazoa > Chordata > Ceratodontiformes > Protopteridae > Protopterus > Protopterus annectens. The sequence goes on from NC_056751.1 coordinate 63,345,235, forward strand.
GTTTTCATCCCCTGTGACTCCATGTCTGTGGCAGCAATCCTCTGTGTGTTTTGATACTGTCTGTATTATACTAATATCGCACTTGGATTCAATGATTGTCCACAATCTGCTATCCTCCTCAAATCTGTTTGGGCAAAGGATGTATAAGTCATTGTTGACATCTGAGACTCAAATAATGAATAGGAAAGGGCCTAGCACAGAGCCCTGAGGTATGGACCTGATAACTGGACTATAGATATAGTTCACTTCACACACTTCAACATATTTAGCTGTCTTGTATGTGATCCAGTGGTCTACCCAGTTGGTGATATTTGTGTTTATGGCAACTTGTGACAGTGTCTCGGTAATACCACAGTGTGGATTTGTGCCTTGGCCAGGTCATGTTACTCAGGATGATAGTGTTGTCATCATGCTTGCCCTTGATGACCTTCTTGAGAACATCTAACAGATGTAACAGACATGATGTAGCCTGAACAAATCACACATGTCTTTTGCACACAGTTGGGATATTACTTGTGTCCTTTAGAAAAGATCCATGATGACTTGTTGGTCTACCTCACAGATGACAAGAGTCAGGATATGTCTATATATGCATACGTCAGGTGATGTTCCCCCCACAGTCAGAAGGCTGCATGTTGATGTACAACCTTCTATGGGAACATAGTATGGATCCAACCTTGTCTGGTAGCTCCATGTTTTAAGTCACACTATAGGCAACCTGTGATGTTCTCAGGGCCCATTGATTCTGTGTTACTAGCTGTACACAATGCACAGATGTGTTTCCCTTCTTAGAATAGAAACAGAGTAATGTTTGCATGTACTTTGGCTGATGGCCAGTTGTGACAGTGTGGTGAAGTAGGAGACAAACCGTCAGCTAGTGGATTGTCTATTTCCCCTGGTTGGATATGTCATTCACATGCAGATCTGTACTTAGTTGTGTATGCCACTTAACATGTCAAATTTATTGGAATAAATGATTTGTGAAAAGACCTACAAATACAACTTTGGTCATTCATCACATTTCACACACTGGTATTATGCACACAGTCGTAAAACTGTACCAATGCCATGTACTTACATCAATTGCACAACATATGCCTATATGTGTTTCATGGACAAGCTGTGTCTGTGCAGCCTGATGCCATATCAGGACACATTACAGATCAGTTGTTTATGGCTGATGCCTAACATTTTCTAACACAAATGCTAATAGTCACACAGTGGTGCTGCTGACCACCTCAATGATCCTTGGGTATAGTAACACAACTGCGCATACAATGACTTCTGAAAAATTGCAATTGTATCAAAACATGTGATACACTGGTGTGTAAGACAAGACTTATGTGGCCATGTAATCAATATGAATTGATATTGATGTCTGTCACAGAGAATTTAATGATGGTATGTAGACACATGCACACCTGTGCAATACTGAAAGCGTCAGTGTGATGGTGGAATGTGAACTGTGTAGACAGTTGATGTGCTCCATTGCAACACATGTCATAATATGCCAAAAATATATATAGAAGTATATCTTACCATGTCAACAATTCTCAGGGGCCATATTACTACAGATGTTATAGAAGGAGCATGTAATGCAATGGTATCAATGGCCATCAATACATTAGCTCATATCACAGATTGCAATACCCTCTTGTAGCCATACTGTACATCCACATCTCAATATAGTACACATCAATAAGAGCAACACTGACATGCCAACTGTTCACAGGCTCATAGGACATTATTAGGCTAATGACCAACATCACATGGAATCTTAGCTGTTATTATACCAAGTAAATAATAATGTCTGTATCTATATTATGTAAGATAGTAAGACTATTGTGTGTATGTGTACATTTGTTGGATTGCATTACATCATGCCACTGTCCATATAGGACATGTGCACCACACCATGACATAATTAGCAATCACACATGCAGTGTCTAAAGATGGCTTGCAGAGGCTCATGGAAGGACTCTGCTTCATGATGTGTGGATGTATATTTGACATGATGGCATCCTCCACTCCTCTTCAGGAAGGCTGTCATGTGGCCAGATGAAAAAAAAAACAGGATGGTGGATGCATGGAAGTATGTGGAAGGTACCCCAAGTGGTATTGAAATGAAGAGCTATTCCAAAGATCATACAATGACCATAACATACCACCAACCACACACACACAGCAGTAGATTAGGCCTGATTTGAACATTACACCTGTGTAGGCATAGAATATGAATGACATGTAATGTCACAGTAGCAACACCACATATGTTTGATTGTACCACTGTCATGTTGCACTTTATGGAGCATGATGACATCATTGTACACTGAGGAGAACATGTTGGGAGATTGTAGGACATGGATGTGTAGTAACACCTCTATGTAAAATTGTCTCAGAAGTGATAGTTGTATGTATAGACACTCAAGTTGCTGCTCTCATTAGAACACCTATATGTGTAGTTAAAGTAGCTTGCAAACACAGTAATTAATGTTACTGGCACAGCACAGGTTTGTCTTGAATACATTGAGTGTATGTTACACAGGATGACATAATCATTGTATGCTACGAAAAGATGGTCGGAGGAGGGTTGCACATAGGTGTAGGCTCACATATTGTTCTAAAATTGTCGCCATAGTGATTGTTGAATGCACACACAGTTTTCTGTAGTGAGAACAGAACCCCTACCTAAATATTTACTGAGCAAAGTACTTAACACATGCACCACAGCACAATAGCTGATGACCTCAGCAGAGTCTGGTGAGAAGAAGATGGTAATAGCAGTGTCCCAAATGCTGGTGTAAAATGGTCTCTTGAATGTCAACCAACTGAGCAAACACACACATACTGATTGACTGTAGTGTGAACAGAACCTCTACTTAACTAAGTATACTGACTAGAGAACTCAGTATTTAACACAAGCGGCACAGCAAAAGTCTGATTTGGAGCATGGCTGACAATGTTTTAAAAGTGATGACATCAGTGTCTGATGAGAAGAGGATGGTAATAGCTGTGTCCCACATGTGGGTGTAAAATGGTCTGTTGAATGTCAGTCAAGTGAACAAATAAATATATACACCAGTTGTCTGCAGTGAGAACAGAATCCCTGCCTAAGTACACTGACTAGAGAACTCAGTACTTAACACAAGCAACACATTGCAAGTCTTTTACTATACTGCAGGACAATTTATAGTGGATGACATCATCATTGGATGTTTGAGAGAAAATGTTGTGAGGCCTGAACTAAATGGATATGTAGGCAAGTACAGCTGGCAAAATATTCATACTCTATGGGCTTGTGCCGATGACTGCAGGTTACACAGTTATGCTCTTTGGCTGACTAGATAGACACACACGCACGGACGCACGCGCACACATCTGCACACACACACACACACACACACACACACACACACACACACACACACACACACACACACACACACACACACACACACACACCAGCTGACTGCAGTGAGGTTAGAACCACTACGTCTAAGTGCACCAGCTAGAGAACTCACTACTTAATGCAAGCACCACAGCACCAGTCTGACTTTTACAATGCTGCAAGACAATTTATAGTGGACAAAATGATACTACTTTAGTTGCAAGCAGTTTACATCACAGACACCATTGAAATAATTGTAGTTGCAAGCATTATACATCACTTATAAACTATCCGGTCATTGTCATCTAAGCAGGTCTTTATCATATGTTCGAAGTTTTATAACTTCGAACATAAAAATATCCCATTTAAATGTTCGAAGTTATAAAACTTTGAACATATGTAAAAAACAAAAAACAAAAAAAAAACAAACCCTGCACCCCCACACCCCCCACTCTTTAAATATACCAACTCCGAGACTGCACTACAGTGCAGTAAGGAAAATCTTCCCTTAACCACACTATAGAGCAGTCTTGGAGTTGGTATATTTAAAGAGCGGGGGGTATAGGGGTACTTGAGGCCTTGCCCCCCTGCCTACACTAGTCAGGTAAGTTCAGTTTGTTTTTGTTTTTTTTTTATTATATGTTCGATGTTTGAAACTTCGAACATTTAAATTTGATTGTTTAATGTTCAAAGTTTTCAAACTTCGAACATATAATATAGACCCATTTAAGCATTATATGACTCATTCAAGTTCTGCCTATTAAACCTCATTCCTGCTCTGCATATATTGTTCCCACAATTCCCATTTTTTTCCTATGTAGTTTGCTCCTTCCCTTTTCTAAAGATCCCAATTCCAGTTGTTTTATCTCTGTTACTATATTCACTACTTCTAGTAAGTTGGTCTAGACTTTGATTTCCATTTTCTGGTAATTGCTTTTTTGGTAGCCACCATAATTAGACTCAGCAAGGCTTTACTATGTCTAGGCAATTTTGATTCTCTAGCATAACACAAAAAATAATCGCCCTAGTCAGTCCAATCTGCTCACCCAGTATCTCCAACAGAGCAGTCTGCAGGGAATCCCTCAAGTCTGCCAGTTCATTACATTCCCAAAAAATATGTTCCCAGCTACCTCTTTCATGCCCATCACACCTCTAACATTAGATATCCACCTGAGGAAAAATTCTTTGGAGTCTACTTGAGGTATAAAAATACCTATGTAAACACTTCTAGGCAAAGATCCTAAATCTTCTAGACTTTGTTGCATATTTGGGAGATATACATATATCCCCCCATTGTCTCTTTCTCTTCCCAATCCTTTCTAAGCTCCTCTGATTGATTCTTATAATTATCATGCAATATTTTATATGCCTTACTAATTATTCCTTTTTTGATGGCAGCTTTTGTTCTATATTCTATTAAAAACTCTGCCAGTGCTTGTCTTTCATTTAGGAACCCCCTATTTCTTTCTCTTTGCCTGTACTTTGATGTCAATCCTTGATATGGAAGGCAATCTCCAACCTGCAGTTCAAATAAATACTTGGCCTCTTCCCATTATATTACCTTTCCCTTTCTAGTTATTTGCTCCCAATACCTTGGTTCCTTTGCCAATTTTCTCCAATAAATTCCAGCCCCCTCTTGCCTATTATCTGTATCCCTGACCACAGTCATCCTTATAGGCAACATCTCTTTTCTCCATTCTCATGCTGGTTTGGTTCTTAGAATACTCCCTGATATTTTATGAATATAATACTCTGTATGATTTTGGTTGTTCTCCTTATGAGTCTGCATCCAAAAATCTCAATCTCTCCTTATTTCTTGAGCTTCCTCCCTGTGTCAGCATATTTCATTTCCACTTTGAATTATTGTTTTCTTCTTGTGCTATGTATAAGAGCCTTAACTGTGTTGCTGTAAAATACCCCCTTAAATTAGGTAATACTAGTCTGCTTTGTTCTACTGGATCATCACTGGATGTTTGAGAGAATATGTTGGGAGGCTGTATGAAATGAATGGCTGGCCATGTACAACTGTCAATATATTAAAGATCTGCATGTTACCAGATTGATGAATGTGCAAAGTATAGTATCTGCTGTTTTGTTTCCAATATGCATGTATACTTTAAGAGACAGATTTACAAGTACCTGTAGTAATGTGGACATCTATTTGCATAAATAGATGTCCACATTACTACAGGTACTGGAAAATCTGAATGTGTATTATCAGTATTAAGATGTACATGGTATATAAGAAAGCATTTTTTATTTATTTCTTTAGTGTAGTTGATATATTTGGGTGCAAGTACTGAGAGACCAAGTTTCAAGTGCATGGGTGCAGGTAATACATGGCTACAGTGTAAATATGAGTTCTTTCCTAAAATGTGCCTTCCCCTTGTTTGAGTTTTTACATGTACTTTTATGGGATGAAGACTAAATGGGCAGTAGACATCAGTAATTCATGCTGTTGTGCACTTACCATAGTGCACATCTTAGCAGCTGGTTTGCACAATCATTGGCAAAGTGTTTGCGCATGTGAGATACACATTTATACTGCTTTCCCCATTTGCGAGTAGTTAAGCAACAAGCAAGCATGAGTCTCTGCTTCATTGATAAAATTATGACTGTTCTATTGGTTTGCTTACCTCCAAGCAAGCATGCTAAGCAGAGAGGCATGGCAGTCACCACTTTGGATAGTAGTAAGTATAAGTAATACACCAGCTGCTTAGCTGGCTCTGTGGCAGCAGGTGTAAATGCATTGAGAGATTTCTTTTTGAACCCAGATGATACAGGGTTCAAATCCAGTTGTAACTGTTTTAAATATACATTTATAGTGCAAGGAAATATCTGTTTATTCTACTTTGACTGTGTGTTACCTTAGCACAGCATGTTTAAGCAGCATTGCATGGAAGTAACTGCACCACTGAAGAGCCATTCACAGTTGCTTGACATTGATGTGAGATACCAAACTCTATGCAAACAGAGAGGACAAAAAGTGAGGGGCTTCATTGACTTTTCTTCACTTACATGTGTGGTGTGTGATTCTATTTTTTTAATCAGATTAAAGGCATTAAAAATAAGGTAGATAGGAAAGTTGTGAAATAGAGGGCAAGCAAGGGGAAGAACAAAGGGCAAGCAATACAGGAATGTGCAGGAGAGAATATTGGCTGAATTTGGACTGTTATCTCAACAAAGAGGGGTGACAACAATGCAATCATGTTGTATAGCCAATAGGACCGAATTGAGTGTGTCGAGCAGACACCTGTGTGAAGTGGAGAGCTATGTATGGGACAGTATTTTGTTTTTGTGGGACAGGTGCCCATTTTTTTTATTTTTTACTTCATTAAGAGAGGAATGTTGGGTAAGAGACGTAGGTATTTCTGGGTCAGGTAAGTGGGGTAGGTGACGAAGTGGATGAGACAAGACACAGGGATGGTGATGGACACCACAGGTTGTGGGACACCATGATTGGGGATAGAGAGGAGACATTGGGTGCCCATGCCCATTAAACATGAGGGCAGTGAGAATGTAGTCCTCACCTGCAGGAGTGCCAGCACCGTCCCCTTGTTCTACTGGCTGTTGGAATGCTTGACTTCTCTTACAGACTATAGATGAGAGTATCCTTTCCATTTGGCATAGACGTGCACCAATGCCGCTCTGCACCAGGCTATACACCAAGCCTGGCAACACTTGGCAGATGATAAAATCTCCACCTCCATCACTACTCTTGGGAGATACCACAGCACCAGCTGACAAGGTAGTGCTACCTGATGTGGATGACTCAGGGAGTGCAGGGGCAGTGGAGACAGTACTGCCAGGTTGGGTCCTAGATCTGCTTGGCATTGGTTAAAAAGCTGGTGGAGTGGGGGCAAATGGAGCCATAGTAGTTGGCCTACCTCCCTCTGCTGTAAACCATTTTGTGATTTGTCAGAGATGGATGACATGGAAACATTTTGACCACACATAGATAAATAAAAAAAAGAGATACAAGGGTTGAGGCAAGAGAAAAAAGAGATAATTAGTACTATCCTATGTGACATACAATGCATTATCACAATAATAAAGTATATCTCTACTTTTACATTTAAATATACTTTTAACAACTACAAACTATGACTAATTATTGCTCAAAGTAATCCTTGCAATGTGCATATATTGCACATATGCTTGGTCAAATTATACAGATTAAGTTAACAGCAGGGCATTTATGCCACTTCTGTTAAAATTATTATGTAATATTTTTATAAGATTTTACTATATCTTTGTTACTTGTGGTACTTGAATCCACAACATCTGTCTACAATATTAGACTTAATTCCTACACATGGCTTGTGCTACAGACTGAAGCATGCAAGCTTGCTTTTACAATTAAGATATGCATGCTTAATTTGTTACTACTGTATAGAAAAGCAATATTTTAGCTAAAGTAATAGTTATGTTATGCTGTCTACATACATCTTGCTTCTCTCAGTCTCTCTAAATGCTCAGCATGGGCTTAGCGTTTCACCACTATCTCCTGGTTGGCTGTGGAATAAAAAGACGAGAATAAGAAAAGAGCATTAAGCATACCAATCTTGCATATATACAGCTGCCTATCTAACTGTAATTTTCTGTATCTGTATACTTACACAACTGTGGGATGTCAGTAATCCTAAACATCCAGCCACTGTTTGAGTTTCTGCCTTTTGAGGTCATTATAGTGGTGCCTACACTGTTCTCCAGTGGGTGGAATGCCAGTCGCACTGGAGGCAGCCTTGGTCAGACTATTCCATGCCTCAGACTTGTACTGGGAGATGGTATAGTCTGCCTGCAAGAGCCTTCTGTCCTGGCACTTTAGAAGGAGTCCATTAAATATTCTGGAGTCCTCAACACCCCACATCTATACTCAAAATTGGGCACCTTCCCTTTTACCTCCAGACATGTCCAATCAGGGAAAACAGCAACAGATAATAAATGATTTCACGCCAATTCATGTTATCGTGTTTACTGTTAGTACGCAAACCCAACCGATTTTGCCAACCACATTTGTGTGACATTAAGCAGAGAGCAACAATACTAAACAGAGAGGAAAGCAGTTTTTAAAATAGGAAGGTTAATCCGACAGTTGGCATTAGTTAATGGAGTGGTTGCTGCTGTAACTCTTACTTGATTCAACTTTGCAGACATGTATTGGGGGCATAAAGTTTATGACCTGGCACTTTTTTGTGTGGCTTTACATACTGATAAAATACATTTATAGAACACAGGGTTAATAACCTATGCATTAGAGACAAAACATATTCCTCAACATAGGTGATTTTTTATTCTTGCCACAGAAGAAGTGCTTGTTGGACATGCTCATGAATTATATGGGTCTAGGACACATGCTCTACTAGAATATGTCTGAATCACAAAACATCGAACACAGATGCACGAAAGCACTTAACATTGAAAAGCGCTTCTGTGTGTGTGTAGTTCAAAATAAAAATCTACGTTTCTGCAGGGGGGCTTCGCCCCCTGCACCCCCCACCCCCCTACTTTATTATTCTCACTCCGAGATCGCACTACAGTGAGGAAAAGGGAATTTTCCCTTACCCGCACTGTAGTCCGATCTACGAAACAGGCACACATACATGGAAGCACTTGTTGATGTTAAGCGCTTTCATGTATATGTGTTCGATGTTTTGTGATTCGGACATATGCTAGTTGAGCATGTGTCCGGATCCCGAATTATATATAAATGGACATGACAGAGTGAAGGGTTAACCATGTATGTGTGTGACCTGACAAGGTCCTGGTTTATACATTCATATGTGTTTGACTATCATTCAGGTCCGAAGGCCATCCAAGGCCAGAGAAGACAATTGTAATTACAGACCAGAATATTCAGTATGACCTCTGTCACACATATAATTCATATGAGCTCCACTGCTATACATACTTATTATTTAGAATTATGTTTAATTTTTTTAATTTGTTTTTAAAAAGTGAGTGAACAAGCATTAATAAAATTGTGATTGTGCTAGATTAGAACCCTGGCTCACATGTATTGTGAGCATTAACTTATACCAGTTGCCACAGGGAGGGTTGGCCTACAAATGTATTTTTAAAGTCATTACTGTGCACAGTGCTCACTGAAACTGAGACCTTGTTTGTCAGAGCTGCTCATTACTTACTTGTATGTATAGATATATAGATATATACATATATAAAAGAGTTGAGTGTTTAAACATGTATGTGCATGACACAACACTTTAGAAAATAAATGTGTAATTGTAGAGCCATAATTTTACTGATACCCACAGTTACACATTTAATATATCTATATAATCTATATATAATGCACTTGCAGTAGGCAGTTATTTCTAAGCTTGATTATTGTTTTCATGCTAATTTTAACTTATTCACTCCAATGGAGCTCAGGAAGTTTGCACTGTAACTTCCAATGAGCGGAGCCGCAGATTTTTGACTGAATCAAATTATGTCTTCACATTTCAAACACATGTTCATATCTCAGGAACCATAGGGATTATGAAAGAAGTATAAATGACAAACTATTTTTAGTTGTAGTATTCTTTAGGTTCTAGGTCTTAATCTGAATTTTATAAGTTACAGTAAACATATTTTGTAAACAGCTTACAATATCTCAGCAACCACTGATGTTATACACATACTAGCTGAGAGTTTTCATATGAGGCTAAGGAGTTCTGTCTGTGTTAGTCAGTTGTTGAGATATTTAGAAAAATGTGAAAATTATATCTATATAAATTAATATCATAAAAAACAACAGTTAATATCTATTTTGCTGCACTAGACAGAGGTCAAATACTAATGTAGCTGAGTTTGCTATTAGGTAAGCTTTAAGATGAAATCTTTTAAGATCTTGTAGATAGCATGATTTTGAAATTATTGATGCAAGTATGAACACGCAATATTTGATGCCTACAGGCATCAGTACGAATTAACTGCAGATGCATCTGGATGCGTCACTCAGATGTAATGAGTTGATATAAAGTAAACTAGAACAACAGGAATAAAAGCTTGTTGCTTGCTGGATTAGAACCCAGGCTTACCGGTATTGCAGTGCTACACTTACACCTACTGCCACAGGAACAGTTCAAAAACAGCTGTATATTTTCCTATTCATTATTAAGTATGTGTGTTAACCTCCATGCAAAACTGCTTAGTGTGTATGCGCAGCAGCAAAAAAATAGAGGATACAATGTATCCATTTTGAAATTGTCTACTGTCTGTTTCCTGTATGCAGGTGTTCTAGACCTGCAGGTGTTGGGGAAGGTTGCTTACTGCCTTACAATGCTGCTTAGCAGGTCTGCATGATGGAAAGGAAATGATGCAACATTGTATCATTTTTGAAATTGAGAATGTCTGCATCCTGTTTGTAGGTGTTTTATCTGGTTCTTTTCTGGGTCATTTGTACAGATTTGTGTGAAGGTAAGCAATGTGCAAACATGACAAGCAAAGCTCACCTTGTTTTATCCTTCTGAGCAATGTTTATAAGGCTTCATCCTTGAAAGACAAAGGAGGGACTTGAACCGTGATCTAAAGATAGTATATACTATGTGGATCACTGTGTTTAACAGAGGTGTTACACACACACACCTGATTCACAGGTTTAGTTTATGTATTGATCATCGCAGAAGTACATTACATAACATTTGTTGTATTTATCTGTTTCCTGTGTTTGCTTTAAGCCACTCATAACTCAAATAGTGGTATTAAAAAAATAATAAAAAAAAATAAATGAAATAAATAACATTACAAAATAGTGCAATGAGCGATCACACAACCATTTATGATTATTGTTTGCAGCAATGCAATTCTGTCTTATCTTTGCGTGGTGTTCATTCTTCTCTTTTCTGAGCAGTAATCTGAAACATGCAGTCTGGAAGGCACTTTGTACCAATGTCCTTAAAATATATGAGAATATTAAATGGTAATAATATACAGTTTTCAACAAAGGCAGGGGAGTTTAGATATTTTTGAACAGAAACTGAGAAATATGTGCTGCTTTCTTACATTTAAAACCTTGATACAATTACTTCTACATTTTGTAAGTATAACCTGACTGACACACCCACTGCAGGTAAGGGAGTCTGAATTGCTGTTATGTTTTCCTTCTCACTATCAATAATTATTCACAGTTGCAATCCATTAGCAACAAACACTGAGGGAATGGCTGCACTATGTTTACATCAGCTACACAGAGCCAAGAATTTAGGGTTCATCAATTCTAACGAGTTCACACCTTGTTTGCATCTTCACCATGCTCACAGGCCTGAATCTACACTATAAAATGTAACCATGTAGCTCGGGAACATGAAGGTCAGGAAAGTTGTGTATGTAGATGACACAGAAGAAGATTGATATTACTTTGGATTTATCTGCACAGCAAAGTACTGATCTTGATAAGGTATGATTGAATTTTTCAGTTATATACTGGATTTGCTCACATGTAACTAGGAATATATATATATATATATATATATATATATATATATGTGTGTGTATATATAGATATAGATATATATATATATATATATATATATATATATATATATATATATATATATATATCTGTATATGTGTATATATATATATATATATATATATATATATATATATATATATATATATATATATATATGGGTCCCCTTCAATAGATCGAACATATAATAAGTTTGAACCTCATATGGCCGAGACCATATGTTCGAACTTGTAAATGTTCAATTGGACTGAATGGAGATCTATGTACAGTGCGGAATGGGAAGATTTCCCTTTTCCAGAATGTAGTGAGATCTCGGAGTTGGTATATTTAAGTAAGGGGATGTGAGGGGTGCAGTGGGGCATAGCCCCCTGCTACAGATGTTTAATTTTGTTTTTTGTTGTTTTTTCTTTTTTTACTTCAGTGTTCAAACTATTACAAGTTCGAACATATGGTCTCGGCCATATTTGGTTCGAAGTTGTAATATGTTCGATCTACTGAAGTAGATCCATACACACACACACACACACACACATATATATATATATATATATATATATATATATATATATATATATATATATATAAGCAAATGTAACATTTATCTGTATGCACTTCTTAGAAGTTAACTGATGGCACAGACATTTCCGTCAGGGCCTTTTACTTTCTCAGATATGCAGCCTTATTAACTTTCATCCCAAGTATTACTCTTACAACTGTTTGTCTTTACACTGTTGTGTGTTATTTCAGTGAAATGTAAATGTCCTATATTGCCAATTACACAGGGGTGTTTGCTTTCTAAGATGGCCAATAGACACCTCTTTTGAAGTGCTGGGAAGAGGTAGAGGTGACTGGCAATTGCATAAAAATGACTGTTCTGTGGTAAATGTGTACACTTGTTTTTAGACAGTTTGAAAGAACTTATAATAATTGACTGATGTGTTCTTGTTTGGTACAAAATGCCATTTGCCTGCTGTTTTGAGGGTGGGGGAGACAAGTTCCATTTCTGTGTTGCCACAACTAAAAAATGTTTTTACAGAAGTTTGCTTTGCTATTGTTAGTCCTTGTTTTGGATCAAGCCTTGATTTATGTGTGACTGTGATATGTTACAACCACATAACCCTTTTTTTTATTTGAATAACTGAAGTTGTTTTGTTTCTCCAGTGGTTAATATTGAAAAACTAAAAATATGTGTTATATCTAAACAGGGCTTTTATTTATGTGATATTTATGTGTAGTTTCCTTCTTTTGTGTTTTATGTCACCTAAGACTATGGCAGCCAAGCATCCCAATCCCTGCAAACCCCCCTTCAGTGACCCGGAGAATGATGTGATTGTACAAGCCTTTCATCAACATGGTGCCTTTCTGCTTGAGAGAAGATGTGGGGATATGTCTGGAAGAAAGCAAATTTGGAACCAGATAGTGAACAACATCAGTGCTGTTGGGGGGTGCAGCAGGACATATGATCAGGTGCGTCATAGGGCCAGTGATATGATTTCTTCGGCCACTAGGAGAGCAGGTGCAGTGACCCATGGACAGATGGCTACCGGGGGGAGGGCTACTACAGAACCACCACGACACCAAATGAAGAGTTCTTGTCCATTGTCAGGGATCCAGAGAGCTCAATGGAAGGTGTGGAACACATGTGATTGATGTTGGTACTGCTGTTTCAGGGAGGGCAAGTATGTCTCAAGAGGAGCTTCCAGGTAAGTTTGCATATGTCAATTTTTAGCAATTTCTTGTATAGTAAAATATTGAAAACAATAGTTAAGTTGGTTTACTATTTTTTTTGGGAGGGGAGTCTATTTATAGAGTGATACAGTTAACAATGCATTCTGGTTCATTGCACATGGGCTTGGGGTGGATGTGTCATCCAAGTTTCCGTTAAATGTATTATTAAAGGACATATAAAGGCAAAAACAATTCACCGTGTTATAGTTATTTGGATGATGGTGTCCCTACATTTTGTTTTCTTCTTCTAGTCTTCTAGTACCATCATTCCTAGAAAGTGTGGAGGCATCTGCACATGGTAAACCAAACATTTTTATTTCAGTAATGATGAGCATTTGACCGAAATATGCATTTATCCATATGTGTGAGGTGGGTGTCAGGACTGTGTGGGTATTGCTGTACTGTCTCTGATAGTGGCACCAATGTTAGTTTGTTAGCATGTATTAAATTGTAGTAGTGTAGGTATTAATTTATTTCCTGTGTTTGTTGCTTATTATCACAGGTGATCCTGACAGTGGGATTGTAGGACTCTTCCCATCTGATGTTAGAGTATCTGCAGACTCTGATGATGATGGTGGGCAAACACAGGCACAGTTTGGGGGTTCAGAGGTTGAATCTGACACTGAGGTTGACATTCAGCCATTCCCTGTAATTCCTTCGGGCGCAGCCAGTAGGCCTACGGAAGCCCATTCCAGTGAGCCCTCCGATATTAGACAGGTGAAGGGTGAGACACTTCATCAGGGTAGTGTGGTTACTGTGGCTTCATTGCCTGTTGACTCTGGCCATATCCAAAGTGTGGGTAAAGTGCCACACAGAAGGGTGGTTAGGGGAGCTTGGAGAAGGCCTGCTGTCCATCCTCCAGCTAATCCTGGTGTGTCTTTCCATGCTACTAGATGTATGTTTAGAGCCATCATGGAGGCACAGGCATGTTCAACTAGGGCCTCTGAGGAAATGCTTAGGGTTCTAGATGTGCCACAGGCTGGCACATGTGACTGCCTCCACTGTGTTGCAGATTCAGTGGATCATATGAATGACACATTAGAATGGGCGGTGTCTGTGAGGGAATTTCAGCTAGGAGGGGGATGGCATCCATGTGGATGTAGGACAGCCACATCAGCTGATATTAGCCAATGTGACTGTACCCAATCATGGTCCCATAGTTGCACTACTTCTTCTGCTCTGTCAGTGGTTGAGATGTTCACACCCAGATGTGTAGGCCATGGGGTCATTGTCCTGGGCATACTCATGAGGAGAGCTCATCCAGCAGACATCAGCCATGTTCAGGTAGTAGCATTGCATATGACCTTGGGCTTGGACATGCCAGTGCAACTGCTGGCAGAGCCAGTTCTCATGGATGGGGACAATGACAATGAACTGTCACCTCTACCACATGTAGCTCATACCTGTCTGATATACCAGGACATAGAGCTAACACAGAGCTTGGCTATGTTCTTGCAGACACTCACACGCAAATTTCACCTGGAGTGCTCACACAAATACACACACACATAACAGTTACATGGTCATTCATGAGGCTTATAGCTCATTCTGTCTCAGTGGCCTTTTTTTCTTTTTTACTCGCACACACTCACTGCCTTTTGTGTCAGCCTGGCCTCCTAAACCCACACACACAACACTCAGTGCAAATGATGAAAACTGTGCCATATTCTTATCTTTTGGATTCAGGGATACATAAATCTTTTGTCTGCTGCTCAGGGTGCATAGCTGACTTAGTGCTTAGTATATCTATGTTTGTGATGTTTTGCAAATTGTACTATGTTCCTACAGGATTTTTTTAATGTGTACATCCCTCCCAAACTCTTAGACCAACAAAGCTGGACCAAGCCATGAATAAAAGTGGGACAAAGGCCCAAAAATGGGGAGATTTATTTAAAAATTGTGGTCTTACAAACTTAGACAGTTTATAGAATAACAGGTTCTGCATTACTATTTTGATGTTTTTTCTGAGGGTTATGAAGTCTGAAATTGAAATGTGTGTCATTATTTTCTAACTTTACTCTTTAATGATTTGCTAGTACAAACGCATGAGGCAAACTGTGGGCATTCTGTGGAAATCTGTACATTTGAGAAGTATAAATGTGTGAACCTTTGATGCATGAGGCATGTTATTTGATAAGAGGATACCTGTATTCACATAAGTCACTGCTGTCACATCTTGATGTCATTGCTGTAAAAATCACCCAACTTATACTTACTTGCATTAGCAAGTAACAGTATGCAAGGACATGCCATTCATTTTTATTCTTAGACATTTATTTTTCTATTCCAGGTTCAACACTTACCTTGGAAATCCAACAGTTGCAAGATTTTTAGTTTGGGGTTGAATCTTTCTGATGCTAGCAGTACCCAGCTATGACATGGGTAAGTAAAGGTTGTGAGCATTGTCTGGCATCAATGTTACTATATGTATGTGTGTAGAAGGAAGGTTTTCATCCTTTAAGTGGTGAACGTGTGTGCTATCCATTGCCTCTTGGCCAGTGCAAGGGCATATTGTGCACATCTACATCTGCCTACATCCACAGCAGCTGGTGGCTCCCCCTCTGGCTCCTCATCTGTTTGTGGCTGTGGTGACCTTGCCAGTGGTGGTGGGATGTGTATCTCTTCCTCTTGGTGTTCTTGCTGAAGCTTTTTTCTCAGGATAATGTTGTGAAGCATGGCACAGATGGTGAATATTTCAACACATGTACGCAGATTGTACTTCAGGGCTCCCCCAGATGTATCTAGGCACTGGAACAGCAACTTCAATACACCAAACACATGGTCTATGATATTTCTTGTTTGAGCATGTGCCTTATTATAGCATTCTTCAGTTGGTGTGTGTGCATTTCTGATGGATGTCATCAGCCACAGTTCCAGTACATAACCTACATCCCCACTAAATGACCCTGGTGGATATCCCCCCAGTAAACACCTCATACAGTTGACAGCTGTGCCAGATACATGAGCCATGGTAACTGCCTGGGTTGCCAGTACACACATTCAGGATGATTCCCATAGCATTACACATGACCTGGCAGTTAATGGAGTGGAAGCCCTTTCTATTTATGTACACCCTTCCCTGTTCCCCAGTTGGTGCTTTGATTTCTACATGTGTATAATCTATGATACCCAGGACTTCATGGTAACATGCTACAAGGCAGAACTCCTGCATAGTTCTGGCTCTGTCCTCGGGTGTACAGAGAAAATATATGTAGTCACTGGCACATTGTAGCATAACATTCAGGAATTGATGGAGGATCCTGGATGTTGATGCCTGTGACACCTCCAGCATGTCCCTCATCAGTCTCTGGAAGGTTCCTGCATCTAAAATTCTATGTACTACACATACCTTAGTCTCCACTGAGATTGGTTCCCCTTGGTTTGCCCTTGCTCTCAGTTGAGGATGATAAAGGTTGCCGAGTTCATGTAATATGTCTCTATCCACCCTGTAGCACTCTACAATTTTCACCTCATGCAGATTATGAAAAGTTAAACGGGGTCTAAACACCCTTCTCCTTCCTGGCCATGGTTTATTAACAGCAGCACCATAGACTTGGGCCTGCTGCACATACACATGGATAAGAACAACAGCAGCCCCTAACATTCTTTCCATGTAGACTAGTTTCAGTGGCTGTATTCTACTAGGTTTTGGAATTCGCAAGGAAAACCAGTGCTGAGTCTACACTGTTGCTTTATAGCTTGTTGAATAGCTCCTCTATCTTGGATTGGTTGATTAGAATACAATTCAGTTGCTTATGCAGTAATTAGCCTGCCACAATGTTTACCATGTTTGCGCAGCTCTAAACTTACCGAATACAAAACAGTGTGCTATCATGTGCACATCATGTCACACAGTGAACACATTTTTGGCAATCCATGTAGGCTTTATTGAATCTGCCCAGTCTGTTTTCATTTATGACACATTAGGCATATTTCATACTGTATTAAAATGAAAAATATGTTTAGTAAATTTTGGGGAGAACATAGTAAAATTATTTCATTCCAAAAGACAAAATGGAAAGGTCAGGATAAAGATACTCTGATGAAGACAATTTTCCTGAAGTTGAAACAGCTGAGTCTAAGAGAATAAGAGAGGTGTAGCTATTTTTCTGGGAATAATTTAGGTGTGGTTGGTGGTAAAGCTGTCTGTAGTGATGCAGGTAAAGCTGGATGTAATAATGAAGGGAGATGGATCATGTGGTATGATAAGATAAAATGCTCTTAATGAAAAATTGGAAACATATATGTACCAAAGTGAGATCAGAAAACATATATTGCTTATGTCTGCTGATCATTAATTATAGCAGCAAAGGATGCATTCATATTTGTCATGCAATGTTGTTTTTTGGTAAATTACAGCCTATGATATTACTGATATGCATATTTACTGTTACATATAGGTATGTATCATGTTATGTGTAAAACTGTGTTAGAGTTATGTCATAGAAAGTTGTCATATAGTTACATGTATGTACTACTACCAGGTCCCCCATGATAATGCATGCATGTTGCTGTCCATGTATGTATGAGACCTTCCCTAGTAAGGTGAAAACTTATCAGTATGAAGATTGTATGAAATAAATCACACCAAAAACTGAAAAGCACTATAAGGCCAGTAAAGCGATCCATGAATGGAGATTAAGCTTTGATGTGAATGATAATTTCAAATCATTCTTTAGCTATGTTAGAAAACTAAGACATAACACTCAGCATTGCTCTGAACTTTTCCATAATGGAGCACCCCTTCTGACCACAAAGACATTGCAAATATGCTAGCAAATATGGTTGCTGATAACTTCTTCTGTAAATCCCCTATTCAAATGCCACTCATTTCAGAAACCCTCAGACCTTCTACCATCACTAAGGAACATGTTCATAAGGTGCATTCAAAGACCAAAACACTTCCTCTATTGGTCTTCTTAAAAAAGTGCAGCATCAAACATGTTCTCAGTGAACCTCTCCTGAAATTGTTTAACCTATTCTTAGCCAGAGACTATGTTCATGAATCCTGGTGCACTGCTATGGTGATATTCTATCACATAGGTGGCCCTATAATGGACCACGGGGTACAAATGGATGATTGATAAAATCAGCAAGCAAATATGGTAGTATTGCTGGAATTGAATTCATCCTCAAGTCTTGGGAGTACCTTCATGAGGTGGACCCTGTTTTTACAAAGTCTCACCAAGACAACACTGATATCTAGACTATATTTTATATAGCATATATCATGGACAGAAGTAGGTTAAAAATTAAAAAGACATCCAGGTTCACAAACCCCAGAATAAAAAGGTGCCCAATCCTGTTAGGCACACTAGTTCCAGGACTGGAAAAAAACAACAGTGTAGAATCTTCAAGACAAGGAAACATTCCTGCAATGGGTTAGGCTAGGCTCAGGGGAGGATGGCTTCCCTGTTGTAGATGGAAGTAGTAGTCCACAAAAACTGACAGGCCAAAAAAGAGCCATAAAGATGATAAAGGGGACTACTGAGGACAAGAAAGAAATTATGTATTGTTACTATTATGCAAGAAGTCCAGAATTTCTATATAGAGTATGTATAACAAAATTGAGAGAAATTATAGGAAAGAAAAATAATTGCACAAGAAAAAACTGTCAAAGCTTCAAATGCAAATTTGTGTTCATTAGTACAACAGATTTATGAAAAACATTATATAGACAAAGAAACCTTGGGCTGTTTGAAAAAAGAAGCAACTGAGGAAGTGAGAAAATATAAAAAACAAAATCTAGAGATTTTTGAAATTAATAAAAAAGAAACATGGACATGGGAAAGAAAGAGAGATCTGATATGGTGCAATATTTATGCAAAGGAGAAAGCCAAACTAATCAATACAAAAAAAAACAGCTCCAAAGATATTTGCTGGAAAAGCTCACCAGACTCTGCTACAACTTGCTGTGAGGAAAAGGTTAGTTTGCTTTTGCTGTCTTGTATTTTCTATTATTTTATTGCCATCTTCTGTTTTGTATATTCTGATTTGTTTTTTTTTTACACTGTGTTTTGCTAGTATTCTGCTTTTAATTGCATATTAAAACTAGGAAAGAGACCACAGCTGTGTCTCTCGTGAGTCACACAGAAATGTTTTTCCACCCTCCCACACTGGTGCTGTTGTATTCTTAAACTCAACTGTCTTTCTAGTTGCCTGCCCCTTATGTTAATTTGACTACATATCTCCTTCCTTCTCCCCTTTCATTGGCTGTTGTGAGTAAGCAGAAAATCATCATTTTGTCTAATCAATCCCCTTCAACTATTTACATTTATTGGCCATCCCACTGTATTGCATAGAACCAGAATACAAAGTGCCCACCCCTTTCAATCTATCTTTCTCTTTTAAAATTAGTGGCTCTCCACTAAGACAGCTAATGCTTAAGTTACCCTCTCTTTCATATCTAACTGCTTAATGCACACTGCGGTGCTTAGGATATTAACCCATCTTTTCCATCTTATCTTTAAAATATGCAACATCTATTGCAAGACCACCAGTTATTGGAGAGCCCACATTCTGCCTCTCAGTAGTCATCTTGAGATTAGTGCTTCTGTTTTCTGCTTTTGAGAGAAGGAGCACAGGGACATTATTTCCTGGAGACTGATGATCACTGGAAAGCCTAATAACTGCTTCATATGTGACAGCTTGGAGTTTGTGCTTATACTCTGCTCCTGGTGACAGAAGGAGAAGAGTGCATTGATTCTTTACTGTTTCTGGTTTGGCAGTGAGTGTCGGTGCTTGACGTTCCTGATTGGTCTGGTTGCTATTCATGGCATCATCCAGGAAAAGGCTACAACAAGCTTACAGACCCATGCAACATCTGGGACAAAACTGTGGATCACCAAACAGGCTGTGGCCTACTTCTTATCTTAGGATTGGTGCTAATGTTTTGCTTCTGGTGACAGAAGAAGAAAAAGAGCATTGTATCCCAGCAGAGTGAAGCTGTGGTGAGACCAGCACTAATAGTAGTCAAGCGGTAGCCATTAATGCGACTTTCATCATTTTCATTAAGTACTGCTTGATTTATTTCTGAATTCAGAATATATGTCTAAATACTTCATCCTTAAATTTTCAGGGTCTACTTATTAGTTTCCTCTTTTCCTGTAAAAGCATGATTGAAATTTCACCAATAGCTAGTTGCATACATGACAACTAGTTTGCAGTGACAAACACTGTCTCTAGAGCTGCAAACCAGATACTCCTGACATTGCTTTATTTTCTCATTCCAACTGTCTAATCAATAAAAAGGGACTGTTGCCGTGGATATGAACTTTCCCACTATTTCCGTTACCAGCTTGGTGATATGGGCATCCTGAAGCAATGTAGAAACTGTTTCATGTTTACTAACAGCCAGTTAATTATAAAACAAACTGATATGGTATATGAGAGATGTAATTTCACAATGTCACTGTAGGCAAAGCTCTCACATATAAGTACTCCTAAGGTCTATCAGGGTGTCAGTAGTACTCAACACACACAATTTAAACCAGACATATAGACCCACATATGCTGAGCCACTTAAATGTAACCTTCCTAAACCCCAAAAACTTCATAGAAGATGTGGACATAACAAATAGCATCAGAAGTCCCAAATGCACTCTTTCAAAACAACACCCACATCATACAGCCACATCTCATGGAGCCTTTACTTCTAAGCCCATAAGGCAATCCACCACACAATCCAGCATTCTGGTCATTGGAGTCTCCATCGTGAGACACACTGATGCCACTCTCACCAGGCTGAGTAAGGAGAAAGTCATGGTCAGTTGCTTATCAGGCACTAGGATCCACTACATTATACACGCACTCAGGTCATTGAACCACAACTACTAGTATGCTTCAGTCATAGTTCATGTGGGTGTAAATGACCTGAGATGTACCTCCCTAGACTATATGAAAAGAGACATACTGGAGCTCTCAGAATATGTATCCCAAGCTGGTATGAGCCTTGCATTGAGCAGCATTTTACCTTCTCCAAGGATGATGTCACATTAGGAACAAAACATGAATTACTTTAATAATTGGCTTAGTTTCTGGTGTCATTCTAAGGTGGTACAATATTTGTCAGAATGGAAGGAGATGGTCAACAGACTATGCTTCTTTGCCAGGGACAGTCTCCACCTCTCCCCTCTAGGCTTTTGAATATTAGCTAAAACATTGTCTTCCCCCATAGTGCCTTTTTTTAGGCAATGCCAAACTGAAAGTACTTCCGACATAGAAAATCAAAACCAAGAAAATCTAAAGATATTACTGTTCAATGCTAGCAGTCTAAACAAAAAAAAAAAGACTACAATCCCAAGAAGCTCTTTTCACCCTAGATAATGCTGATGTCCGTGCTGTCACTGAGACATGATTTAAAGGCATGGAGAACACACCAACAGTGCAAGGTGATAATGCCTTCCACACATTTAGACCAGCTACTACAGAGACAGGGACTAAAGGTGGAGGTATCTCAATTTACATAAAAAATAAATATACCTCAAGGCTGGTCAAACAGGGCAATGCACTCCAGTTACTCCATGTTCAAATCACCATAGGCAAAATCCAATACCACTTCCTTGCAAGCTATAGGTCCCCCTCTATGACCCAGGAAACCCATACCATGTATTTAAACTTATTGGAAACACCCACCATCCAACCCAATACCATATTCATGGGTGACTTTAATTACCCCACTTTTAACTGTGAATCCTATATGACACCAAATGTACAGGCACAGAGATTCCTGGATTTTGCAAACACGAACTCCCTGGACCAGATTGTCAATACACCAACCAGGGGTGCAACTGTACTGGATCTGGGCCTCACTAATATGGAAGAGTGCTGCACACCCCCAGTGTAATGATTTCCCTGGTAAGGTCAGACCACAAAATTATCTTCTTTGAAGTAAAAATAAAGCCTGAAGCCCCAGCTAACCCTGGAATATTCAGGAACTGCTATAAGGCTAGCTTTCTGCTATTAAGTGATAATCTGGCCAAATTTCAAGTCCCCATAATCCCTAAGAACACTGCTGCCTATGCAGAACTGTTCACAGCAACCCTATATAAGCATGTTAATAGCTGCACAAATGAGCTGTACCCCTCAGGAAAAAGTACAGAACTAACTCAAAAAACAAGCCACCCTGATGGAATCCCAAAATCAATAGGCTGCATAACAGCAGGAAGAAAATTGTGGCAAAAATTAGGAGGTGCAGCACCCAGCAGGATAAAGGCACTCTCATCAAACTAAACAAACAACCCAGAGGACAAATAAAGTCAACCAAAGCTAAATTTGAAGTAAATTTGGCCTCCCACTCCAAGGACAGCCACAAGGCTATCTATAGCTATGTCATTAACCTCAAAGACAATGCACAATTGTGTGCAGAACTCATTGTAAATGGAGCCACCTATACTGAGCCAGAAGATATAGCAAACCTACTGTCTGACAAATTGAGCTCCAACTTTACACCTCTCTCCCCTTCAACCTTCCCTTAGGAAATACCATCAAATGTAACTCCCCTTGCTATTACTAGGGAACAAGTTAATGCTCTCTCTAAGGCCAAGAACACTGCATCAATGGTCCCAGACAGTATCCTAGGATGTCTTCTAAGTAGCATGAAACATGACCTATCAGGCATCTGGAATTGCTATTTAACTGTAACCTTCAAACAGGCTTTATGCCTCATGAATGGAGAACAGCAACATTCATCCCTCTGGGCCATCTAAAAACCCTGGAAAACTATAGACCAATAAGTCTCACTAGTCTTATATGCAAAGCCATAGAAAGAATTATCATGGAAATGATCAGTCATCATATAGTGAACCTCCAGGCACTGGATCCAACCCAGTTTGGTTTCATCAAGGGCAGGTCATGCATATCAACCTGGTAGACTTTTTTGAGAAGGTCACCAAGCAATTAATGATGGCAAAATAGTTCACAATGCCTACCATTTTTCCTGGCCAGGGCATTTGACACACTACCCCACTCAGGCATTGCTGACAAACTTTAAGTACAGACTCATATGTCACATGGTGGATAGCCAACTGGCTCACAGACAGGACCCAGGAAATTAAAATTTGGGACTCCACCTCTACAAAGAAGCCAGTTGCAAATGGAGTCCTTCAGGGATCAGTCCTTGGGCAACTCCTTTTTGGCATTTACTTTTCTGTAGTCAAGGCCAATGTCAGTGGTCTCTGGCTGACTAAATTTGCAGATGGTTACAAATTAGGAGCTGTCATTGAATTTCACACCGACACAAATGTTCTCCAGGAAGGGCTGACACAGACAAGCAACTGGTGCCAGAGCCATGGACTAAAATTTAATGCCAAGAAATACACAATAGTATCCTTCAGGAAGCCATCCACCTCTGACAACTATCATATTGACAACACACCATTTAGAGTTAACACAGTAGTCAAGGACTTAAATACACACATAGCCAGTAATCTAGTCTTTGACCAGCACGTGTCTACAATAGTGAGGAAATTATTTTATGTTGTGCAACTTATAAACAAATGTGTAGCATCTAGGTTCAAGGAAGTCATCGTTCCACTGTATATGGCATTCATCAGATCTTATCATTGAGTACAGTACCCCATTTGTTATGTACCTAACCAGACATATCCAACAATTGGAATGTCAACAGAAGTTACTAAGAGAATACAGGGGGTAAGTACAATGTCCTATGCAGACTGCCTCAAGGCCCTATACCTGTATTCTGTCTCCTGCAGGCTGTTGAGTGGAGATCTATACCTGGCATACACTCTGATGGACCTCCTGCATATCCACAAAACAAACAGCACCAGAATTACCCATTCCAAAGACTTAAACCTTGCCTGTGATATAAAAGGACCTGCTGGAGAGACAGGTATGTATCCCAGAGACAGGCTACCCATCCATGTGAAGCAGAGTTCCTCCCTAACCCAATTCAAGTGTAACTTGGACAATTGGATGGGGAACAGGAGACTCATCCCTGGTTTGACACCTGTGTCTCTAATAGACACAGGCAGCCTGTAAAGGGTTCACCTCCTAGCCTTTGCTTGTAAATGTTTCATCTCCCAAGTCCCTGCTTACACTTATCAAGGGTACCAGAACTTGTCAGAGATTTAGGATGCATGGCTAGGCTTAAAAAGGCCTTTGTGTTCGTTAACCTAGTAAACATGTATGAACTCATAAAGCTATGAACCTATGAAGAGAAATACAGACAAAGGCAACCAGATATGGACAATTTCACAATACAAAAAATAAGGTCACAAAGGGGGAACAAGGAACAGAAGGTCAGTACAGTAGAAGTTAAACAAATAGAAGCTGAAGGTATGGGATACCTGTGAACTGAAGGATTTAGTGTAGAAAGTCTAACACAGGTTATGTCACAGCATGATAGAACAATGAGCTTCCAAAGTAAGGAGAAAGAGGAGGAGCAGGAGACATCTAAAGAAGAAATACAGACATGAGAAACAAAAAGAGATTTAATATGATGCAGTATTTATGTAAAGGAGAAAGCAAAACTAAGCAATTAAAAAAGCAGCACCAAAGATATTTGAAGAGAAATACAGGCATAGGCATTCAAATATGGAAAATTTTACAATACAAAAAACAAGAAAACAAAGGGGGAAGTAGAAAAGAGGATACAAAAAAGAAAACAAAGGGGGGAAGTAGAAAAGAGGAATAATAATGGAGAACGTAAAGAAACAGAAACTAAAGTTATGGACTACCTGCAAAGTGAATGATTTAGTGTAGAAAATCAGACTCTGGTAACATCACAGCATGATAGAACAACGAGTCCCCAAATCAGGGAGAAACCAGTGGAATGGGAAGTATTTGATCAGTTGACATATGGAATTACTTTGGATCCTTCAGTAGGAAACCAGTACAAAAGTTCAGTTGGATTTGCACAGCAAGGAAAGGAACAGGATACGATGGCAACTATGACACCATCGCCTTGGGGAGTGATAGGCCAGTGAGTTCCCACATTAAAGAGTAATGCATGAAACAGGATGAAGGTGAAGAGGATATGTCACAGCAAGATTTTCTGGAACTTTCTGTAGAATATCAGCAGGAAACGGAGAATGAAGAATGTGCCTTTAGTTTAGAAGAAAATGATCTAAGGGAGAATTTGCTTGACTTAATAGAGATCAGTAACTAACCAGCACTTAACCACTTGAGACGCAACTTCAGTTTATTAATATGTTAAGTGCTTTTGTCTAAATCATTAGACGTCTTCAGAACAAAAGTTAAAACAGAACCCACAGTCCGCAATATAAGAAGGACCATCCCAATCAAAATCAAATTCATACACCACTTACGAAAAAAACGAAACCTTGATGATCAAATTATTGAATAATAAAACATTACTTATAGCATAATCATAAAAGACTTGCTATATAAATAATGTTGAAGTAACAAAATGTGTAAAGTGCAAAAAAAATACCAACCTACAAGTAAAGCATAGATTTAAGCTTCAGAATGCTAGAAATTGATATTGTATCATTATGACCACTACCTACAGTGGCATTCAATAAAAGTTGCCACTTCAGTTCTTTTAATTCAAACAATTCATTTAAAGCCCCCCGTTATCAATAAACACATGATCGATGACATAAAACTTAAAGTTATGGTCTTGATATATTTTAATATGCTTATAAAGAGCATTGTGCTCATCTTTTGTTTTTGCTATCAAACAAATGCATGTAAATTCTTGCTTTTAAAGGCTGGATTGTCAGTCAGACGAGTTCTAACTGTACACTCCTGCCACTAGGGTGCAGGGGAACCCTATCCAACAAAAGATGGCCTGGTTTAGTGCTCAAGTTATGCAAACAGAGCTAGATTCAGCAGGTGCAACAATTTTTATAAAGAAACAGTTCAAATAAACAGGCACAATAAGCCTTCAGCCAGCAATTTCCAGCTCAGAAAGGCAGAATCTACCCTCTCCTCCCACAAGAGTGTAGACCACAAACTTTCTTAATGTACAATAACTGGCCTGAAGCCCAAGTGCTTAAACCAGAACTAAGACAGTTTTAGAATAACAGACACACTAAGCCTTCAACCAACAATTCCCAACCAAAAAGGATGTAAGCTACCTCTCCGGCTACAAGAGTATAGATCACAAACCTTCATAATGGCCTGAAGCCCAAGTGCTTAAACCAAAATGCTTAGAATAACAGTTATAATTTAATCAGGTTACTAACAAGCAGTAATAAATTCAGCAGAATAAATGAAATTGAATACTTTTAAGAACAAGCAGCAAAAGTAAAATAAAGTAATAAAGTAGGAAGAAACGCAAATACAGTAAAAACAGATGAATAAAGTGCAGTTTTTTAGATTAAGTGGGACGTGAGGAAACAAGATAATTCAAGGCTGAGAAACTAAGGGGGTGGGCCTTCCCAAATGATCTCTCTCTACTCAGTAGAATGAGCGGATGAGATGATGAGATGGGACTGGGAGGAACATCCAAAATGAGATTTATAGTAGGGGTGGGTAACTCAAAAGCCACCAAATTTAAGAATACAAGAATGGAGCAGGTAGAAGGGGGAAAATGCAGCCAGAGATCAGCAATATTCAGAGTAAGCAAACCAACAAGCAGGCCAAACAAACACTTCAGCTAAATAGAGATATTTCTAAATAAAAGAGCAATGCTGTTTTTCAGCCCCCCCCCTCACACACACGCACACACACACACACACACACACACACACACACACACACACACACAAACACACTAATTAACTGGTGTTATTCACAGTTTGGAAAATAATTCTTTGGTAACTTTTTTAACTGACCCTAGCCAAGAACTCTTAAAACTCCAACAAAAAAAACGTAAAACAAAACAAATGTAATACTAGACTAAGATACAAAATAGAAGTGATCAAACCTTAAATGAAGAGCTTCAATTCAAAATAAAATGCACCCAGAGATCAGCAATATTCAGAGCAAGTAGGCCCGATAGCAGGACAAGCAAACTCTTCAGCTAAATAGGGATATTTCTAAATAAAAGAACAGTGCTGTTTCTCAGCCCCCCCACCCCCAACACACACATACACTAATTAACAGGTGTTATTCAAAGTTTGCAAAGGAATTCTTTGGCAGCTTTTTTAAATGACCTTAGCCAAAACTCTTACAACTCCAACAGAACAGAAAACATAAAACAAAACAAATGTAATACTAGAATACTATACAAAATAGAAGTGATCAAACCTTAAATGAAGAGCTTCAGTTCAAAATAAAATGCAGCCAGAGATCAACAATATTCAGAGGAAGCAGGCCAACAAGCAGGCCTTTGGTCACTGCGGCAATTGTGGTCAGGAAATCCTTCTATTTATCGTAACTGATTGCCAAATGCATGGCATCTAGACTTTCCACTGTATTCATAGCTGGCTGGACACATTTTAGAGTACAATGCTCTCTTTCATATTTACTTTACCAGACATATCAAAAAACTTGAAAAGTTCCGGAGGTTTCTAACTAAGAAAATCTCTGGTCTCAAGATCCTTAGTTAAAAGGAGAGGCTGAAAGCCCTGACTCTATATTCTTTCTCTTATAAACTCCTGAGAGATGATCTGTGCCTCGTTTACCATGCCATTAGAGATATCTAGTGGTCCTTGATCTCCCTTTTCTCAGTAAGTAAAATTATGCTGCTAACATATCTAAAACTTCATCAGCAAATAAAAAATATATATTTGAGAGACAGATTAATCCCTCTTCTCTGAAATAAACTTCCATTGCAAGTTAAACAATATGATTTGATGCCTTCATTCAAATGCATCCTCTTTGACTGGATGGCTATGCTCAAATTTATCCTGAGAATAATGGGCCTTGTCCTCCTTGTGATAGGCGGTAAAGCCTGAGGGTGGGTATTTGTCAAGGTATATGAAATTGTTACACTAATTAGCCTTCTAGATCGTAAGATCCTATGGTTCTAGATGACACAGTTGTCATGCTGTTTTACTCCTTGTTGTGTATTTTACATAGTGGTATACAGATTACAGACTGCAAACAGGTTTTGTCCGGTCAAATAAGGGCTTAGGCAGCTGCAGAAATATGGTAATGTGCCTTTTCTTATCCCTTCTCATTTACTGACTGAAAATGTGTCACACTACTGTTTTTCTGGATGGATGTCTGATTGGTAGTCATACAAACAAACTACTTTTGTTCTGGTAACATATGACTGAATCTTGGGGTGATGTTTCTACAGAACACATATGGATTGTTGTGATGTACATAAATGTGGTATGCTGCACTTTACATGCATGTGGATGTCTTGCATGTAGGAAGGCTCTTACCTTTGGAAGTGCATTTGACAGACCTCTTACACAGGTGTACACATAGCTGCAGTTTGATGTCTCATTTCTGTGGAGGTGCCAGCAGCTTGTTTCTCAGGATGAGTCTGGCTATACACGTTTAATACTTTGTATGCAGCATTTCCTTACCAAATATCAAGGGCATGTCCTCCTTGAGTTACCTTGACCACCTTAATGTGCGCTCACTTTTTTCCATTTCTTGTTGACTATTAAGAGATCTCAGTCTTATCTGCAGAGGTTTGAAAAATCTGATCCTATGTACCCTATACATCCATATAATTAATGCAGCCCTAACCACCTGATCAAGAGACCTAAACTGCCATCGAGACATAGGACATGTTTGCAGGATAGATATCTTTTACAGAGAATACTTATTTTATTTTATTTTATTGACATTTGACTACCAGGAATATCTGACTGGGAAGGTGCCCATTTTCGGTAGAGTCCCAGGGAGAAAAGCTCTAAAGTATTATAAAACATTTTAAAAACAATAATTTTACAATGTTCAAAAATAATACAAAAACATTTGTAGTTTAAATAATTATACAAAATTAGACATAATATGAAAACACTGGCTAGGAAGAGATACAAGTTAATGATAATGATTTAATAGTTAATGAAATTTTAGCCAGTTTATAGAGAAATTAAAGGTAAGTTAGTATAATGCAAACAGGAGTTGCAATACGAAGTGAGAGAGAAAAACAGACTTATAGTATATTTAGAAAGAAAGCCGGGAAGAGAAACTGATAGAAGTGAGAAAGTGAGTGAAGAAGGGCTAGTAAGGAGATTTAAGATATGAATAGGCATTTGTTCACATTTAGTGATATAGTTTATCCTAGTGTTAAGCAAGAACAGAACCAGCTTTTGGCTAGGAAGTCTTTCAGAATGGTTCTGAAGAACGAGAGGGAGGGTATTGACCTGATGAATAGAGATAAGGAGCTCCAGGCCTTAGCAACATGTACAAGTACAAACAATACCCAGCAGATATGATAGGTTTGTGGACAGATATAAGTTTTTGGTCAATGGATTGTAATGACCAACTGGAACATAGTTGTGTAGAATGTTATCTATTGCTGGACAAGTAGATGGATTCAGAATAATTTTATAGGTGGTAAGAAGCCGTGTTGATGGGGTAGTTTTAACCAATTTAGCCTTTTTAGTGCTATAGAGTCGTGGGTTCTGAAAGGGGTATTTGGTACAACTTTGTTATAGCATTGTTCAAATTTTGATTTTTGTGATGCCTAAAGTTTAGTAAGGATAGGAGCACCACAGAAGTATGGGCAGGAGATAAATAGTGGCAAGTGTAGCTTTACTTACATCGGTGAGAATGATTTTGGCTCTGTAAAGCATCCCTAGTTTTTGATGACTTTTTCTTACACAATTTTGTATATGCAGGTTGAATTTAAGGTTATCATCCACTATCATCCCTACTAATTTGCTATGAGACTAGTGATGAGACACTGGTGGTGACTGGGAGGTAAAGACAGAGGGTGGAGTACCATTTTACTGACTGATACCTGTTGGACGTGTAGTTTTTGAACCATAGAATGGTGGGCTGACAAAGACCTAATGAGGACATTTGAGTTAGAAGTTTTCTGTGACAAACTGTGTCAAAGGCTTTAGACAAGTCTAGAAATAAGGAGACCAGTTTACCATTATCTCTAGTTTTATTGACAGTATGTATATAGGTTAGAAGTACAGTGCTAGTACTATGGGAAGGACAGAAGCCATTATTTGTATGGGGATAGGAGCTCTTCCTGTAGGAGATAATTTAGCAATTGTTTTTGACTACATTTTCAAGTATTTTGGAGGGAGGATAAGATTGCTGTAGGTCCAAAGTTAGTAATATCTGTTGAATTTCCTGCTTTATGCAGAGTGATAATGTGTGAATTTTTCCAGGCAGAGGGAATGCAAGATTCCTGGATTGGCCTATTTATAAGGATTGAGACAGGGTAGGCAAT